>NC_012878.2:6382498-6691360 GCF_000003195.3 Sorghum bicolor | reverse complement strand
CCCCACTGATGAGCCTCTTGAGGTGATGATTCCCAACCTTAATCTTGAGCTTCACGACTTTCTTCTTCTGCCCCTTGTCCTTCAACCCCACCACACCTTCCCCCGGCAGAGGTGTCTCAACAACCTCCGGCGGCGAGACGTACTTCATGTACGGGTCCCGTGGTGTCTCCGGCGACGGGGACCTAGACGAAGCCCCCGGGAAGCCAACCCCAACCTGCTGGCCCATGCTGGCGAAGAGGCCGGCCGGCGGGTGGAAGGACTGGTGGAGGTTCCAGGAGAGGTTGAAACCACCATCGCCATCCGCACAGGACGGTGCTGCCGCTGCCGCTGCCGGTGGCAGGGCCAGGAAGCAGCAGCTCCAATCCGCCGCCGGTTTGGCCTCGGCGCATTGCAATCGCGCGCCACCGCCGCCGCCGCCGCTCTTCCTGCCCATTAGGCTCGGCCTGTTTTCCTGAATCGACAGGATAGTGTTCTCTGCCCCCTCCAAACTCCAAAGCACAGGCGGAGAAACAACTAGTGCTGCAAAAGTGGAGGTGACGGCAATGGATTCAAAAGGTGTGGCGTGGAAAAGAAGCGGAAACAGGCATCTTGGGGCAGAAAAAGGTGCTATTTTTCAGCGGCTCCCATCCGAATCCACTGCCCACTAGTAGCGCGGAAAAGGACCGATTTCTAGGTTGGAACCCCACGCCCAATGAGCAGGAATGAATGGCGATACAGTTGGTAAAGAATCAATCTGCAACCAGAGGAAAGGGAAAGGAATTAAAGAAACTTGGGTCGGGGATTATTACCCTCTATATAAAGATTGGGAATCCACCACTCCTCTTCCTCCTGGTTTACCTCGCCTTGCGTTTCTTGGCTGCCGCCGCCGCCGCCACCACCGCCTGAGAGGAGAAGGAATGCGGGAGTGGCGGGTCAGGTAGGCAGTCAAAACCGGCAGCACCACCACGACGCACTTTTGTTGCTTTTTTTTTCTTGAGCAGTGACTAGTGTACTAGGGGTAGTACTATTCTGTGCTCCATACTGCTCTTGTTTAGTTTCAAAATTTTTCGAGAAATCGACACTGTAGCACTTTCGTTTGTATTTGACAAATATTGTCCAATCGTGGGCTAACTAGGCTCAAAAGATTCATCTCGTCAATTCCTATCAAACTGTGTAATTATTTTTTATTTTTGTCTATATTTAATACTCTATACATACGTCTAAAGATTCGATGTGACGAGAAATCTGAAAAATTTTGCAAAATTTTTAGGAACTAAACAAGGGCCTTGTTTAGTTCACCCTAGAAACCAAGGCCTTGTTTAGTTTCAAAAAAATTTCGGATTTCGCTACTGTAGCACTTTCGTTTTTATTTGACAAATATTGTCCAATCATGAACTAATTAGGATCAAAAGATTCGTCTCGTGATTTACAGACAAACTGTGTAATTATTTTTTATTTTCGTCTATATTTAATGCTTCATGCATATGCCGCAAGATTCGATGTGACGGAGAATCTTGAAAACTTTTTGGATTTCGGGGTGAACTAAACAAGGCCCAAAAAGTTTTCAAGATTCTCCGTCACATCGAATCTTGCGGTATATGCATGAAATATTAAATATAGACGAAAACAAAAACTAATTACACAGTTTAGCTGTAAATCACAAGACGAATGTTTTGATCCTAGTTAATCCATAATTGGATAATATTTATCATAAACAAACGAAAGTGCTACAGTACCGAAAACTTTTCACTTTTCGGAACTAAACAAGGCCAAGGCCAAAAAGTCAAGAACAGCAATGCTACTGTAAAGAAAAATGCTTTTAGTTTTAAACTCAGAAGAGGGGCTGGTATTTTTATATGAAAGGCCTTGTTTTAGTTCCTCTAGCCAATTGTTTTTAAGATTATCTGTTAAATTGAATCTTAATAGCATCTCTAAGAGACTAGCCAAAAATATTAGTCAAATTTACTGATTTAGCTATTCTTTAAAATAGATTTGACAAAAAAAAATATTAGAATACTCCAACAGATTCTGTAAAGGATGGCTAATGAGGTAAGCTATCAAAAAATAGAGAGCGAATAATGTGGGTGGATAGCTACTAAATTTGAAGAGTCATTTATAGAGTCTGCTAGAAATATTTTTCCTTCAATAGTAGCTAAATTTATCTTTAGAAAATGATTTAGCTAATCTCTTGGAGATGCTCTAAATCATGTAAATATAGATAAAAAAATAAATAATTACACAATTTGTCTGTAATCTATGAAACGAATGTTTTAAGCTAATTTAGTCTATAATTGAATAATAACTATCATATATAAATGAAAGTGCTATAGTAACTTAAAAAAAATTCGCAAGGAAAGTAAATAAGGCCTAACTGTATATCTTTGCTGGGATCTTGAGCGATGGTGATGATGATGTTATATGGAGGGACTCGACTATCGAGCGACGTAGCCCCGTAAAATAGGAAAGAACACAATATTTTTTTTTCAGGTGGTACCGTGGTAGGTGAGTGGGCCAATAAGAATACGAAGTGTAGATATAATCCAGAGTGAAATACTGAAATTTATAAACGACCCTAAGTTTAGGCCCGATTTAGTTTGCATCCATAAACTTTTTATCTCGTTCCATTGGATATTTGGACACATGCACAGAAGCATTAAATATAGATAAAAATAACTAATTATACAGTTTATATGAAAACCGCAAGACGAATCTTTTAAGTCTAATTAGTTTATAATTAACCATAATTACTATAGTAACACAGATGTGCTAATAACAGATTAATTAGCCTTACTAAATTTATCTCGTGGTTTCCACGTGAGTTATATAATTAGTTTTCTAATTAGTATTCAAATACTCTTTTCTGATATTCCGTGAAATATTCAATGTGACACCCAAAAACTTTTCACCCACGAACTAAACAAGGCCTTATGCTACATTTTTTGCACACTTTTTTTTGTCACAAGTATGCTTAAAATGCCATAATCATGTTTAAATTTTGTATAGATTGGCAAGATGTAGTTCCAACATTGAGCCGAATGCCTACCTGTTACCGATCAAACGCTCTAGAATTCGCAAACTCTCAAATATTCCTCCATTCAAAATTGTACAACATATCTACTTGCATATTATAAATTATCTATCCAAAGAATCAAAATATTACAGTTTGTAACAAAGGTAGCACTATTTATCCTAAATTATAGATCGTTTTGACTTTTCTAGATAGATACTCCATGTGTCCCTGAAGGATAGATTCCTAGAGTTTTCTTAAGTCAAAATTTTTAAACTTTGACCAAACTTTAAAAAAAAACTCTAAGATTAATGGTACCAAATTAAGACAATTAGATTTACCATAGAATATACTTTCATAAAATGCTTATTTTATATCATAAATATTGATGTTCTTTTTTTATAAAGTTAGTCAAACTTAAAAATAGATTCCATGAATCCATCTTTTCAGGATCAGATGGAGTATAGAATATTTTAAATATATAATAAAAAGTTGTGTATATAAAAAGGTCAAAATGACTTATGATTCTAAGGAAGAGAGTAGTATATTGTTAAGCACTTAATCCATGTTTGCTTTACTTAGCGGACCTGGTGTTTTTTGAGAGCCTGGGCTCTTTAGGCTTTGTTTAGATCTAAAAAGTTTTTTTAATTTTGACACTGTAGCATTTTCGTTTTTATTTGACAAACATTGTCCAATCATGGAGTAACTAGGCTTAAAAGATCCGTCTCGCGATTTACAAGTAAACTGTGCAATTAGTTTTTGTTTTTATCTATATTTAATCCTCTATGTATGTGCCACAAGATTCAATGTGACGAGAAATTTTGAAAATTTTTTGTTTTTTGGGTGAACTAAACAAAACCTTAGTAGACTATATAGCTGAGTAGATTAATCCCCTTTATACATGGGCTGCATACTTATTAAATCTAGTGGGGGTCCCATAGCGATGAACCCGGGCGGAGGGCCAAGGTCGCTACTCGCTAGACCCTGGATGGGCCAGTGCTTCCCAACATTGACAAACCGTTGGACTGCTGATGGCTAAAGTTTTTTATGTCCTTAACGCCACATGTTCTTACTCTCTCATTTATTAAATTTGTATTTATTAAATTTGTATTGAGAAATGTATAAACATACATCTTAATACAATTTTAGACAGGTACTCCCTCCATATCCGGATTAAATGACGTTCTAGACTTTCTTCCTAGTTTCGCAAAGAATGACGTTGTAGCTTCATAAGAGTTCCGATGGACCGCACTGCCCTTGCCCTTCGGTCTTCGGACTCGATCCACGGACGCCCACAACGGAAGCACGCGAACGGACGTCTCGGTCCCTGCCCCCAATTATGCGTCTCGCCCGCATCAAATTGCCGCCGCGCACGCGCTCCTTCACTTCGTTCTCCTCCGTCGCCGCTCGCTACATCGACTCTGTTCTCCTCCCTCGCGGTGTTAGGTGAGCTGGCCCAGCAACGCGTTGCTCCGAGGGACGCCGCGCTAATGCAGGCCGCGGAGCAGTCCGTGCTCAGCGAGATGCAGAGGGGCGGTCCCGCCACCGACGCTGGCGCCACCGTGCTCAGCGAGATGCAGCCATAGCAAGAAAATAGAAGTGGAAAAGGAAAGAGTGGATGACGTTTAGAACAGTGGAAGAGAAATAAAGAAGGTGTCGCCGGTGTTGCATGTTAAATAGCCACGCTCTGGCAGACGGACGGACACTCTACGGGCCTGCAAATCGCGCCAACAGGAAAAAAACGCGCGCTACAGTGCCATGCAAAATCCAGCGCCATGCAAAATGATGTCCAAGAGAACAATGATGTCCAAGAGAACATGGAAAAAACGCGCGCTACAGTGCCATACAAAATCCAACGCCATGCAAAATGACGTCCAAGAGAAAAAAACGCAGGCCATGGGGTTCAAACCCGTGCCCTCGCCCACGCACACCTTGAAACCAGCCCTAGTAACCAGTAGAGAAGAGAATCTTTCATGTCTAGGAAACACCTTCGGCTCCATTTAATAAGGGCAAAACCAAAAGATTAGCCCCTAATTAATGATTCCTTGGTAAGCACAATCATGTCCTAAACATCATCTAATCCTGGTATGGAGGGAGTATGTTTGCACACTTCTCAATATAAATTCAATAGGTGTGAGAGTGGAAGCATGTGCCAGAGCAGAAAAACCACGTTCGACTGCTACGGTGACGCCATATGCTTGGCGGGCATTTTGTGTGTGCCACAGGTTTAACAATTGAGAAAAAAATGACTGTGGAGTTAAGCTAGTGCGAACACCGGATTAAAAATGACAAATTTCTATCTGAAACCCGATGGGTAAAAACCCTATTAGCACAAAGGTATGTCTAATTTTTTTTACCAATGGGTAAGTAAATGAGACAAAAGTCTTAAAGGGATTGCATTGCCCAACCCGTTAACCCATGGGTAAATCAAACACAACCTTACTCTATGAATCATGGGCCAAAATTACCACCGCACAACCTAAGCCTAGTAAAAGTGTATATGGCGCAGTGAAAACCCTAGGTTTTCACCTCCCCATCCCACTTCCTCCCTCCCCTCCCGCCTCCCCCTTCGGTGCCGCATCTCACGCGGTCACGCACGTGGAGACCACGACTGTGAGTTGCCGTGACTTTGGACGCCGCCGCTCCATTCCTCATGTCGCACTCCTCCTTCCTCCACCAGCGGTCCACCACTCCATCAGCCACCCCACCGAACCTAGTGCCCTCCACTACTCAGCACTGTTAGGGCTTGGATTAGGGTTCTTCGGCCATGGCGGCGACTACGGATGCCACCTTCGACGACGTTCGGTGAACCTTCTTCCTCTGCCTGACTCGTTATTCCATAGTGCTTAACCTTCTTCCTAGCTGCTATGTTGTAATATGTGTGAACTCCTAAAATTGGTCACTTGGTAGTAATGCCAGATTTTATATTAGACTATTTGATCATGTATTCGTATGGCTGGTTTATTTGATTAATTTGTTATTGATTTGTGATTCTTTAGCTGAAATTGAGAGTCTAATATATGGATATGGGTAAAGTATTTCCTCGTAGGTAAGGGTATAGGTAGCCATAACCTGGTGGATAATTACTCGTTGCCATCTTTACATCGGACTTACAAGTGAGGATACCAAATCTCTAGTCACCGAGCAAACAACATGCTAGGCCTTGTTTAGTTTTCAAAAAAATTTGCAGAATTTTTCAAATTTTCCCTCACATGGAATCTTTAAAAGTATACATGGAGCATTAAATATAGACAAAAATAAAAACTAATTACATAGTTCACTTGTAATTTGCGAGACGAATCTTTTGAGCCTACTTAATCTATAATTGGACAATATTTGTCAAATACAAACGAAAGTGCTACCGTGTCCATTTTGAAAAAAAAATTGAAACTAAACAAGCCCTAAGCTTGTTTGACATACCAACTTCGCAAGGCATTTAAACATGTCCTAGGCTAGCTCCCTATACTATGCTATATGATATAACATATAGACATTTACAAGGAGTCATAAAAGCATATGTTCTCATTTATAGTGTATGTTTGGCACAACTCTTGCTTCAGGTGTTTCTGTAGGATCCAAAGACATAGGCAGACAACAGAGCCATAAATTAGAGTGTTTGATACAACTCTTTTGTGTCGACATGACCGTCGAATTCGGAGCTATGCCAAGACCATAGACCTATGATGAGGCCAGAGGATGTCTACAATGAGACAGAAGGACAGAAGACAAAAATCTAATCTTTATAAGCTTTACGGTTGTACCACGTTGACGATTGGAGCTGTTAATTTAAATAGGTTTTCGAATCACAATCATATATGTTTAATTTCTTGGCCATGTATCTTTACAGGAGTTTAATGATTTAGATGAAAATTCAGCACGAGCTTTGATATACTATGTAATATAAACCTTCTTCTTTTTTTTAGTTTAATATAAACCTTCTATTGTGCAACTCTTATAGTACGAAGAAATACAAATGGCAAACCCATACAGCGGTGAGCGACGCAGCAATATACATTTTTTTAATAAATAATAAAAAATACATGTAAACTGATGGCCGGGGATAATACTGCTGTTGTTGACACACACGCGCGCCACGTGTTGGCTGGCCGTGCGCGCTGGTGTGTGTGGCGTGGACGCTAGCTGTGTGACATTCCAAATGTGAAAGACACTCTATCATAGAGTCTAAAGTTATTTATTATCTCAAACAATGTAGATTTAGAGTCTAAATAAGACTTGAAGTCTTATTTTTTCTCTACCTCTTTCTTCAATAAATATGCTGCCACATCAGCAAAATACCATAAATAATATGTAATTAATTGTCTTGGACTCTGTGGTAGAGTCTATTGTGAGTGCCCTGACCGTGCTGCGGTACATGTCAATTCCGTTCCGTTCCGTTCGTCGTCTCGTGTGGACGTGTGGTTTGAATGAATTAATTGCCGGATGTCGCGCTCTCCAACGGTCTGGACCGTATGTAGGAGGTTTCAGTGCGTCAAACGTCACGTGGCACGAACACGAGGGCTGGACATATGTCACGTGGCAAAGAATTTGGAACGTGCTGCCTTGGTGTGCTGCTACGTGTACGTACGTACCCTCGTGTCTTCCGTGCAGTCGTCACTACAGTACTTCAACGTTTAGTGAGTTCGCATGGGCATGCATGCGTCGTCGTCTATCTTGGCTAAGCTCGATTATCACGTGCTAATAATGGTGTACTTAAAACTCGTTGCTATTGTTTAGTGCTAATGTTTAGTGCTTTATTTGTTTATCTCTTTATGTTAATTCTTAGTGACATCTTTATGATTTATGACCAATATTCATATTATTTTCTCCCTCTACTAGTTTGTTCTTGCTATTGTTGTTGTGGTTCTTTTCACAATATTATTTTGGTTGGTCTGTACAGTATATGCCTAATTAGTAGTTAATGATGGTAATTAGTATTTTTCTTTGTTACCTCTCTCTCCCCCCTATTAATCCCCTATGACACCAATATGCTTTAGGATTATCTTTCTTTTATCTTCTCATTCTATTTTCCTATTATTAAAGTAATTTTTGCCTATGAATTAGAGATTATAGATTTATGGCTAATTGTTTTTTCTCTCTCGTTCTCTATATTAGTATCATTTTATACTTTTAGCTTTCTTTTGTATCTATATATGTACGTATGCGCTCACGTGTATTTTATCATGTGTGATTATCGTCAGCATTATCTCTCTATGCTTCAATTCTGGTTCTGTTGCTTCGCCGATAAGAAGAGGTGGTGTACATTATTGTTGTAATATATGTGTAATAGGAACAGTAGAAGTAAAGTGAACAGTAGTTTTTATTGATGAACAGTGAAAAGTATTTATACATGCCCTCGATGGGGCAGTTTCCAGGGGCGAGTGGAAGGCCCCGCTCCCACGATGTCCCCTTCCACGATTGGGAGAGTGGAAGGAAGAACCGTCATTAGCAGTTGCTAATTATCCACTAATTGATCACTAGAATATTAAGAATATTCTTAACACTCCCCCTGATCAATTATCTCCTTCAATTGTTCATCATAATAATTACCATCATATATCCTTCGAAAAACCCTGTGGGAAAAAACTTAGGAATGCTTTGATATATCAGGATAAAACTCCTCAAAACCCAATGGGAAAATAAAGGAGAAACACCGTGATAATCATTATAACAATGTCTTAAAATATCATCTCCAAAAAAACCCCTTAATGGGAAAAATGGATGATATGACATATATATAATGCTGATATTGCCTCGTTAAAAACTTTATATGAGAAAACTTTAAAGCAAAACTCATACAAAGAAAAGAGTGCAATATAATACAAATGAATCATTTATCAAGAGATACTCCCCCTGATTTCTGCAAGTCCCTAAGTCTTTTCATACCAATTCCTTCAACATATTTGTGAAACATAGAATATGGTAGAGACTTGGTGAATAAATCTGCTAGATTATCACATGACTTAGTCTGCAGAATCTCAATTTCCCCATTCTTTTGTAACTCATGGGGATAAAATAATTTTGGAGTAATATGCTTTGTTATGTTGCTCTTGATATACCCTGATTCCATTTGTACAACACAAGCAGCATTATTCTCAAAGATAATCGTTGGTGTATCAAGTGCACCAATTCCACATGATTTTAATATGTGGTCTACCATTCTGCGAAGCCATACACATTCACGTGATGCTTCATATAATGCTATAATTTCAGAATGGTTGGTGGAAGTAGACACTAATGTCTGCTTGGATGATTTCCAAGAAATTGTTGTTCCACCATTTAAAATACAAAACCAGTTTGGGATTTACCATTATGGGGATCTGATAAATATCCAGCATCTGTATAACCCAATAAATTTTGATCTTGATTTTTATTGTAAAATAATCCAAGATCCCTTGTACCATTGAGATACCTAAATATGGTCTTAACTCCAACCCAATGACGCTTGGTAGGAGTTGCACTGTGTCTTGCTAATAGGTTAACTGCAAAAGCAATATCCGGCCAGGTACTATTAGCAAGATACATAAGTGCTCCGATAGCACTTAGATATGGGACTTCAGGTCCCAAAATCTTTTCACCTTCCTCCCTAGGTCTGAAAGGATCTTTCTCTATGTCCAAAGACCTTACAACCATGGGGGTTTTACATGGGTATGCTTTATCCATATTGAATTTCTCCAACATTTTCTGGATATAGGCAGCTTGGTAAATAAAAATCCCAGATGAAAAATGCTCAAGTTGTAAACCTAAGTAAAATTTGGTTTGACCCAAATCTTTCATTTCAAACTCCGCTTTCAAATGATGATGTGCTTCATTAATATCATGCTCATTGCCAATGATATTTATATCATCAACATATACAGATATAATGCAAAAACCCTTTTGGGATTTTTAATGAAAACACATGGACAGTCATCATTTTTTGTGTATCCTTTATGTATAAGGAATTCACTTAACCGATTGTACCACATTCGGCCTGATTGTTTTAAGCCATATAATGACTTCTGCAATTTAACACAAAACATGTTGCGATTTGCCTCAGAATTTGGTATACTAATTCCATCAGGAACTTTCATGTATATCTCAGAATCCAATGACCCATATAAATATGCGGTCACTACGTCCATCAACTGCATAGATAGACGATTTTGTACTGCCAAAGATATTAAATATCGAAATGTTATGCCACTCATAACTGGTTTCATTGAAATCAACACCAGGTCTTTGCGTAAAACCTTGTGCTACAAGCCTTGCTTTGTATCTCACCACTTCATTGTTTTCATTCTGTTTCCGGACAAAAACCCATTTATATCCAATAGGATGGATACCAGGAGGTGTGGGCAATACAGCCGAAAACACTTCCCTTTTTGAAAGCGAGGCTATCTCTGTTTCTATTGCATCCTTCCACTTGTTCCAGTCCGAGCGTTTCTTACACTCTACCATTGATTTTGGATCTGGATCATTTTAAAGGATTTCAGCAATTTGCTCAGAGAAATAAATGTCGACAATTGTAGCTTTACGATCATAGGACTCTCCAGTCTCTATATAATTAATGGCAATTTCATCTACCTTTGATGGATCATCATTATTTCCCAAAATGATTGATCTAGGGTTTCTTGATGTCCCAACTTTAGTGTTTATACACATAAGTGGATCAGGTAACATATCAAATCTTTCCAAAAGATATTGATTAGTCACTAGGTGTATATCAACAGAAAGTTGATCTTCGTTTACTACTTTCTTTTGTTTCTTATCTTGCACCTTGGAATTGCCTCTCCCCCTCTTGTTTCCAAGAGGGATTACATGAGTGGTTTTATTTGGTACCTCCACTCTTTCTGGCACATTCCTGGCAGGATAGAAAGATTTAACAACACCTTTATAGTTAGTAAACGCATCTGGCAGATTATTTGCAATATTTTGCAAATCAATAAGTCTCTGAACCTGAAGTTCAGTTTCCATAGTACGTGGATCAGATGATGAAATGCCTTCCGCATTCCAATTAATTTCTCGGCATTTATTTTGGTACATTTCTCCCCCTAATGCCGGGAAATGATCCTCATTAAAAATACAATCAGCGAACCGGGCCGTAAATAGATCCCCTGTGAGAGGTTCTAAATACTTAATGATCGACGGAGATTTAAATCCCACATAGATCCCCAATTTTCTATGTGGTCCCATAGTTGTTCGCTGAGGTGGTGAGATGGGTACATAAACTGCGCACCCAAATTTACGCAAATGGGAAATATTTGGAGGATCTCCACGTACTAATTGTAAAGGAGAATTATCATGATATGCCGTCGGTCGTAATTGGATTAATTCAGCAGCATGCCGTACTGCGTGACCCCAACACGAAGTAGGCAACTTGTAATTCATCAACATTGGTCTTGCAATGAGTTTAATTCTCTTGATTAAAGATTCAGCCAAACCATTTTGAGTGTGGACATAGGGTACAGAATGCTGAACCTGAATTCCCATTGCCATACAATAATCATTAAAAGCATGGGATGAAAATTCAGCAGCATTGTCCATTCGAATTGTTTGAATTCGATGTTTAGGATAATGTGACTTCAACTGTATTAGTTGAGACATTATTTTAGCAAAAGCATGGTTTCGTGTCGATAAAAGACACACATGAGACCATCTTGTAGATGCATCTATTAATACCATAAAATACCTGAACGGTCCACATACAGGTTGAATCGGCCCACAAATATCCCCTTGAATTCTTTCAAGGAATTTTAGTGGTTCAGTTTTGATTTTAAGAGTTGAAGGTCTTAAAATCAATTTCCCTGTAGCACATGCAGTGCATACAAAATCCGAAGATTGTGGGAATTTTGCTTTATGCAAATTGTGACCAAATGAATTGCCTATAATTTTTCTCATCATTCCAATTCCTGGATGACCAAGTCTATCATGCCATGTTTGAAATAAATCAACATTTTGAAAAATTATCTTGTATGCAACATGAGATATTGGTTTTATGTATGTATAGTACAATCCAGATTGGAGGGATGGAATTTTCTCACAAACTTGTTTGCCAAATCCAGTAAGTTTAGTAAAGAGAATAAATTCTTCTTTATTATCTACATGTGTTTCCACATGGAGACCATTCTTACGGATATCTCTATAGCTTAAAAGGGTACGAGTTGATTCAGGAAACAATAATGCATCCTCTATCATTACTTGTGTACCCATAGGGAGAACAATAGTGGCTCTACCTGAACCAACTATTAGAGCATCACTTCCAGCGATGGTCATAACATTTCCTTCTCTTTTCTTAAGAGTCTAGAAATATTTCATCTCCCTAAGAATAGTGTTTGTGGTTCCACTATCTACAAGACATAATTCCTCCATTGGATTGACATCGGAAGACATCTATAGTAAAATAAGAATAAAATTTAAATTCTTATGAGACATATAGAAATACATACACAACTTAATTTATTACAATACCAACATAAGAGTATGACATTACAATACATATAGGTCACAATACTCATCTCACAAACAAGTTTGCACAACTCAAGTAACATAGAGTTTGTACAACTTAATTTATTACAACACACTTGCATCTCTAATAAAATAATTAGATAGATATCAACTATGGATCGAGACTTTAATTGAAATCTCCAAACATGTCATTGGAAGTGTACTCCATGATCATGTCATCCCTTCCTGGAAGGTTCTCAACTTGGTGAGCATTGTTGTTCTTTGCTTCCACAATAGCCTTGCTTGAACAACCCACTTCCTTTGTGGCCTCAGAAGCAAGATTGAAGTGTGCTTCAATTCCTGGTTCTTTTGCTTTGCCTTGTGTTGCTTCCTTTAAGGACTTTTGGTAAAGTGCAACCAAGTGCTTAGGAGTACGACAATCCTTAGCAAAATGAGAGTAAGTCCCACACCTATGACATTTATTGTCATTCTTGGACTTGTCCTCACCTTTTTGCTTATTTTTACCATTTGGCTTTTGCTTTTTGTTGAATTTTCGCTTCTCGGGCTTGTTCTTAGGACCTCCAGAAGTAGATCCTTTGAACTTTTTATTCTTAACATTATTCTGAACATTATGGACCTCAGGCAGAGGTGTTGCCCCAACTGGGCGTTTATGGTGATTCTTCATAAGAAGCTCATCATGTTTCTCAGCCTGGGTTAATGTATGAATAAGTTGAGAATAAACAGTGTAATTACTAGCCCGATACTGCTGTTGTAAGACTCGGTCAGCGGGTAGCATGGTAGATAGAGTTTTCTCTATCTTATCAGCATCCGTTGGCTCTTTCTCACAAAATTTCAACTTAGAGCAAATCTTATGAACAGCATGATTGTAATCAGCAACGGACTTAAAGTCCTGCAGACGTAAATGATTCCACTCATGATTAGCCTCAGGCCATATGAGTTCCTTTTGCTGATCATAACGCTCTTTAAGAGCAAGCCATAATGTGCGAGGATTTTCCTCCATAAGGTACTCTTGTTTGAGATCCTTATGAATATAGAACCTTAATAACATTAAGACCCCGTACTTCTTTTGCTCATCTAGCACTACCCCTTCAATAGGTTCATTTATATGTGCCAAAAGTCTACGGGATGCAAAGTTAATTTTGATATCCGATGCCCAAGTAGGATAATTGTGACCATCTAAAGCAAGTTCATCGAACTCTTTAGCCATGGCCATAGCCTACAAAGTAATACCATTTGATTTAATAAATTTACTCAAAGTAAATTACAATCATAATGGTAAGCAAAATGTTGTAATAAAATGCAAGTTAATTTAAATAACATAGCTCATCTTGATTTAAGATATCAATAGGTAGACAAAGATCATATAATATTCAGGATAACTCTCAAAAATTTGTATATATATGGTTAGATAATCTCAAATGTCATAAGACATAGAGTAGATCTTAATAGTAGGCAAATAATTTGTTGTCTTAGCACGGTCTCTGGGCCGAATAATCCAAATATTGAATTAAACGCAGCCAATGCTAAGAACTCTACTACACCATATATAAACAAATTAATGATTAAAACATGGTAATCACTGCAATAGTGTAAGCCATAAATGATCTTGGTCTAGTCCTTTATTTTGGGGTATATATTCAGTAGGTAATCATTTAGTCAAAAGGACTTGATGTAGACCTTTGAAAATGTGTGAATAAACTCACTATCTTAGGCACTGTTTGTAGATTAAATAATCAACAGAAAATTTGAATCATAGCCAATGCCTTGAATATTTCAAAATATTCTCCCCAAAATAAATAATTAAGCTATGCATAAATTAATTGCTGTAATTCATCAGTAATAAACTAATGAATAAAATAACAGAGAGATAGAATATGTGATATAATTATTGTAATGACAAAACTAGTATGAGAATGATCATGGAATAACATAAACATACTAGCATTCTATATTGGAATCCGAATTTGCATAAGTACAAATAAACAAACACATTTGTACAAGTCCACAATCACATCAGTGTTCTAATCTTTCAAGAATAAAAACAATAATACTGATAATATAGCAGAAATTAGCATAGTCTAATTAAAGATTAAGAACTAATACTGCTGGAATTCACAAATTCGAAATAAAACAGAAATAAACAAAGGACGTCTTCTGGCCCGGACAAAAACTGCCGGCCCACGAAGCAACAGCAGCAGCCGGCGGGTGGGGCAGGCCGCAACCTGGGCCTGGGCTGCCAATTCGGCCCAGGCGCGCGCCCCCCACCCCCTCTCCCCCTGGCCCATATAAAAGGGCGGCAGTTAGGGTTGAACCCTAACTGCCACCACCTCCACCCACGGCCAGGGGCGCCGCCGCCGCCCTGGAGGAGCTCCGGCGCCGCCGCCCTCCGCCCCGAGGAGCGCCGCCGTCCCTGCCTCCATCGTCGCCCTTCCTAGCGCCCGACGCCGCCGGGTGATGCCGCCGCCGCCTGCGCCAGATGCCTCCGTCGCCCACCAGTTGCCGCGAGGGCGCGAACGCCGGCTGCCGCGAGCGCCGCCGTCGCCGAGTGAGGCCGCCGCCGCGTCGGCGCCCTCTGCCGCCACCGCCGTTGCCTCCTCCAACTCCTCTCTGTCGCCGGTGTAGAGTTGCCGGCGCAGATCGAGGGAAGGGCGAGCCCCTCGGCCTAGGCTTGGTCCCAAGGACCAGCCGGCGGCCGGCGGCTCCCTTCCCCTCTCTGATGGCGGCTCAAGCAGAGGGAGGGGCGCGCCCCTCCGCGGAGGAAGAAGCGCCGCCGCCGCCGCCGCTCATGCCTGGGCTCGCGTGGCCGTTCTCCAATGCACACACGCAGCCGTTCGCGCGATGGCTTGCCTGCGCGCGTGCGGACTCGCCGTGCGGCACGGAGATCCAGGTCCGCCGGAGCGTCGGGCTCACGACCTAGTCGGCGACGTTGACCGCCGGAGGGGTTGACCGTGGCGGTGGTGGTGGAGCCTGCAGAACCGGATCGACGATATCGCCGGCGTCCCTGGAGAAGAGACGAAGAGGCGGAGCAGCCCTGCGCGCCGCGATGGTCGCGAACGGCCTCGGCGTTCGTGGTGACGGCGTTGCTTCTGCAGCGGTTCCATTCGCCAACGGGGAACCGGCTGTAGTAGCCGCCTCGTTCGCGGAAGGAGCCGCAGTCGAAGACGATGGCGCTGCCCTGGTGTCGGTGAAGCCAGGCGGTGCGGCCGAAGACGATGGACCAGCCTCCGGGTTCATGGCGGCGAGCGCCACTGGCACCCAGGAGGACAGTCCCGGCGCCGTGCCCTGGAACGGGCACCAGGGGAGGTGCTGGACGGACGCCTCCCCCTGTCCAGGACTCCAGTTCGCCGGCAAACCCATCACTGGGTCAACCGGTGCTACTGGAGCGGAAGCACGACGTCCGCGTCGACGACGACGATGTACGCCCTCCACCGGAGCACCAGCGCCGCGGCTTTCTCCGAGGAGATTCCGCAGTGCGTTGAGGAGGGAGTCCCGGATGTGTTCGTTGTCGAACGGCACCCCGATGCGGCAGGCGCGGTAGTAGATCATGAAGACGAGGCGAAGAACAAGTTGTGCAGACGGTACGTACGGCCGTGGAGGCATTGTACCTTGTTTCGCTTTCCAACTCCGGTGATCGCCGGAATCACGAACGGCTCCGGCGTCTGGCGAACCCCCCTTCTTTCACGAACTGCTCCTGGCCTTCTCTTGGCAGAGCGCTGATAACGTGTTGTAATATATGTGTAATAGGAACAGTAGAAGTAAAGTGAACAGTAGTCTTTATTGATGAACAGTGAAAAGTATTTATACATGCCCTCGATGTGGCAGTTTCCAGGGGCGAGTGGAAGGCCCCGCTCCCACGATGTCCCCTTCCACGATCGGGAGAGTGGAAGGAAGAACCGTCATTAGCAGTTGCTAATTATCCACTAATTGATCACTAGAATATTAAGAATATTCTTAACAATTATCTCGGTTTATGTTGTGCAATAGGATTTTTTTTTTGTTTTTAATAAGCCGATATGATAACTGCCCGATTACGTATTTAATTGTGAAGGCGCGAGAGGGGATCCTACAAACTTCAGGCCTTGTTCGTTTTGGCCTGTCCCCGCCGGGATTGGAGGGAGTGGCGGAGCGCACGCAAAGCGGTGGCGGCTGAACGCATGCCCTGCATCTTTAACCAAACACAACAAAATAGGAGGAGGATTAGATTAGAGGGAGGAAGAGATTTAATCCCCAAGAGGATTGAGTAATCCCTAATCTCTCCCTGGATTGGATCCCCTGTCAACCAAACAAAAAGCCTCAGGGGATACTATGTCAGAACAACTAGTTCATCGAGCAAGGATTCGGAAGAGAGCATGGGTCTCCGTTCTCCAACTCCAAGCACATTCGGCGCTTAAGCGGCGAGGGCCTTATTATCTTCCATTGATAAAGAGTTAAGTATATCCAACAAAGTTCACGAAATTTAGTTTCTATCACATGAACATTTCGGATAAATATGGGGTACCGCTGAGGTCGTATGGACATGGACCTTCAACCAACGTGGCAATGAGGCAATCCATGCAAATAGCCTGTTCGTTTACCAGAAAAAATTATAGTTGTAAGTACTGTTTATTAATTTATTACTAAGCTCAAGTGAGTATGGCCTCTTTAGATTGTGGGAGTTATTTTTTTAGTGTGCTTTTTTTCTATAAAATTAAACTGTTTCATGTGAATTTCTGCACAATTCTTATGAACATCCTGTATTACAGACTTTATAATATTCTAAATGGCTAAACAAACGAAACAATATCTTTAATTTTCAGGAGGTAGTAATAAATCTATACCTATCTATAAAGAGCTAAAATTTCAGTCTGGCCAAATATTTTCTTCTGCCCAATCCTGTCTGTGTCGGTTTACCAATCGCCTCCTCCGTCCAACATTTCTAGAAGGGCAAAAACAAAATAAAAAACATTCTAGAGTTCCTAATGCAAAATCTCATATTACTCTGCTCCAGTCGCTCGCCTCTGTAGGCCCAATCAGCCCAACCGGAATCGGTATGATGGAAGAGAGAAAAAAGAATAAAAAATTTTCTAGGGTTCCCAATATAAAATCTCCAATTTACTTTTCTTTTATTTTTTAAATCGACTAAAAAATAATAAATGCATAATAATTCATAGAAAAATCTAAAAATTATAAAACAAATTTTGTTCAGCTCCACATATGCAGATCTATGCAGTAAACAAAAAATATCACAAATTTTAGTACACTTTTTTTTGGAAATGCTTGCCTATGCTTTTTACTGTAAAATTAAAATTTTAGTTATCTTGCTCCAATTATTATAAAAATTTAATGGTAGCCTATTTAATGTGATGCTTGATTCATATTTCATAGTAATCCTAATCTAAATTAAAAAAAATAATGCTAGCATTAAACTTCTCATGTTTTAATATAATACTGAGGCATATTAAGAGGTAATATTAGAGTGAGATAAGATTTAACTATTTTCTATTTTTATTATTAAATAAATATGTCTTTAAGCTACATATTATTGTAAATATTAACTATCTAATACCATAGATGTTATGGTTATCAATAAAATATATTATGAACTTTAAATTTTATAAAAAGGATAAATATAAATAGATATGTAACATTATGTCATCACTTTCTAGGGTTATTTGGTGTTTTTCTTCCGTTGCAATATTACCAAATTGAGAAAAAGCAATTTTTTTTAAAAAAATTGTGGCCCCCGGCCCCCACTCCTCCCATGGCTCCGCTCCCCGTCCCCGTCCACCCGCCAATCGCTCCCATCCCCGTCCCGCCGCCGCCACTTCCTCCGCCGGGGGCGGAGGCGAGGCCGACTACGAGGTCTCCGACGACCACCGCGCCGCGTGGGAGCGTCACGAGCAATCGGTGCAGGAGCTCCTCTAGCGGCGCCGTGCCTACGCCATGGCCGTGCGGGCCTGCCTCCGCCGCCTCGGCGAGCGCGAAATGGAGCGCCACGACCGCCTCCGAGCCCTCATGGTCCGGCTCGAGGCCGATGGCCAGGTCGACCGTCTCCTCCGCGCGCAGGAGGACGACCACGCTGCACGCACCGGCGAGGAGGAGCAGATCCAGTACCCCTTCTTCACCAAGGGCACGTAGGAGCCCTCTCATCGGCTGTTCCTTCTCTTGTGATGCATCAATGCTGGCCACAAGGTACTTCCTCTTAATCATACGGAATTACATATGCTTTGTTTGTATGTCTCAAACAAATGCTGTGATGAAAGGATGTTGAGAACTGTTACCTATTAATTATATTATTATGTGGCGGCTGTGGCTGTGGGCTTTTGTCACTAACTGCGCCGCTGGTTTTGCTTTGGATTGCACTGAGTGACAATAAAAGTGGACTGAACTGACGTGCTGTTTGATGGAATTGTTCCCTCATGTGATGCTTTTATGCTTTCTTTACGTAATATTCTTCCCCTTTTAATTTCTATACATATTTTTATATCATTTTTTACTCTTTTTCCTCCACTGTACATGAAGATTTCTGATTTTTTTTATGGGACATGATTTTTTTCTATTTCTTCTCAAGGTGATTTCCGATATTAGTTTGGTAGTTTTGTTTGTTTTGGTGGGGTTATATTTATTTGATTCAAGGTTGGACTAAACTCATTTACATTTTACAAAAAGTGTACAATTATCGAATAATAAATTCTATACCATGTTGCAACGTACGGGCATGTTTTGCTAGTAAATAATAAAAGTCCAAAAACGGTTTGAGCTTCTCCCTCGAAAACTAACTTTCAAAAAGCATCTGATACAACTCTCGGGAAAAGCTGCCACCAAAGCCAAATCCGTGCCAAACAGGCACCAATTGATCAGCAGATTTAAATTGTTGGATCTAAATCCGGATCAACACTCGACGATGTGTACAGTGTACGCAAGCTAGGAGCAAATAATACTAGATAGATATTATTATTTGTTAGTATAATTGCTGCTTATTCATGGGAACAAAGTACATATCTCCTAGTAACATCCATCCCCACTACAGGAATCCACGCCACGGGAAGAATGCACGCAGTGGACCACGGCAAGCAATCCTCGAGGTCGGATCGGATGGGGATGGATGGGTGTCATCATCAGCCTCGACGCGAAGCCGAGGAGTTGGTGCCAGCGGCGGCGGCGGCGGCGGCCTTGGGGCATCGGTCATGGCCGTACCAGACGGCGTCGGGCAGCGGATCGCCGAAGTAGAACGTGGCCGTGGCCGGCGGCCGGTCTGCCTTGGGGGAGGGAAAGGATATAACGTGTCAGGGTACAAAATGACAAAAGACCAAGGCCAAAGCACCAGCAAAGCAGCTCAAAATGTACTACATGCCTCATTTAGACGTGTCGCTCTCATTGTAAATGCAAAAATAAACTTGAGGCCAGTCGGAGCAGCCAAGGCTCCTTTAATTGCCTTTTTTTGCTAGAAGGTTGTAAAAAGAACAAATTTGATAATGTCATGATTTTGAATTTCCTCTGCTCTAGAAAGAATACAATTATTGTATTTTAAGAATTAAACAATTCAAAATTTGACTAAATAATAAGAAAAAACTACTGACATTTATGAGACAAAACAAATATCATTAGATTAGTTATATAAAATATATTTATATAATAAATTTATTTGCAGGCATAGATGGTAATACTATTTGTTATAAACTTAGTCAAACTTGAGCTAGTTTGACCTGCATGATTCCTATAATTATATTTTTTTTGTGGACAGAGAGAGTACAAGGCTAACAAATTAAGGACATGTTTAGTTCCAGACAAATTTTGGTTTTTGTTACTATAGCATTTTCGTTTGTATTTGATAAACATTGTCCAATCATGAATTAACTAGGCTCAAAAGAATTGTCTCGCAAATTACAGGCAAACTGTGTAATTAGTCTTTGTTTTCGTTTATATTTAATGCTTCATGCATGCGTCCAAACATTCGATGTGACAGGAAATCTTGAAAATTTTTGGGTTTTTAGGTGGAACTAAACAAGGCTTAAGTCATAGTTTATAAGCCAAGTACCTAAATTAATTTTTAATTATATTAGTGTGTTTTCTTATGATCAAATTTTCAAAACAACACTTGAGCCTTAAAGATAATAGTTTTTTTTAGAAAAGAACAGTTTCCTCAATAAGATAGAACATTTATTTTTATTAACTACAGACATTGTTTTGAGTTTAGGGCCTTGTTTAGTTCCCAAAAATTTTGTAAAATTTTTCAGATTCTTCGTCACATCAAATTTTTAGACTCATGCATGGAGTATTAAATATAGACGAAAATAAAAACTAATTGCACAGTTTGGTCGGAATGGAGGAAACGAATCTTTTGAGTCTAGTTAGTTTATGATTGGACAACATTTGTCAAATACAAACGAAAGTGCTATTATTCCTATTTTGCAAAATTTTTTGGAACTAAACAAGGCCCAGGAAAAACATCTTCATAAGAAAATATTCAAAGTTCATGAAACCAACTTGGCAATATTTAAGAGAATAAAGTTCTAGGTTTTGGATGAATGATATTCACATAATATTCATGCCTAGTAGTAGTAAAAAAAGATCATCTCATGTATATTACGGAAATAATTAAAATATACAGCAGATCTCAAGGATAATGCGTAAACAAAGTAAAATACACCATATAACATCTTATTGATTTTAAGTGAATAATTGAAAATACATCATGAAAATCTCATGAAACTAACGAAAGCCAAAATCTAGGCTCGCTAGGGAATTCGGCAGAAAACGGCGGGTCACAGTCGCGCCGGGTGAGGGGAGTCCGGAAGGGAGGGTTTGGTTCGGGACATATTGGTTCTGACCAGTGCGCCCATAAAATATTGGGCGGGAATTAGGCAGCTAAGCGTGCATGCCAATTATTAGAATACAGAGAAAGATTAACTTCTATGAAATTTTACTTCATGCGGATGTGATACTTGCAAGATTAACTTCTATGAAATTTTACTTCATGCGGATGTGATACTTGCAGGTTTACAGTCGTGTTTTAGACATTTTTACTTAGAGGTTATTGTAAGTGTGCCGTCCACAGATTTTCAGTTGTGTTTCAGACATGTGCGTAGTCTGTTTTGTTGTCCTCTTGTCTAGTCTGGAAGAATCTAAAATACGCATGTTTAAAAATGTGCTCTGTAACTGAGTACTAAGTATCTACATTACGGAACAAAGAGTTGTAACAGTGATTTTTTTTGTCATCTTTTGTTATACAAAAAACTACATTTACCCCAAAACACATAAAAAACCACTTAGTAACTGACAATTCAATCATTCTGTAACTCTTGCTGTAATTCATTCGCAGTCATAAGTCAGTCCTAATGATTGGTTAGTCAGCTGGAGACCAGTTTTCTTGCGCTTTGGCTAAAGGAAGCAGTACCAAGTTATATTGCAGCTCTCCTGGAGATGCTCTTAGTAATCTATTTCCATCAGGGCGACATGAGCGGCACAAGAATTACCCAAACTATGGAAGCAAAAAGACTAATGGCACATCTGCACGGGTCGTCCGATGGAACGGACGCCAGGCTCCCAGCAATACTGTTTTCTAATACTGATTTTTTTTTTTCAATTATTCCATGAATTTTATATCACCCCAAATGGACTACTGCCAGTAAATGACAAGTTCATTAATTACACACTGACATGTACTAACTACTATAAAAACTGCTACCTAGCTGACCGACAATATGAACAATCAAGCTTCGGTAGAACTGTACTGTTTATTTTTCTGATGACTGAATTTTCAGATCAATAACATGTTATGTGTGTATATTGACCAAGCTGTCGTATAAAACTATACTGCCAGTTGAGCACCTGCTTATTACAAAAGGGATTCAACTACTGAAGTCACGGTTTTGGCTCCCCCTCGCTCAAGCAAAGAGAGGGCAAGATCACCCTCGTGCCATTTCTGAAGCCCAGATGCCAATTTCTGTAGCGTCTTTAGCTTCACTTCAGGAATCCATGTGGGCACAAAGTTGACCAGCAAGTTGACAAAACAGACAACATAGGACCTCCATGTGGTATCGCCACAGCCCAGCACAATGTTACCCTCCATTACCCTGGTCATGAACTCCAAGTGTCTATCGACAACCCGTTGCCTTTTGGATGTGTATATTGAAGTGTAAGCTGGCGACGTTTCTCCGACTCCCCAGATGCTTGCACCCGAAACGAGGAGAACATGAGCTAATGTGAATCCTTCGATTATGCTGCATACCTGACCAGCGGAACCAAGCTTAGCTTTTCCACCTGAAAGCAGCAGAGTGGGCATAATCTGCTCGTAGAGGAGACAAATCAAATTCACCCCACCAGCATGACAAAGCATAGTTGCTGCAAGTGATGCTATCTGCTCTACCAAGGATGATGCAGCTGATAGCGGCAAAGAGTCTGACCTCAAACGAGCAGGTCTATCAGAACTACAAGCATTGGCTAGCGCATGTGCTCTCTCAACGACCACCTCCAAAATCTCTTCACAAACAAAGCTGTTGTTTGGAAATAACCGGCAAGATCTCATGTAAAGAAATCCTGGTGCTACAGCAAGCCTGTGGGCTTTTTCATCAAAAGTCTGCCCCAGCAGATTAGCAACTCCTCGGTTTGCTGCGAAGCAGGAGCGCCCATCAACCAAAGGCCCAATGAAAGATGAGAAGCAACTCCTGATCAGTTGTGCCACTGCGGTGTTATCTCGAGTGAAGGGGGACTGTGAACAAGCCAGGATGATAAAATCATGCCACCGCCGTACTTTTTGGGACCACAATGCACCTATAATTTGCGCAGTGGGCCATGAACTAGATGTTGTACAAATTTCAATTCCTTGGCCAATGATGCCGTGTAGGTGACTGAATTCATCCATCTTGACTGTTATTGACAAACTGATTAGCGCTGCTATTGGCAATGGAAGCATCGGCATCACAAAACCTGTAGAAGGATTAAGTGCCCAGTTAAGAGTGTGATATGAGATATTGGCCTGAGAAAAGTTAATATTATCTTAAATACTGAAAATTATAGATTGTGATAATGTAAATCTAAAGAACAAAATGAACAAATTACACAAACAAGCATTGACATACGTGGTCGTGGGCAGATATTGATATGAACACCAGCAAATGCAAGAACTTCTTTTGTCTCCGATTCAACTACTGGAAGAGTTGCAGCTGGACTTGGCCAGTCCATTCCATTCAACATAACCGGCTTCCATATGCCACGAGTGACTTCTGCAGAAAAGTAGCTGACAATAGCAGCAAGTGAAGCAGGCAAGAAACCTGCAAGATCTCTTAGACCTGAAATCAAGTACAATGGTAATATGCTAAGAAGTATGCAAGGACAGTGGAGAGCAAAACTGAAAAAAAAGACTGGTTGTTTACTGCAGTACAATAAAGTAAGCCTCTACGGCTCTACCTACAAATATATAATGGTCAAGATAAATACAGTAAGGAACTTTGAAACTCAAGCAGTGTCCTAAGAGCAGGTGACTGAAAATGAACCTTGGCGCTGTCTGTCACTCAGCTGCCTAACTTTTTTAGGTATGTTGCCCACATAGGCAGCGACTAGGCAAACAAGGCAGTGCACGAAGCAGGCAGGCCAGATCATTGGACAATTACTGGAAGAACGAGAACTGTCGTAGGAGCAACAAAGTTCCCCATGACCTTCTGCGCCTTGCATAGTGCTCAATCTATTGTGCAGGTGCTACATAAGTTTGTCAGCACTTCTTAGAAAACTTAGTCCCAATGGAAACTGTGCATGTGCTAGACTTAAAAGTTGCAAATGTTCGATAAAATCCTTGGACAAAGTGGACAGAAATGCTCCCATTTTTTGCTTTTGAAAGGCATTTTTGTCCAATCATTCAGTGGCAAATAGTTGAGATTGACATGGAATGAAAATCAATTCTCCAAACTAGAGAAAATAAAAATATCCAGATTCATATGAAACACTTCGGGGTGTTTGGTTTGAGGAACCACCTTATTCTAGATGAGATGGTGCATCATGAGCTTATTCCTCAAATTTGGTAAAATTACTCAATTTCTCATGCTAGTTTGGGTTTCACTGGCCCCTAATTTCTCATGCTAATTTGGTACATCTATCACGCACTCCAGCGACGCCCATTCCTGTCAGTACTATGTCGAGCTCCTCCAGCATGTTGGCCCACAACGACAGCGACACCGGTGGTCACCCGGGCCAAGCTGTCAATCATAGATTGAGCTCCCATCGCCGATGCCTCGGAGTACTGGAGCCTTGCTAGTGCGCTCCAGTATCTATCCCTAACACAACTGAAAGTATGTAGTTCTACCTGTTCATGCATCTCATCCTAGTGAGCCTCATCTCACACCGATCGAGCAGATCCTCCGCTTTGTGAAGGGCTCCCTCTCCACATGCCTTCACATTGGCGTCAGACCAGCCACCTCCCTAAATGCATACTCCAACACCGGCTCATCTTCCTTGGAGACAACCTAGTGTCCTGGTCTTCCACCGCTCGAGCGTGGAGGCGGAGTATCGCATTGTCGCCCACGCCATTACAGAGTGCTGCTAGCTACAAGAGCTCCACATCTCGATTCCTTCAGTGATGATTGTCTAATGTGACAACGTGAGCCCTTTCTACATGGTTCTTGTTGGGGATTCAACCTCGGTAGTCCCCGAATTTGACTAAAACTTTAACCAATGTGTTGTCTTCATGTTTGTTGCACACAAATGACTTCACGTTGTTCAGAGCCTTCAGAGGTATTTGGCGAAGACAAAAAGGGCAAAGACGAAGACAATTTGGACGAAGTCCAAGGCAGAGGACCGTAGATGATGGACACACTTCGCGATGAAGCGAAGTCAGAGGCGAACAGAATGAAGCCAACACAGGTTGAGACCACGAAGCCTCATCCCGAAGACCCATCCCGGCGAAGCCAGATGGACATTGTAGAAACATAGAATAGAAAAGCAATGATTCCAGTGTAATAGCTAATCTAGGGGCAAAAGTGCAATTGTAATAGAATAATTGAAGGTTCTTGACCCTATAAATGCCCCCTGACATGTACTGTACCGGACATGAAAATTTTATCCAATTGAGTTAATTCTACTCAATGATGGTTTAGTGATTGTTTCGCCCAACAATGGTCAAACCCATTCATCACTAGTGCACCAGGCACATCTAAAACAACATCCACTTCATCTGAGAGAGGATCGCCTTAGGCCATATCCGTGTCCTCCATGTTCCCTCAACCGCATCAATTTGCAGACATCATGACGAAGGGCACCTGTACAACTCTAGTCTGTGGACCCGTGATCCTACCGCTACGACTGCAGATGGGTATTAGGAATTATGTTTAGCTAACACACTGTTGTACTACCATTATTACTGATTCTTGTACAACTCTCATATATGGGCATATGGCTATATATATGAAATGCCTACAATGGGTGTGTGGTGTCCCCCCCCCCCCCCCCCACAAACCATTGCCCGCTTGTTTTTCAATGAGTTGGTGATGGATCAACTCAGTTCTATTTCATAAACCAAACAAAAAAGTGAGTGAGAAGATGATGGACTACTTCATTCTTCAAACCAAACACCCTATTAGTTTGTAGAGCAATACCAAAACAGACAGAAATTGTAGTCAGAGGTATAACCTGTAACCAAATCACGGGATGAAAGTCTGCCATGAGCACATGAAGTTAGCACAGCCTCAAGCACAAAAGGAACAGCTTCAAGAATTTCCCATGCTGGAAGTGTTGGCCACTGGCACATATCTTCCTGTGCACCTGCAGGTGAACTACTCGTACTGGAATTTGCTGTTGACTGAGTATTTACAGACAAGGCACCACCTTTTGGCACTTTATTATGGCATATAATTTTCAGTATCATGTTTGCCACATGGAGCACAGTTGTCCTGCTGCAAGCACTAGAAAGTGTAGAGGCTATGCAAGCTTGATTCTGGAAGTACCATGCCCTTAGCTTTGGAAATGAGTCAATATACACTGGCTTTTGAAATGGTGTATCTAATTCAAATATGCTTGATTGAGTAACCTTAGATAGATTTTTCAAAGAAGAATGACTATTACGTAATAACAAGAGAAAATCCAAATGGAGCTCTGACCAAACAGAGACTCCACGCCTTGATAAAGCATTCTCAATAGGTGGTCTATGAAATTTCCACAAGCGAAGCAGGGACAGGAAAGCACATGAGAATACTGAATACACAGAAGCCTCTTCAAATTTACAACTCCTATGATCAGATGGAGGTAAAGATCCAAAAATCTCACAGAGAGGCATTAACATAGATGCTACTTCTGGCACCTGCAAAATATCATGTCACAAGGGAGATGGTAACATAAGCCCACAACAGGTTCATACAACACATATACCACCAAAGCATGTAAACCAATTACTACTCCGTGCAAATAAATTTTCTTTTACAATATAGTTGCAATTGGTCACCAGCCCAGTGGCTTATGGTTGGACCAGGTCACGGTGCGAACCTATAGGGTGAAGCCAGGGTTCAGGGGTTTTCTCAGTCGGTTTGACTGAGGTTCCTTCTCAAAGTAAAAACCATAGGGGTGGCCTTTGCCCACTGGCCTATCAATGTAACATGCGGTGCTGACATCCAACGAGCATTAAACTGCATGCAAGGAATGTAATAAAAAAAATTCCAGTAGGTTCGCCGTTTGGTTTGCAAGGCACCATGATTGCAGCAATAACTTAAAGAGATACTATCCGTAATTCAAAACCAAAAGTATGAAAGATGCACATGGACTGACAAAGTTTTGTCAATACTTATTTTATATGACTCCATGCCTGAGAAATATGTTTAACACAAGATTAGTTAAAAAAATCATTCTGCTTCAAGGAACACAGATAATTCTAGGTTATTCTTGATTTCATCTCAAACTTCATCAGAACCCCATGTTATCCATGATTAAGTCGAAACGAATAGAGCGAACTATTAAGCTAGCGTTGTTTCTTACCAGGCCATACATTGAGAGAATATGAACAGTGTCAATAGAAGAAATTCCTGATACAAGAGCATGTAGCATAGGCATGTGCTGTACATATCGCCCTTCTGGTCCAGAATCCAGAGGGAGGAATGTCGATAACAACTTAAGCACCATTTGAACAACATGTTCCTAAGTAGAAAAACAAATTGCACGCAAACATGTTACATTCTTCTGTAGAACATTACTACAAATCTACAATGTGGTTCTTTTAAATTGAATAATACCTGAATGTTCCAACCACGAAGAAGTGATGCTCCACACAAAATCTTCGAAGCCGCCAACTTTTCCTCCGGTGACCCACTTACTGCAAAAGAGTACAATTTCTCCAACTCTGCTACACTAAGAAAACAAAATAGGAATGAAATCATGAATCAAGCTAGTCAACAGACAT
Organism: Sorghum bicolor; assembly: GCF_000003195.3. NCBI lineage: Eukaryota > Viridiplantae > Streptophyta > Magnoliopsida > Poales > Poaceae > Sorghum > Sorghum bicolor. Next base: position 6,663,575 of record NC_012878.2, on the reverse strand, counting down.
AAAACCAAAAAAGCTCTAAAATTAGTATATTCCTATGATTTATCACCTCGAAGCAGGTGTGACCATAAGGGCGTCCTTAAGTTCTATAAGTGGAGACCCTTCTACTAAAGATGGCCATGGAGACTCCTGAACTGGAGATGATTCTTTAAGTGGAACCACGTAGCCAGGCCAGAAATAAGCAGATGTATCAATTAAGTTCCTTGTGATACAGGCTTCCACGATAAGATGTAGCATATTTCCAACTACAATTTTGAAGTGTAACTATGATTAGATAATTCATAATTGCGAAAAGAACAAGATAACCAAAGGATACTAAATGTTAAAAATATCTATCAGTTCATAGGTAACCTGCTTTAATAGAGGGACTGTCTTTGAAAGAAGTGTACATGTTCTCTCTCCCATTTTTCAGGTTAGACAGAACAACTGCTGCTTTTCTAGCTGCAGTATTTGCCAAATGTACAGCTGCTGGAGGTGGTGAAAGAAGACCAAAAAATTGCCTCAGAATCTGAAGTGAAGACACTAATTGTCCTCTTATAACAGAGGTTGTTTCCCCTTCCAGATTGCCCACTTCTTCCTTCACAATAGTTGCAATGGACAAGGGAATAATAGCCAACAACATGCACAACCGTGAATCAAGACTAGGAAATGGTCCTTCTGAAGCATCTGGGCCCTATTAAGCACATTTTTTTAGCAAGGAGTAAATATCAATAGTACTGTATGTGTTTGGAGCATATGTCAAATGACAACATAAGTAAATACTTTTTTTCTTTTTTTCTTATTCTTTATTTAAAAATCATCTCACTCGCTGTACTAGCCGCAAAGCCGAAATCCATAAAGCTTGAAAGGTCTCTTGCCAGGTTGCCCGATTCAACACTTGAAGTGTTTTGGATAGTTCTGTCAACCAATGGTTTCATGTTAGAAAATGTTTTAAAGCTATTGGAAAGGCAAGAATTAACATCTTTATGCATTTATGCACCTGTTAGATATTCTACTGATGATATAGCATGAAGATGTCTCCCATCCATTGCATTCTCCATAAACATGTCAAAAGAAATCCAACAAGATACCTTTCCAGCTCTGAATATACTGTAAACAGCTGAACTGCAAGGCTGTATGCTAACAGGAACTCCCAGAAGCCTTTTCCTGTCTAATTGGTAGTCCGTGCTTATGACATTCTGTATATTCATAATCAAACTATCTAGCAGATTGTACGGAGACAAAGTGTTCTTCTTTTTAAGAGCACCAATAAGAGGAAGTTTCCGAAGTAGATAATTGAAATTTTCAGGTCTATCCTACCACATCCAAAAAGGAATGGAAGTATTATCAGTTTAACATACACAATATACTAGAACATTTGAACAGTGATTGAGTGGTCTGGAGAGGGGGATCACAATCCAAAACCTTTCTATGCTCAATGTCAACAAATATACCTGTACCAAAGTTCTCCCAAACAATGCATGCATACTCACATTCTCTTTTTTTTTCTTTTTTTAGAACTGCAAACTCACATTCTAAAATGAAATCATAAGCTTGAAGTTTAGAATCACCACAAAGCCATAAGTTTTATGAAGTTTTGTATCTGGGAAAGAATCAAACATGACACGACAAGCTACAAATTGACTTATTTGAAAGTGTCTAAGATGATGTGTAGCTTGAACCAACTCCACATATATGTTCTCCCTAATAAAATTAGTACGGTCAAAGTTCTTCTCTTTTTTTATTGGTCAAAATAGTGCTCTCAATCCCACCCATGCTAACATGTCACATCTAGGACAAAACATAGACAGCAGCTGGCACTATTGCACATACTGCCAAAAACTCAAAGGTACTATTACCATCTGATAACATGATAATATATCAATTTCATTTTCATCCCCAACCCCAAGCTTGTCAAGTGAAAAATGTTTCTAAAAACAAGCAAACTTTACCGATTTGGATGAAACCTAGTTTTTTAGGGAGTACGTAGCTGAGGATCTACAAACTGGTAATGATCAAGATTTGCATGGCAGAGAAGTGTAAACTGTAAAGTTACAAAGATAACACAACATACGTGTTACGATTGACAAGCCGCAGAAAGACTTGGACAATTTTGTTTGCAGTGACCTTCTCAACAACTTCAATAGACATAAGTATATTCTTTCTTCTTAGATGTTCACGGTGCTCATCTCCCCTGTCAAGTGATCTCCCATTGCCATTAAAATTCATATCATTTCTGTTGCCATGTTCATCAGCAGAGGTGACGGGCAATCCACAATCATCTAAGATGCAATCAATCAGCATGTTGACAAGACTCAACACAAACAAAATAACAGTATGTCCAAAATCCAAATGTTGAAAACCAAATCTATGTGAAAGCTGCATAGCACCGTCAATAGATTTGGCTAACCTGCATAGTAAATGCAAATATAAAGTTAGCACATTTGAGAGGATTATATGTTCGTATCAGAAAATTTGTTCACCAAATAAAATATTTCAGAACATCTTGTATTCCCCAGAATAGTTCTGCTGCTAGATCAGGACTTGCCTGATCACATGCTAATCAGCCCAGGCAACTGATACAAAGTACATTGCAGATGAATATAACAATCAGTAAAAAATTAAAGCCATATCTAAAGTTAAAGCTAAAATATTGGAAAATAATTTTCTCAAAAACCAGATAGAGATTAGCTGGATAAAGGACTGAAAAGCTACAGTTGCACACATCTGAGCATGAATTTTATGGCAAGCTTACAGGTACTATGTGGCGAATCCACCTAAGTTGGAAGAACCTAAAGCATATTTACCAAATATTAACTAGGAGTAGCTCACAACATTGACGGGCAGCATACATTGATGTGAAAAAGAAATCGTGCACTTGACCAATAGGCGCCTCAGTGGTATGTGGCATCTCAAACCCTTGGCATTTGCACACATTTCAATCAGACAGTTTGACCATGTTAGTACACATAGGAATAGTTTGCAGATTCCTGACAAACTGTGCTGTGCTATGATATGCACTTATGCAGTAAGGTGTTTGACTGTGAATCAAATAGAAAATATGATTTTAACGAAAAACTAAGAGTAAATTTTGCATGCCTACAGGTGATTGATTATCAGAAAGCTGCAGATTGATGGAACAATTTATAGTTGAAGATAGTTAGGCCAATTAAACTGTAGGTTTTAAATATTTACTCAGTAGCTTATATCCCCAAAAAGTAGGGGGGGTGCTTTTGAAAAATGTGAAAGGAGCTTAATGACACTTGTGAAGCCTTTCAACCACAGCACAAAGTTTTTTATTTCTAGAGCACGACTTCATGACAGCACAAGGTTAGAAATGGTGCACCTTTTCCTTTGAAGACCAAGACCAAGTCCAAGAATTTTGCAATCGTTTTCATCCTACCTAGTTTCCACCTCCAGTTACATCTAACGGAAATGACCAGACAACCCCCTAACAGCCGGGTCAAGCTGGGCCCACGTACCCGAAAAACATGAGCAAATACAGCACAGAATTTAAACTGGGATATCCAACAAGCAATTTGCCAATTCTGACGTGTGCAAGTTGTATCGTGAATACAGAGTACACCAAACCAAAAATGAAGGATGCAAGTGTAACGTAGTACTGAGGAGTAAGGTCCTTACATATCCTTGTTCTCCATGCGCTCCGGGTAAACAGGGGCCACCGCGTACCGGCCGAGAAGGTCGAGGTAGAGCCTGTACGCCTCCGGCTGCTCCCGCCGGCTCGGCACCACCCTGCATAGCAAGCAACAGTATTACAAACCAGCACAACAACCGGCAACTTAGCATCTGAAAGCACCCCCCAATTGATAAAAAGGAGACGACGACGCGCAAATTAAGGAGAAGGGAAGGTCGAATCGCTCGCCCAAGCACCTCGGGGTAAGGAGGGCGAGGGTGTGGAGAGGGTCCACCAGGCGGGACAACATGGCCTGATCCAGCAGCTTCCACATGGCGGCTGTGTTGTGCGCGAAGCAGAGGTTGGTCACCAGCGCCTGCGAGAGCGCGAGGCCGCCGCCCGGAGCGGAGGCGGTGGGGCCCTCGCGGATGCAGCGCGCCGCCTCGGCCGCCTGGAGAAGCGGCGGGTCCCCGCGCTCCGCGGAGGCCTTCACCGCCGCCATCACCCGCCGCTCCAGCTCCAGCTCCGTGACGGCGGCACCGGCAGCCATCGGCCCGCCTGGTTTTGGGGAGCTCTGCTCTGGTGTGCTCACTGCGCAGGGGATTTGGGTTGGCGAAAGGAGGAGAAGCTGCTGCTGGTGGACTGGGTGTGTTTATTTGAAGCGAAAAGCTTTGATCATCGAAGCCTAATGGTCAATCGGTCCTGATGAAAAAACTATCGAGTGCTTTGACTTGTTTAGTTCTGAAAAAATTATCTAACCATTTACAGGTAAATTGTACAATTAGTTTTTATTTCCGTCTATATTTAGTGCTCTATATATATACCGCAAGATTCGATGTGATGGAGAATTATGAAAAGTTTTTGGATTTTCGGTGAACTAAACAAGGCCTTTATGAACTAAATACTCCATCCGTGATGTCGCTATAGGATACGTATTTTTTCAACTCTAAATAGATTTATAAAAAATATATAGATATTTACTTCTCTAAATAAGTTTATTATAAAAACATATTTAACGATCTATCTAATAATATCTAATAATATTATCTATGTATTATAAATATTAATAACTTTTTAGATATATTTAGTTAAAATTAAAAATCGAAAACGACATTTATTTTAGAATAAAAAGAGTAATTCTTTTAAATATTATTTGTTGTAAAAAAAAGTCTCTTTTAATTAATTAAAAAACGACGGGCCCGCGTATACGGCCACGTTGGCTACGGTGGGTTCGTCGGCACACGGCCCCACGGTCCACGGCGGGTGCCCGTGGCCCGATCCGGCCGGTGGAGCAGAGGGCGCGCTGGTCAATCGCCGCCGCGGCCGTCGAGGCTTGCGCCACGGGAGGCGCTGCTAGCACCGGGGCTGGCGCGGGAGCGGGCGGCTTCTCACCAAGCTTGAGGATCTGGACCTCCTCCATGACAAGCCGCTGCACGCGCAGGGAGCGGCGGCGCGCCGGAGGAGGTGCGGCCCTTGGGCGGCGGCGGGCTCCCGCCCGGACACCGGTCGTCCGTGACAGAGAGACGGGGAGAGAACGGGAGAAAATGGCGTGACCGTGAGAGTAGAGAACTAGTAGACGAAGGCAGGGGCAAAACGGTCTCAGCAGGTCAAAAGATTAAGCTAAAAAATTTTACAAAGTTGTCAAAAAAAAATATAACAAATAGAGTTAAGTACACCTTTCACAAAACATTCTGATAAATCTACAAACTCAATGATAATCTAGTGAAACCCACCTACCATAAAAGTAAAAGTAGTTTTTTTTTGTCTCAGCTCTAGCTAGCAACCACATGAGTTCGAGCACTCCCTCAAACCTATAGCTCGAGGATCTTCTCAGCTTGTCTGACGTATCGTGTACTCATGTTTGCTCTAACTCTTAAAAAAATCCAAAGAGAGCATATCGGTGCTGGCGTGACATTGTGCATAGACGACTCAGGCGTGGCAATCACTAGCCACTGGCGTGGGTCACCAATAGCACATTCGCTAGCCAAAGCGTCACCGACCACTGGCTGCAAGCCTCTAGTCCCTCTGTCCACCTCGCCTCATCGCTCAATCAAGGACATGCAAACTAGCCTCATGTCGACATCTCAAAACACCATGATAGCCCATGTTTGTTGTGCTACGAGCTCCTTATTCTCACACAGCTAACTCTGGGGTGGCAATTGAGCCCTACACTCGCGAGTCGTATGTCAAGGCCAAGGCTAGTAGGTCACTATCCTAGAATACGCGTGCACCCTTAAGCGATTAGGTCTGCTGCCACGGGGCATAGTCATCCTGTGCCAACTATCGAACTAGCGCCCAGTTGTGCAGAAGGATTTGATCTTGTATAGGAGTCGTTGGTTATGGTCTGTTGCCTGCATAACCCCTTATTTTCGACATTCTTGTTTAGCTTATATTAGCACTGTCCATAAAAAAGCAGGCCTAGCCTATATACCACTATTCGACCAAATCGTGCATATTCAGCTATACATCTTTTTCCTACACTCTGCTATGCAGTCCAAGACACACTTATGCAGGAAACCAATCACACACATAACATTGTATAACTTCCTATTCAGGACAATATCAAATTGCATTGTCTTGTCAAGGTTGAGGGCATGTTGCATAATCTCTGATGCAATGTAAGTGTGGACATGATAAGCTAGCTAGCTTTTATGTTTGAACTTTGAACAAACTAAGGCGTCGCTTTAAAAAAAAAACTTTGAACAAACTATGCCTTCAGTTTCCTCATTTGTTTCTCAAAATTTTCTACAGATCTAAATGCTATCCAAAATTTCATGTAATTTATAGAAAAATAGTAGACACTGCTGGAACATATGATCCCATTTTGATGTCATAGCCATTCAGAACTATCCGCTTTCAAAAGCCATTCAGGTTTTATACTTGCTATTTAATTCCACAAGAAAGATATTGATATAAACACTAATATTCAACAGGTTTGACCAAACACATCGAGCATATCCTTGCATCAATTTGTTGTCTAGCAATTGGATCACAGCCTATAATATCTGCTGGAAGATGCAGGTGCATATTACAATCACGCAATGTCTTGTGCCTTTCTCAACAATCTCCACTATAAAAAATAATAGAACGGAGCATTATTAGCTATATCTGTGTAGCGAGATTAGACAATATTATCCAGGGTAGTATTTTTTTCCTTTTCCTCTAGGAAAATAAAGTTGATTTATTAAAGTCTGAAATCAGTTTTATTATGTGACCGTCAGTTAAAAAATCAGTTTAGCAACAGTCCCGGACATCAGAATTTATCAGCCCGGCTTTTCGGTCAAAATCAGCTTATTCTCTGTCACATAACACTATTGACTCAGCCGAAATCAGCTGAAAAAAACATTCGGCTAAGAAGCCGGACGGTAAGTTCAAGCGATCAGGACCAATTACATCTGAAGCTTATCTTCCAAAATATAAACCTTGCGTGAATACATAGCAGGTAGCAATATATGGTCCATGTTACTCTTCATAAATAAACTATTTAAATCATTTTATCTGCAGTATATTAAGTATTTAAGTTAGCTTGTTAACCATGTAATAAGATTTATAAAGTTGAAAGAACTCTTATAAAAAAAATAGGACCTGAGAGTTAGTTAACTTTTTACAATAAGTACCTGCCCATATGTGAGTTTACCTAAAAAGCCACTAGGCGTTATTGTTCAATATTTCTTAAGGTATATAAGAAGACATTGTTCAATATTAAAAGGTATAAGAATTTTCATGGGATTCCAGCCTTCACAGTTATATATATATATATATATATATATATATATATATATATATATGGTCCCAAATAAACATCAGCACCCCAAATATTCGTTGGAAAAAAAATCCATTATCCATGGCGTGGTGCATCCAACATGTCTTTCTAGTTCGGATCGGAGCTTCAACTGCACTCAGAGACAGACAGCCTTCCTGAAGCAACAGCGCTGGTATTTTGTTCACTTCTTTCTTGACAATGGTACATTCAGATTCATATGCTATTGCAAGTGCAGCAACAGAATGTTCAGCACATCAAGGCATTTGAAGTGGATAAAGGTTGCCGATGTTCTACTTCTAACCATGATTGGTTTGAATTCAAGAAAAAAAACAGAAAAAAGATAGACCACATGAAGTTGAATAGATGCTCTGCTTATATTGCAATCATAAAAGCACTACAAACTGTATAGAAGACAAAAAATCCAACTAGGCACAGCATGATTTAAACCCAGGATCTCGCAAAGAAAAGAATGAAACATTGTTGCAAGAGCAAGACTATAAGTTGATTGCCAGTGTTACCAAAAAACCCAGCACCCAATTTAATCAAACTCAACTTCATGAATCGTCTAAGGAGTCACTGAATAAAAACCAATGTACAAGGAAAATACATTGTTTATTCCAGTCCTAAAGTATCACTCACCCTCCAAGCACAGGCATCTTATGCTCCCTCAATTATTGCATGTTTTGGGCACAAGACCTCCAGGTATGACATTCCTTTGGCATCGGTGACAACAAAACTCAGTTATGAGTCTTAGAAGCTTTTGGCTGCCGCAATAACACCCTCCACAGTGATGCCATACTCCTTGTAGATCTTTCCAGCAGGAGCACTTGCACCGAATTTGTCGATGCCAATGGCCTTGCCCTGGGCTCCAATGTACTTTTGCCATCCGAGAGTAGAACCAGCCTCAATGCTGATTCTTGCAGTAACGGCCTCAGGAAGAACACTCTCCTTGTATTCGTCTGACTGTTCCTCAAAAAGTTCCCAGGAAACAAATGATACAACACGGATAGTCTTCCCCTCCTTCCTCAACTCATCAGCAGCCTTGGCAGCAATCTCTAGTTCAGAGCCGGTACTCAACACGATGAGATCAGGCTTGTTGCCTGTTGAATTGTCAGAGATGGTATATCCACCCTTCTCAACACCCTCAATTGAGGTGCCAGGCAGATGAGGAAGCTTTTGCCTTGAGAGAGCAAGAATAGATGGCCTCTTCCTGTTGAGAACTGCAACTTTGTATGCTCCAGCAGTCTCATTACCATCAGCAGGGCGAAGCATCAATATGTTCGGCATTGCGCGGAAACTCACCAAGTGCTCAATGGGCTGATGGGTCGGGCCATCCTCTCCGAGACCAATAGAGTCGTGGGTCATAACATAGATAACTCCGGCTTCAGACAAAGCTGAGATTCTCATGGCACCTCTCATGTAATCAGTGAAGACAAAGAAAGTAGCACAGTATGGAACAAACCCTGGGCTGTGCAGAGCAATGCCATTCGCAATGGCGCCCATTCCGTGCTCTCTGACTCCAAAACGGACATTGCGCTCTTCAGGCGTATCCTTCTGGAAGTCACCAAACATCTTAAGCAGGGTCATGTTGGAGGACGCAAGATCAGCACTACCTCCAATAAGACCAGGCACAACATTAGTAAGTGCATTCAAGCACTGCTGGGAGAGGTTCCTGGTGGCATCGGCTGGGCTCTCTGGAGTGTATTTCTAGGGTAGAAAAACAAGAATCAACCATTATAGTTCAATCCTCCACACATCAGCATCAGCTATAGTATTGTGCATAGGTATGTATTCTTACCGGAAGAGCATCAGCCCAGCCAGTGGGGAACTCCCCTGTGATGAGACTTTTCAAAGTTGCTGCATCCTCTGCATACTTCTTCTCGTACTCTGCAAATTTGGCATTCCAATCAGCCTCAAGTGCAGCACCTTGTGGCGTGTGGCGGCTCCAATGGCTGCAATGATACATTCAAATAAATTGTATTTTTGCTATGCATTTCACCATCTCATTCGGATACCTAGATTATCAGAGCAAACAACAAGACCTAGATTATCAGAGCAAACAACAAGACCTACCTCTTGACATCCTCTGGTACAAAGAATGGCTCATAGGGCCATCCAAGGTTCTGCCTGGTTGCTTCGACCTCTTTGGCACCCAATGCACTTCCATGCACACTGTATGAGTTGGCCTTATTGGGTGATCCAAAACCGATTGTGGTTGTCACCTAGAAAGGATACAAACTAGACCAATATTATAAAATCTACAGCAAACAAAACATAAAAGATTGCAAATACCAAAGAAACCAACCTTGATTAAGGTGGGCTTGTCGGTAACCGCCTTTGCTTCCTTAATAGCTGCACGGATGTCATCATAGCCAGTGTTCCCACTCTTAACCCAGATTGTGTGCCACCCAAGAGCCTCAAAGCGGGTGCTCACGTCCTCTGTGAATGCAATCTCTGTATCTCCATCAATGGAAATGTGGTTGTCATCGTAGAAAGCAATCAGCTTGCCAAGACCCCAGTGCCCAGCCAAGGAGCAAGCTTCATTGGCAACACCCTCCATTTGGCAACCATCTCCCAAAATAACGTACCTGTACAAAATTCATGAAACATCTTACTAGAACTGCACCACACAAACTAAAAGCAAAACATGGCACGTTCACAGTAGAATTATTACGTGTAGTGGTCGACAATCTCACTGTCAGGCTTGTTGAAGCGGGCAGCCAGGTGCTTCTCAGCAAGTGCCAACCCAACAGCATTGGCGACACCCTGACCAAGAGGTCCTGCAGAACAACCATGTCGGAGACCGAAACTTTCAGTTTTACAGTACAGCAGGGAAACTTACAAGTGTCAGCTTTGTATATAGAAGAAAACAGACCAGTGGTAACTTCAACTCCTGGAGTCTCAAAGTTCTCAGGGTGGCCAGGTGTGCTGCTTCCCCATTGCCTGAACTGCTTCAAGTCCTCCTCCTGCAGCAGCATACATGATACCAGCCGTTAAAACAAATCAATTGCACAAGAGGTGATGTAAATGATCCATATGAAACAGCAGCAGTTCAGCTAAGGTGAATCACACTAAAGTTCTGCTCAACTAAACATGAGTGCTGAGGATCTTCCTGTATAGGAATTAGGAAACTCAAATTTTTCACTTAGCATATCTTTGACAACTGGACAAAAGCGCCGCCAAGCAGGCACAACCCTTTCTTTTTTATTAGAAAGGAAAACGAAGTCGACACCAAAAAGTTCGTGGAAAGGAAAACGAAGCTGACACGTGACACCAAAAGTAGCAGCCAAGATCAAGCTTGCACTATTTTACCTACCAAACAAACAAGACTCAAACTTTACACGAACGCGAACCTACCTGCTCCCGAGTTCGCCGCTCCAATTTTGCACACGCAAGGCACAGATGCAAACACTGAAAAGGGTGCGAGCGAGCAGTGAACCAGCTGCCTCACCTTGACGCTGTCGTAGCCGGCTAAGTGGAGCAGGGCGTACTGGAGCATGCAGCCGTGGCCGGCAGAGAGGACGAAGCGGTCGCGGTTGAACCAGTAAGGGTTCTTGGGGTTGTAGCGCATGACCTCGTCGTAGAGGACGTGGCCCACGGGCGCGCAGCCCATGGGGAGGCCCGGGTGCCCGGAGTTGGCCTTCTCGACGGCGTCGATGGCCAGGAACCGGATCGTGTTGACCGACTTCTCCAGCAGCTCGCCGGTGGCGGCCTTGTTCCCCTCGACCGTCTCGGCGGCGGCGGCGGCGCGCACGACGCGCTGGCGGCGGGCCGGGAGCGGGGAGCGCAGCTGGCCGCGGCCGGCGACCGGTGAGCTCAGGCGGAGGAAGCCGAGGCGCTCGCCCGGGGCCGACACTCCGGCGCCGTGCGCGGCGACCGCGCGCGCGGATATGGTGGCGTGCGCGGCGGCGACGGAGTGCGCGGCCATGGTATGATGGGCGTGTGCGTGCGTGCGTGTGCGTCTGAGGCGGAGGCGGAGGCGGAGGCGGAGGCGGAGATGTCGAGGCTGCGGTTCGGGGCGACGAGGGGAGGAGAGGGGAGGGGTTATGTATGGACTCGTTGGCAACAGCAGCTACGGGCCTACGGCGTTCCACGGCGGAGCTCCCGGCGGCGCGGACCATGGCTGCTCTCTCCATTTGTCTCTTCTTCTGCACCTAAAAAATATCTCTGCACCAAAAAAATATCGAGGGTAAGACGGATACTTTTCTCATCGTGAGATCGATGCTTTTCTCGGATGTATGCACGAAGGCACTTCTGGTATGAGAACTGTGCGAACAAAAAGCAACATCTTTTTTTTTGTGACTTAACAAAAAGCAACTTCTTGAACTAACGTACTCCCTTCATCCCATTGAAAATTTCGTTTTTTTTTATTTTTAGACTTTTTATCTTACTAGGTAGTGTACCCGTGCGTTGCTACGGGACAACTAATTTTTTATATTAAAAACATACGGATTGCATGATAAAATAATAACACTATAAAATTAAATACCAACATTCAACTGAAATTTAATCCAAAAATCTAAGTTCATTAATTTTAAAAAGACACGGAGAGCGCGATATCGCAAGCTCAAAAACTTTATTGTGTAAACCTTTTGTGTTGCAATGGGAACAAATAATACCTTGATAACTATGAAGGAAAATATATGAGATCAACTTTCACAGATTCAAGGACCACATGTTTAAATACATAGAAACAACCAATATTAAGAAATGTGCAATATATATGAAAACTTTCACAAAGAGAAGCCCACATCTTTAAATACATGAAAACTGCTAAAGTTGAGAAGTGTGCAATATAAAAAAATATATGTGTGCTTTGCTCATCAAACGGTAGAATACAACAGATATATTAGCAACTATACTATGATGTGTTAGCAACTATACTATGATGTGTTAGCGTCCTTCGTCTTGTTGACACTTAGGGTGGTGAAGGTTTCCATCTCATCCTGCACACAGAAAGAGAAAAAATAATTTATGAAGTTTAGTTCATATCAACCACTCGCAAGAAAAATGCACGGTGAGGGCTGAAAACCATATCCACTATTATGCTCCTGACACTCCTATAGGAACCATAACAAAATAGATTCACATAATTGGTCTTAGAAGAAGCATAAAATTCTCTAGTATGTCTATTTGTTTAGATAAAAAAATAATGTCGACTATTTTCTTGTGTAGTTGATCTTGCAACGATTGCATCATGTATTTACTTTACTATCCAGGCATCATTGACTAAACCGCTGACAGATAACAAAAGTGAATAGAGATTTCACTTTATTGGAACAATCTTTTGCGACCTAGTACACAATATATCCATCTTCTGCCTTTATAGCCTCTGGAAACCAACTTGATCTACACTACATACTGATTCCTTATTGTTCAAAGACAACACAAATTCAAAATTCAAAATCCCCCAAAATATTCAACTAAGTTTTGCGATTAAGCATTATATGGAAGTGTAGTGAAATTACATAAGACTAATCATAGATAAAACTAAAGATCTAATAGTGGCTGCACGTGCTTGTTAATGTTTTTTAAGGCCACAATGTGTACTAAAGGCCATGGAAAATTAAGATTCGCTAAAAAACCAAGAAATATGTTTAGGTAAATTGATAGTTGTTCATCACTATCGTTTCTTCTCCAACAACTAAGGATCGGGCCCATTCTTACTAAACGATGTATGAAACATAACTTGGATTTTAATGGGACCATTAGCTTTAAGAGGGGAGAGGGATGTAATTCGAAAAGGTTGAAGGTCATTGAAGCACTCCATTCACAGATTCAGGCACAAAGAACGGCAGGCATTAAAGGGACCAAAGCTAATAGGCATAATACACTTGAAATTGGATCAGATGAAAGCACACATAACTACAGGCAGGATCCAGTAAAGGACATTGGTGTGCACATGTACTATTGATAATCTTTGAAAGAGATCAAAGTTAGTAGGCATAAGTTTACACACCTGTTGCGCACCAAGTTTACAAACCTGTTGTGCACCGTCCAGCTACAGAGCACAATGTCTGATTCCCAATGTACTTGCAGATTAGCACAATGAAGAAGTTGATCCAAAGCTCAAACCAACTACCTTTATGTACATCTACTAAAATTTAGACTATTCGTACCAAAAGAAAGGCTCTTGCACTATTATTCATGAGAAGGGCCGCAAAGAATGTGATTGGAATATGAAAATAGCTATAGAGAAATGCAAGATCTTCTGAATGTGCTGGCGTGTCATATTATTAAGGAATAAGTTTTAGAAGGATGTGCACATTTAAAATTTAAAATTTCAGTTTTGATTTTCTGAATGTGCAGTGCTAGGATTATGTTTCTTTATAGGAAATTGTGATGGTGTCATGGCCTCATCCATGCGAGCCGACTCTGACTGTAATTGCTTTAGTTCAGTGTTCATATAACAGTTGTGCGTGGCTTCGTGGATATGCTTATATAATTTTGTTTTCTCTCTCTCTCTCTCTCTATTTTTCACTATCTTAGCTATTTATCACCTGGAAAAACTTACCACGATCTGCAGCGAAGGATCATTGCTCGGATGGTCAAGGAGTCCTTCATAAGGATCAAGAACAGTGTGCATGTAAACAACTTAAAATCAAGATAAATACATACATATATATATATATATATATATATATATATATATATATATACACACACACACACACAGAGAGAGAGAGAGAGATGCTTTAAGGTCATTGACATTACCTTTTTCCTTAGGTCTTTATTGGGATCATGCAATTCCTGTTCCTGCAAAACATAACTATTATCTCTGCGTTACAAGGTTTAGTACTAATGCATGGAACATAAATAAAATTAGGCAAAAGGTAACTGGAGCTCATCATTATTACCTTACTTTTGAGATCAAAGAGTTGATCAGGTAACGTTTTATTCTGCAAACATATCAACCCTTGTCAAATACAAGCCAAAATAGTGTAATGTAGAAATATATAAACCACACAGTCAAGTTTCTACCTTTCTTGACGGGATATGCTTCAGAGATATCTCTAGGTTCTCCACTGCACTCGGTTGGGGAACAACAATGCTCATAACAATGCACGAAACAGATCTCTAAGGAATGAAGATAACATAGTAAAAAATTTCACATGATAAAAGCTGTATCAAGGGTACAACTACTACATACTGAATAAGATTATTGTTTAAATAACCAATTTTATTTAATGAAATGATAGTATTTTTTAATGCTCAAACTTCTAACAGGTTAAGACTAAAAAAATCAACAACTTCGAATATTTTTAGAAGAACAAGAAAATATTGAAACACATTTTTATTTATTTTAGGTGCAGCTACATATCCTAAATCCTAACCATACATATCCTAAATCCTTAGTCTAAAAAAATAAATGACTTGAAATCACTTCCGACATTTTTGGGTAATGATTTAACCAAAGTATCAAATATCAGCTTAGTGCTGAACTAATTATTTCTAAGACAAATTCACAAACAGGATAGCTATTTTCACTAACCTTTTCTTTGCTACAGCAGAATTGCAGTAGCTTTCCATCAGAAAATGCCTTCCGCTGGGCCTCAGCTCCGCGTAGCATACTTGTGAGGTGTGGCGCGCATAAGGGAGACGTCGGCATGCCGCTCGGCTAGAAGGGATGCAGGGGGTTCTCGCTGGCGGAAGGTGTGGCGGCCGCCAGACCATGCTAGATTGGTAGATCCGCCCCTGGGTGGCAGCGCGAGGCAGCGGGATGCGGGACAGCGGAGGGCGGCGGCATGAGCATGACCGGCGAGCTCAGAAAGCGGGCGCGCGCGGCCACCGGCGAGCGCTTTTGCGGCGTTGGGCAGGATGGGATCGCGATGCGCAGCCATCGGTGAGCTCGCGGCGGCGGTCGCGACGGTGCTCGAGACCAGGGTTTGAGCGGACGCGGCCACCGGTGAGCTCGTGGCGGCGGACGCGACGGCGCTCGTGGCAGCGCTCGCGATCAGAAAGGGAATCGGGGCGCGATCGAGAAGAGCGCTTGATGCTGATCGGAGGGGATCGCGCGACCGAGAAAAGCGCTTGCTGCGGGAGGGGATCGCAGCGCGAGAGAAAAGGGGAAGGGGGTCGCAACGATGGGGCTGTTTCCTAATACGCGGATGCGGACGCACGGCGCGAGGGCGCACGCTGACGAAAACCAAAACCGCACCGAAGAAATGTCCCAATTTTAGTCTTTTTAGTTGTAGTAGATTTAAAAATTATATTTATATATAATTTATTTTGTTATGACTTGTTTCGTCAATAAAAATACTTTAAAATAATTTATTTCCATTTATTTTACTATTTACATAATAAAAATTGAATAAGATGAACGGTCAATCAAGAAATCTGAAAGTTAGAAACGAAACGGAACGTAGGGAGTATAAAGTATATTTGCAAAGTACCTTAAATATATCTAAAGTAATTTCTCATAAGTGCATAATATAGTATTATTCCGCAAGTTCCTTTTGTAAGCTTACAAAAAATCTATCATTAGAGATATTTCTAGACTCACGGTATTATTAAGCTACCACCATTACAATAATTTAAGATTTGGATTTTCTAAATTTTAGGTATTTGCGATGGTTATTGCATATATTTCATACTAAAAATGTAGTTCTAGTTCGTTGTAATTTTAGTAGACAAAATCTGTAATTTTTTGTTCAGAGAATAAAAAAATCTATTAGAGAAAACCTTTTTGTTCCAAGAATAAAAAATCTGTTAGAGAAAACCACAAACCTTATATGTGTTGTTACAAAGATAATTAACAACTTACAGTTATTTCTATAGTCAGACAAGGACAAAAATTTAATATATTATGATACGAAGACAAATAACAAATCACAAAAATGATAATTTATTTGTGCTAATTGTTAGAACAAGCATGTTGCCTAAAATCATCTTAAAATCTAGACACCTAAAATATAAGATAAATAGTGTTTAAAATTACTTTTTAATGACTTTATAATATTTACTAAAGTTCATGAATACCCGATGGCCTCGCTCCCGCCAAATATAGACAAATTCCATTGCACTAGTCTCAATATATGCTAATGCAAATATCTATGAAAAAGTGCTAAAAGAAACTCCATGTTCGTCGAGAGGGCTGGAAATTATGAGATTAATCAGAAAGAAATGAATATACTAAATTGGATTTTATAATTGTCTAACTATGTGCTTTAACGTAGGATAGACGAGGAGATTTTTTCACCACAACTTCAATACCAAATTGGATTTTATAATTGTCTAACTATGTGCTTTGGCTTGGAACAGATCAGGAGATTTTTTAAACAGTCTGAAAATCACTTCTATTGAGCCGCCTCTTAATCTATGCTTGGCCTAGGACAAACGAAGAGATTTTTTTAACTATAGAGTGCCGTTAAGGCTCTCTAACCAGATGGACTAGAGCCCCTTTGACACTTTGACCAAGTATATACATAAAAATATTAGTATTTATGGTACATAATTAATATCATTAATTAGATAGATCGTTGACTCTATTTCTATGATAATCTTATTTGAAGAAAATAATTACTAAATTTTCTACAAATCTAATCAGATCAAACTTAAGAAATTTTCACTGGTGGAGTATTATAACAACAGATAAAAAGGAACAGAGGTACGTAGTACATCCGTATGGTAACAAACAAACTATAAAGCTAATCTAACTAGTACAACATGTTAATGGATCAAGATTATATAGACACGTGTGAAAGAAAACGAATGCTTTTGCGAATGGCACTCCATCATATGTCACGGCAATTAGACGCATTAGCACAGAAACGATCTTTTCAGATGACCCCAGCTTTTAAAGAAATACTCTCTCCATCTCAAATTATAAGGTAAAGAATCTTGGAGAGTCAAAGTATCTCAAGTTTGATTAAAATTATAGAAAGAATTATAAAGATTTATGAGATCAAGTAGATATACTATGAAAATACATTTAATGAAGAACTTAATGATACTTAGTTGGTATCATCAATGTTATTATTTTATCATATAAATTTGGTCAAACTTGATATGCTTTGACTCTCCAAGATTCTTTGAAATGACTTATAATTTAAGATAGAGGGAGTAGATGACATAAAAAAACACCTATAACTATGGTGAGAGCACTGTAGCTCAAGAATCGTTCATGAAAACCAATTTTCAAAACGGTTTCATTAAGAAAATCACACCTAAAGATGGATCCATTTCGGGGTTGATTTTCATAAGAAAACCACCTCTGAAAATAGCATTTCTAGGAATTGGATGTGTTTGCCGAACCGTCTATAAAAGAATCAGATTATCAGGGACGGTTGTGTTAAGAGACCATTCCTGAAAATGATTAACCAAGGTGGTCCTCTTAGTCAATCAGTTTTAGAAAGAACTCCCTATAAATACTCTTCTTCTTCCTCACGACTGTAGCTGGTCATGTGTGATTGTAGCTGTTCATGACATTGTTTTTTTAGAGCTGTTCATGACATTGTTGTGTTCACTTGGACACGGCAAAATTTAAACAAAAATATGGGGAGGGGATTTGTCCTTTGAACCTTTGAAGGAGTTTAGTTTGAGAAGTGAGTTTATGCCATCCCTAAAGTCTTTTCAAAGTTTACCTTACATTTCTCCCAAGATTTTTTGTCATATAGATCTAGATCTAGAGAGGCGCTGTTTCATAATATTTTATTTTTGTTAGCAGTAGAAGACCATTTTTTCCAACTTACTTAGCTCACATCAACTCTAGTTATTTTGTATAGTTACTTTGAACTAAATTTTTCTATGACTGTACAAGTTTTTAGATTTCTTTAGCTCTAGGTCTAAATTAATATTTATATCAAAATTTTAATTACCTCAGTCACCAGTTATATGCGAATAATATCAAGTTTGAAATCAGTCAATACACGGCTTATGGTGAAATCAGCCAAGATAATGGAATATCATGAACCTAGAGAATTCGTTTCAAGCATCTTGATGTCATCATCAATGACCACTACTACGTAAAATATTTTTCGTGACCTTTCCAAAACAGCCTCGGAGGCGGCCAGTTTTTTCAACCACCTCGGATTAACCGAGACGGGCATGTCTTATTAACCGAGGTGGTCATAAAAAACTGCCTCGCGGAATCGATTTATCGAGGTGGTCACCTTAAGACAACCGTCTTCAAAAATAGTTTTATTTCGGAGGCGGTTGTCTTATAACAACTGCCTTCGTAAATCTATTAACCGAGGCAGGTGCGCTATACGGTCCGTTTCAAAAAATAGTGGCCCAACAGCGAGCCCATCTTAGCCCAGTATCACTCATCGTATATAAACACAGAGCTAGGGTTTTCTTCTCCCTATCTCTCACTCCCTTCGTCAGAGCCAATGCTGCTCCCATCTACCCAAAGTCGCCCAACACTCCCCTCCCCTTCTCTCTCTAGATCCAGCAGCACCGGCCCCTTCCCCTCCCCTCCTCTCTGGATTCAGCGGCGCCTCCTCCCTTCCCCTTCTTTCCCACTCCTCTCCCTCCATGCCATGCGAGGTGGTGCACGAGTATGGCCATGGACCATGGCCACGCACGGGGGGTCTTTCAAGGTGGCGCGCGGGGCGGCCATGGCATAGTGGCTCTTTCGGGCCACGCGTGGGGCGGCCTAGCGCCTCCTGGCGGCGACTCGGGGCGGCTCGACCATCCCGGTGGCACGAAGCAGCAGCGGTGGTGGCCGTGGCTCGGCTTGGTCCTCACGCGTCCAGGGGTTCCTCCACCTCCAGATCACACGTCGGCGGTCTCAGGGCTCACGGATCCAGCCTCGAGGCTCATGGATCTAGCGAGGTTGTCGGCGGCCGTGGATAGGCTCGGCGGGCCTCTCGATGGACTCGTTGTGCGTGTCCATGGGTTTTCTATTTTTTGTTTTTTATTTAATTAACCGAGGCGGACACTTTAACTGCCTCAGAAAATGTTCCATTTAATGTGACCCCTCGTCTTAGACGGTTGCAATGCCCGCCTCGGTTAATCATTTTTGCTTGCCTCGATTAATTTTCTATGTAGTAGTGGACAACACTCGCTAGCAGTGACCGACGGCTACAAGGAACAAGATTCGGTAGCATATTTTAGCAATACCATGTCAATGATAATGATATAGTAGAAATCAAATAGCGAATGAATGAAGCCTGTTTTAAGCCCTCTCCATGACTCGTGAGCAACTTCAATAGCTTGGTTATTCTTGTTATGAAGGTTATTTTAGAATTTGTATAGTAAAAAAATAGGCTCCAATAGATGTGCTATCTAATTTATAAAATAAAAAGTTGGCTATTCCTTGATTTTAGCTGGTCATATATAACCAACTACTGACACTGGTTATCTAATTTTGTAAAGTAGCAAGACTGTTGTAGACCTTTTTTTTAAAAAAGCTCTCTACTCTACAGAATGTCTAAACAATAGAATTTAACTACTCCTAATTTTAGCCAAACTCTTAGAGTTGCTATCTCACTAAGGCCAATGTAGTGACGAGAGCAGGATTCTGGCCAGCATCTGCTATTTAGCTTAACAATGAAAATAAGTGGGAAACGCTAGGGATGACGCGGTATATCTATCGACAAGTAAGAGCATCTCCAATAATTCTAAAAAAGCAAGTGGTAAATCAATAAGTTTTTCAAGTGGCTAAAAGAATTGCTAGCATATTTGTTGGGTTCCTCGAATAGTTTCCAAAGACAATTTTACATTAGAAAACTCAGACTATTTCTAAATAAGCATAACTAATTTTATATTTTCTTTCTCTTTTGTATATTTGCATCATAAATCTTAATCTAACTTTTATTTTTCCCCACGTTCTTCCACCTAGTTTGGTGGATGGATACAACGTGCCTATTACTCGTGCGATTGAATTGGTTTTACAAGTGTAGAAAGATTGGGAGTCGAGATATAGGAGTTGTTGGAGAACTTTTTTTTTTCAATTTTACCAAAAAGTCTATATTGGGAGTGGATTTTGGAAAATCTTAGAGATGCTCTAAGTCTATTGAAATTTTTCACAACCTGAATTATTTATTCTAATTATTTTTTAACTGAAATTGATAAGAGAAGATGTATGATACTGAGATTTTCCTAATATTTCCCTTAAAGTTCTAAGGAAATAAAAATTAGGTCCACATCAGATCCTATCCAACCATCTAAGAGGGTGAGAAAACAAGGTAGGGCTCAGACTGGTTGATAGGGATATCATTTCTTTGTATACACACATCACTGAAAGAAGGGCCAATTACAAGTGTTCAAGCACGATAATTAAATCATCGGTTGAGCCTGTTCCTAAACATTCTTTTTTCATGATTATGATCATAGATTGCTATCTAATGATATTATTATTCTTAGGAACTATGGAGAGGTAAAAAGAAGTACATGAAGATGGGGGTGGAGAAGACTAACGTGGGGATTCAACTAAAGTTGGAGGCACAATCCATATATATCGAGTTTAATTTGAGTCCATCTTGAACTACACTAAAACTAAAATCTGGAAGTGCTTGCATCCTGATCTTAGTCCTCATGCTGAGTTGTATTGTTACTTAGTTGAACTAGGTCTGGTCGAGTTTAGGCCTATGACATAAACTATCTTGGGACTACTTTTCAGTCTTACAATTTATAAATTGAGCTATTGCTACTCCTCCAGCTACGATGTTGTGGCTCCCAAGCTCTAAATATATATTTCTACTCGGATAGCTTTGTCTCACACAATCTTGGTGCCACACCTCATAGGTATCACAAACCAACCACCGTTTGTATTATCCATGTTTTTTCTTTGGTAAGAACCATATAAGATCTCGATAGATATGTGGTGTGCCCAGTGTCTACATAGTAGTTGATAGGGATAATCCTTTGTGTTTTATTTTTTCTAATTTCTTGCTAACAATGCTGAACCATGAGTTTGTTCTTCTGAGCAACCTATATAGGATTACATGGACCAGACGTTTACAAGGATGCATGGGTGAAGCCATTGCAAAGGGGGTCAATTAAGTTTTTGCCAAAGTTTGGTTCTCGATGTCATATTTTTACTTCAAAAATGGTGTGGTTATTTAAAGGAGCACCTTCTTGCAGTCCTTTCTCCTATGACTAGCCTTCTACGGGATAATACGAGTATTCTAGCTCAGCAAATGCTAAGTTCAAATGGAGAAGGCAGAGCAAAATCAATTCTGCAATTTATTCCAGATTTTCTTTGTTGTGATGGAGTGACATTGTCATATCATCATTGACAGCAAGAGGAAAAGCAGTCTGACATTTGTAACATTCGCTATTTGCATGGCTCAGCAGCGTGAGCAGGGCAAGCAACATGCGACATTCAGCAATGTTTGCGCTGCTCCCCACGCGTCTGGTTTACTATTCCTGATCTCCTTCCAACGCATGGCATGGCTCCCCGTCCATTGCTTTGCTCCGCCATTGTCCACACACCTGCAGCTCGCCTCCTTCCTTTAACCCACCGGCAATGTCAGTACCCTCCATTTCCTAGCTTCGTCCTTTCCTGCTCTCTCACTCCTCTGTAGGTAAATCGAGGGGAGAAAATGGCGAGGATACTCCTCCATGGTTCCCTTCACGTCACCATTTTTGAGGCAGAGGAGCTGTCCAACTCCGGCAGGCCCAGCAGCCAGGCTCCCGGGTTCCTCCGCAAGCTGGTCGAGACGGTGGAGGACACGGTGGGCGTCGGCAAGGGCACCAGCAAGATCTACGCCACCATCGGTCTCGGCAAGGCCCGCGTCGGCCGCACCCGGACGCTCACCGACGAGACGGCGAGCCCGCGGTGGTACGAGTCCTTCCACGTCTACTGCGCGCACCTCGCCTCCGACGTCGTCTTCACCATCCGGGCCAAGAACCCCATCGGCGCCTCCACCGTCGGCGTCGCCTACCTCCCCGTCCGCGACATCTTCGACGGCCACGAGGTCGACCGCTGGCTCCACCTCTGCGACGGCGGCGGCGACGACAAGAACCGCACGCCGCTCGAGACCGGCGGGAAGGTCCACGTCAAGCTCCAGTACTTCGACATCTCCAAGGACCGGAGCTGGGGCAGGGGCGTGCGCAGCGGCAAGTACCCCGGCGTGCCCTACACCTTCTTCTCGCAGCGGCAGGGGTGCAGGGTGACGCTGTACCAGGACGCGCACGTCCCCGACGGCTTCGTCCCGCGGATCCCGCTCGACGGCGGCCGGTGCTACGAGGCGCACCGGTGCTGGGAGGACATCTTCGACGCCATCAGCGGCGCCAAGCACCTCATCTACATCACCGGGTGGTCGGTGTACACGGAGATCACGCTGCTCAGGGACGGCGCCCGCCCGGCCAGGCCCGGCGGCGGCGTCACGCTCGGCGAGCTCCTCAAGAAGAAAGCCGGCGAGGGCGTCCGCGTGCTCATGCTCGTCTGGGACGACCGCACCTCCGTCGGGGTGCTCAAGAAGGACGGGCTCATGGCCACCCACGACGAGGAGACGATGAACTACTTCCAGGGCACCGACGTGCACTGCGTGCTGTGCCCGCGGAACCCCGACGACTCCGGGAGCATCGTGCAGGACCTGCAGATCTCCACCATGTTCACGCACCACCAGAAGATCGTCGTCGTCGACCACGACATGCCGGTGCGGCGGTCGTCGTCGCAGCGGAGGATCCTGAGCTTCGTGGGCGGGCTGGACCTCTGCGACGGCCGGTACGACACGCCGTGCCACCCGCTGTTCCGGACGCTGGACGGCGCGCACCACGACGACTTCCACCAGCCGAACTTCGCGACGGCCGCCATCGCCAAGGGCGGGCCGAGGGAGCCGTGGCACGACATCCACTGCCGCCTCGAGGGCCCCGTGGCGTGGGACGTGCTCTACAACTTCGAGCAGCGGTGGCGCAAGCAGGGCGGCAAGGACCTGCTGATCCAGCTCCGGGACCTCGCCGACGAGCTCATCCCGCCGTCGCCCGTCACGTTCCCCGACGACCCGGAGACGTGGAACGTCCAGCTGTTCCGCTCCATCGACGGCGGCGCCGCGTTCGGGTTCCCGGACACCCCCGACGACGCCACCAGGGCCGGGCTCGTCAGCGGCAAGGACCAGATCATCGACCGGAGCATCCAGGACGCCTACATCCACGCCATCCGCCGCGCCAGGAGCTTCATCTACATCGAGAACCAGTACTTCCTCGGCAGCTCCTACTGCTGGAAGCCCGACGGGATCAAGCCGGAGGACATCGGCGCGCTGCACCTCATCCCCAAGGAGCTGTCCATGAAGGTGGTGAGCAAGATCGAGGCCGGCGAGCGCTTCGCCGTCTACGTCGTGGTGCCCATGTGGCCGGAGGGCATCCCGGAGAGCGGCTCCGTGCAGGCCATCCTCGACTGGCAGAGGAGGACCATGGAGATGATGTACACCGACATCGCGCAGGCGATCCAGGCCAAGGGCATCGACGCCAACCCCAGGGACTACCTCACCTTCTTCTGCCTCGGCAACCGGGAGGCGAAGAAGCCCGGCGAGTATGTGCCCACGGAGGAGGCTGAGCCTGACACTGACTACATCAAGGCTCAGCACAACAGGAGGTTCATGATCTATGTCCACACCAAGATGATGATGGGTAATCCGATCCATCCATACATCTTACAAGAATTACTCTTGGATTTTTCGAATTTGATCATCTTTTGGTCTTGATTTTTGACTATAATTATACATATATATATTCCTGTAATATAATTTGCTGTATGTGCAGTGGATGATGAGTACATCATCGTTGGGTCGGCGAACATCAACCAGCGTTCCATGGACGGGGCGAGGGACTCGGAGATCGCGATGGGCGCGTACCAGCCGCACCACCTGGCGGCGGCGAGCCGGCCGGCGAGAGGGCAGGTGCACGGGTTCAGGATGTCGCTGTGGTACGAGCACCTGGGCGCGGTGGACGACGCCTTCACGCGCCCGGACAGCGTCGAGTGCATCCGCAAGGTGAACGCCATGGCGGACAGGTACTGGGACCTGTACGCCGGCGACGGGAACGAGCGCGACCTGCCGGGGCACCTGCTCACCTACCCCGTCGCCGTCGCCGCCGACGGCACCGTCAAACAGCTGCCGGGGACGGAGTTCTTCCCGGACACGCAGGCGCGGGTGCTTGGCGCCAAATCCGACTACCTCCCGCCCATTCTCACCACATAGGCGTGTGCTCTGACTGAACACTGAATCGGAATGCCATCATCTTCTTCTGCTTGTCTTTTGGATTTACTAGTTTTTTTTTTCCTTTCTGAACCTGATTTTACTGATTTTGGTTGCTGTTTTGTTGGAATAAGAGAAGAACTAGTTTGTGATTTTTTTTTAGAAAATAAAAAAATGCACTAATGCAGTGTGCATGATGATGAACTCATTGTTATTTTAGGGCCCTGTTTGGTTCCACCAACTAAATTTTAGCTAGCTAAAATTATTTTAACTACTCTTAGGTGACTAATGGAACTAAACTATTTTATCCCTTTTTAGTCAATGTGTTTGGAACTTTAGCTACTAAAGTGACTAAAATTTAGTTAGCTAAAATTTAGTTGGTGGAACCAAACAGGGCCTAGGTTTTATTTTAGTATTGTATTGTAAGTAGTATTTTTGACACCATTGCATGATTAATGGACTGATCGATCGATAGTGTTTTGGTTAGATTCTGTGCTATCAATTGCTGAATATCATGTTCTAAAAAAAAGAAGAAGAAGCTGAATACCATATCCATTTTGTGATTTGTACGAGTTGGAGAACTGCTACCAAACCATTTGCTAGATTTCACTGTCATATCCTCATGGAGAATTCACATATTACTGTTTATGACTGTGCACCACTTAATTTTTTGGATTTATTTACATGTATCTCCCTTTCTAGAAGCGCATATGAGGTGCTAGGTGAATTGGATTGGACGGAGCTAATTGTGTAGAGTCTTCTTGACACTCAAGATTTGGCTCACGTGGAACATGAAGCGATTGAAGAATGTCCCAAAAAAAAACCTACTTTGATTCTCACTCTGCATTTACTGCCTTTTCCTGTGAGGTTTTTTTAATGTTTTTTCATGGTGAATACCTTCTCAACTGCTCTCATCCACAAAGGCGGTATCTTTTTATCAATCACCCACAAAAGCGATATCTTTTTTATCAATCATGGCATAGAGCATCTCCAAAGGCTTTGGCAAATTGACTTGGCATTTCTTGCTATTTGCAAACTCACATAACAAAATGCAAAGGATAAAAATAGGTCATCTCCAAGGGAATTGACATTTGGACTTGACAAAGGATAAAAATAGAAGGTCTCCAGACGCGCGCACTTTTCTCGCGCATGACTTTGCTCGCGCGATCGGATTTGCAAAGTCGTCCACAGCTTAGCATTTTTGCCAAGTTTGCTCCCTCATTTGCCAAGTTGCCTAAATTGCAAACTACAAATGCTCCCTTGGAGATGCTCTAAGTTGTCTTTCCTTTGATTCTGTCTGCTTCATATATACTATATCCAAGAACCAGGATATTTTTTAAACAAAAAACACAAAGTTCCTAAAAAAAAGATGGAATAGAAAGAAAACATTGAACCATATTTTGACGTGAACTCGATCTATTGAGCATTCTGCCAGTTTCAATTGAATGACACGAAGACCGAAGAGATGTATAATCTCATTGACATTTAAAGAGTATCAGGCTACCTCTAAAGTGAGACATCCAGAAGTATGTGCCAAAATTTGTATTCTCTACCTGAAAATGCTATGTCGGCGTTGCTCAATTGTTCCACCACACCTTCTTGAGGAAACTTCTGTACAAGCTTCTCGCAGCCAAAGAGGCTAACAAGAGAACATATGTTTTTTAAGATAAACAAGGGGAAAGGATAGGTGTTTGCTACCGTGAAGGCAAGTCTGCTTCACCGCATCAGTTGATAGTTCCAAATTCTAGATCCTTCTATAGTTTGTTACCTCACCAGGTGGTTGTTTTCATGCAGCCTTAGTCTTTGGTTTTAACTTTTTGAACTGAGAGTACAGAAAAACTCCAGCAAGAGCAACACCGGTTCCTGCAGGCAAGGAAGAAAACTTACAATTCAGACATAGATGAGATGGTCAGTAACTGGTACTTGCATGAAGGATAGAATCACTTCTGTACCTAAGGCGTTTATAGGTGAAATTGGAGTTCTGAAGAAGAGAACAGATGACACAATGACCACCACACGTTTAAGAGAGTTGGCTACCGAATGGGTCACAGGAGATACTCTAGCCAATAAACTGTATGAAACCTGCCAAGAAACAAATAGAGACATTGTTAGAGGTAATTCAGTGTGCAACAGAATTCATAGTAACAGTTAGATAAGAGATAATCCAAAAACTGATAGACACTTATGTGGAAAACCCGATAACTTTTAGGCTCAAAAAGAAAAACTGAAAATTATTCAACTTCTTTTTTCATCAGATGACACAGGAGAGATAAAAAAAATATTCAAATAACTGAAGATAATATCATATTTAACTGAAGGGCCTGATCCTAGAAATAAAACAATGACAAAACATATATATTATCTTCAAGCAAATAGTAAGTAGTTTGTTTGGATCTAAGTAGTCAACCGCATAGCCACTAATTGACAATTTTAGCAACCACCGAGAGACTACAAAAGATGTTGTTAGTGGAGATTGGGCCTCACCTGTTGGTAAAAATAGAAACATGTGCCAGCAAGTGCCGCTCTTACACATAATTCTTTTACACTGACTCCCTGCAAACCCAGAAAATTTAGTATTCAGCAATTCCATGTCAGTGAAGAGTTGAAATATTCCATAGTTTCTTGTTTTCCATGCTGGCCACACTTACAGCACTTTGTAGATACGATGGGCTAAACTTGATGCCTTCTACAGATAGCATCAGTGGAGCAGATAACAAGAATGCCATGATAGTTATTATCGAGAAGAGATTTATGTCATCCAAACTGTCCTGTAATAAGAACAAGTTTTGTTAGGGGGGTGCAGTGTTCACAGCATATATCATGCTGAACTGTTGTGAATCTACAGTTAGGGAACACTATAAGAGCAAAAAGCTCACCTCTTTATCAGCGAGAATTTTCTTGCTGTAAACATTTCGTGATTGATTCGTAAGATTCGAAGCCATAGCACTCCAGAACCCAATCCTGATTTCTCATAATATTAGAATCAGATGCATAATATTGCTTTGAGTAAACTCTCGACGCTTTTAAGCAATAAATTACCAGTTGAAAGAAACTTCAGTCATGGACGCCAATACAACTCCACCAACAACAGGGACGAGTGAACCTAATACCAACAGAGAAGGTGTCTGTAGAAACATTAGAATAGAGAAACAGAGGCTTATATGGAGTATTCCACCTTTAAGGACAAACGATCTACAAAAGTGTGAACCAACCAATTACCTGTCCTAGGAACAGGACAGAGAGGAGGACCGAGAAGAAGGGTTCCATGGCCTTGACGGTGTGCGTGAAGGAGACAGCCACCTTGCCCAAACTCATATTGGTGAAAACATTTCCAAGCATGTGGATCAAAGCCAAAGGCAGGAGCTTTGCATACTGCATCAGCAAATAAATAACAACGCATCGCATCAGCTATATGAGTGAACCAGTTTCACATCGGTGCAGTTTAGTCAATTGGAGCGTCAAGCTATCTATCTTGTACTATAATATCTAATATCTTACTTACATCTGCAGGTCACAACAGAGGTGACTAATCTTCTTTTTTTTTTTTTGTTTATAATACAGTACCTGTTTGAGGGAGAGCCTCGGTTTGGGATGCAGATTGAGCAGCCACATGAGTGTGATGAAGAAGGATCCGGATGCGAAATGGAAGGTGGTGATGGTGTAAGGGAAGGGTATCGCTTTCAGAACCTGGTCAACGCACAATTCCAAAACAATCAAATTATTGAACAAACCCATTAGGAAAAGACTTGAGGAACGGGACGAAACGGCGGACCAGCTTGTTGTAGATGTTGAAGTAGATGTTGAGGAGGTACCAGACGAGGATCATGGCCCCGAGCTGCAGCGTCCGCGAAATGCCGGCGGCGCCCTCCGGCTTACCGGCGGCCGGCGGCGACGCCGCGGCCGCGGCGCCGGCCCTGGCGACGCACGGCGCGAGCAGGGGCGAGGGCAGCGGCCGCAGGACCCCGCGAATGCCGCGCGGGGCGACTGGCCAGCGGCAGCCATGAGAAGAAGAGGGGAAGGAGGAGGAGGACGAGAAGGCGAGGGATGGGGGCGAGGGCGAGCGGCGCGCCGCGGCCCAGGCTCTAGAGGAGGAGGAGGAGGACGACGACGAGCAGGACGCCGCCATGCTCTGCATCTCGGCGCGCCCGCGTTACTCTCCTCAGGGCTCAGGTCCGGGTCTTGTGCTGCGGGCCTGCGGGCTGCGGCTGCTACGGCACATGGCGGCGTCGATGGCCACGGACTCCCGGCGCGGGGTTTCTGGAAGGGGCCGGGGGCGGCGGAGGGAAGCGAATGCGGCTGGGACGGATGGGAGCCGCGGCGCCGCTGTTTTTCACCACGGCGCGGCCATTTATGGAGGAGGGAAGGCGCTCGGGAGAGGGAAAGGGAAAGCGACGGCGGTCGGCTTCCGCTGGCCGCGCCTGTAGTGGAAGTCCGGGAGGGCGGAAGGCGTGGAGTGGACCGGGGGATTGGAGTGGAGTGGAGGGGGCGACGGCGACCGGACGCGCGGCGCGGCGAGGAGACGAGACGAAACGAAACCGAATGGAGCGAGCGAGCTCCGGACGGCGGTCGCCGCGGGGCAGGTGGTTTGGGCGGCTGCACTGCGCGCACTGGTGCAGAGTGCAGACTGCAGACAGAGGCTTTTTTCGGGCAGGGACCGGCCGCCACTACTGAATGCATTTTGGACGCCAGCGTCCGGCCTTGTTTAGTTCCAAAAAATTTTACAAAATTTTTCAGATTCTCCGTCACATCGAATCTTTAGACACATGTATGGAGTATTAAATATAGATAAAAATACAAACTAATTGCACAGTTTGGTCAAAATTGACGAGACGAATCTTTTGAGCCTAGTTAGTCCATGATTGGACAATTTTTGTCAAATACAAACGAAAGTGCTACAGTGTCGATTTTGCAAAAAAATTTGGAACTAAACAAGGCCCAAGTGGCAACAGACCTCAACTCTCAAGTCTTTTTTTTTTCAATTCAAAAAAAAGTCTTTTTTTCCAAACAAACTCTCTATAGCCTTATTTAATTTCAAAAAACTTTTTGGTTTTGGATACTATAGTATTTTTATTTTTATTTGACAATTATTGTCCAATCATGAACTAACTAGGTTGAAAAGATTCATCTCAGAATTTACAGACAAACTATATAATTATTTTTTATTTTTGTCTATATTTAATGCTTCATGTGCCGCAAGATTTAGAATCTTAAAAAGTTTTTTGTTTTTGGGTGAACTAAACAAGGCCTAGACAGTTTTATATTCTTCAAGAACTGTGTTGAGATCCTCATCGCTTAACATACTTGACAATAGTATTATTAGAGGCAATACACAACTCACAAAAAATACAAAGAGGTCGACTAGGTGGATTGGTCTGAGTGAAGAGAAAAAAGCCATACATAACTTAAAATATTTTTCGAAGACATTTATTTTCCTGAAGAGACGCATAAAGATTAAAAAATATTAGGTGGTAGTTTGATACCACCAGAAAGAGAAAAAAGATTCTAAGGAATCAAAAGAAGGAAAAATTGGGAAGTCTTAGGCCCTATTTAGTTTCCTCTCAAAAAAAACTTTTCGTCCCATCACATTGAATGTTTAGACACATATATAATACATTAAATATAGATTAAAAATAACTAATTACATAATTTGCATATATTTTACGAGATAAATCTTTTAAACATGATTAGTTAATAATTAAATACTAATTTTTATAGTTACAAATTTACTATAATATCAAAAGTTTTTCTTTTCGTGAACTAAATAAGATCTACGGTGTCCCGTTTGCTTGTTATACCGCAGCACGTGAAAAGCCACACAGCGAGGAGAACAAAAAAAAATGTGGCGCTCCTTCCTAGCTTTCATCCACCATGTTTTTGTGTTGGCAATAAGAAACGACGACTACACGATATACAAAGGCTGCTGCCACACTTTTGGCATGCACCTATGCAGCCGCAATCAAACACGGAGTTGTCAATCTAGTGTTGGGGACTAGAGCTGGACTTGGGCCGGCACGACTCTCTCCTACTTCATGTCGTTTTCTGTCATGTTCTTCAGGTACTGGAGACACATCGGACTATGGCCTTGTTTAGATACACCCAAAAATCCAAAACTTTACAAGATTTCTCATCACATCGAATTTTGTAGCACTTGTATGGAACATTAAATATATATAAAAAAGATAACTAATTACACAGTTTACCTGTAAATCACGATACGAATCTTTTAAGCCTAACTACTCCATGATTGAACAATGTTTCTCAAATAAAAACGAAAGTGCTACAGTGTCAAAATCCAAAAAAAATTTAGATCTAAACAAGGCCTATGGCATGTGAATCTTTTCTTCGGCCCCAGTACAGCCCATGGCGTGCTAGCACGATTTCGAGTCGACCTAAGCACAGCTCTCAAAATATCTTTACTAGTTTTATTTTCGCTTATGATATCACATACATATCTTCTGTGTACTATTTTAATAAAAGTTTTAATGATTTTCATAATCTATTGAAGAATTAGATGAGAGATAATATAGTAAATGCTAGAAAATTTCATCATATAGTTGTAGAAATATCTACGCGCCATTTTTGTGTCGTGTCGGCCCAAGTGTCGGCCCAAGCACGCCCCAAAATGCAGGTCGTGCCATGTAGCTCGCCATGCGACATTCTAGGCAGGGCACGGCTCTCGTGCCATGTTGTCACGGCCCAAAATATTCGGATCATGTCAAAGACCGTGCCATGATCCGCCCTCAATTGGCACGACCCAAGTCTTAGCTCTAGTGGGGACTTGTTGGGTGCCGAGATCCTTTTCATCTTTTCTCTCTGCTACACGAGTGAGCGAGTGTACCTAGTGGCGCCCTTTCTCCGCCCCCAACCCTTCTTCTCCGATGAGCTAGCTCACCAGCAATGAAGGTTGGCAGGCTAGTCTCCCTCTCCTCGGATAGTTTCTCTTAGTGAGATAAGACGTCATATGGATATATTGAGGACTACAATCCACCTCATCTTCATTTTCTTATACGGGGTAAGCTTCTTGCAGCCATGACGGCCAGAGTGAGACTCTTTTCTCTGTTTGGGTTGACCTCCAACATTCATTGATGTAGGTCCTTAGATTTTATACTAATGGTGAACCCATTTTCTTGAGTTTAATGAAGCCTCTATCTTATCTACAGCTCAAGATCATTAATCCTCGAAGACACATGCCAATAAGAGTCAAGGGGTGCATTGGTTGTGCTATTAGAGTGCGAGAACGATGACCTTTGGTATTTTTATCGTGGCCACTACTCTTGGGCCATGCACCCATGATGAAAATATTGTCCATGTCTACAAGTGTAGTTTAACAGTGTTTTTTATAGTTCCTTGCTCTGCATACCAGAAAAGTTTATCTCATATTGTTGTTTTGTGCTTTAACGGTATATAATATATGTGCCTTTGTAGAAAAAAATCTATGTTAAGCCAAACAAATATCCTTACACTAAATAGCAAATAGTCGGCTTTTGAAGGCTTCTAGCACTTCTTTCAGACTTCGCTCTTAATAAAATACTTCTCCATCCAATCCTAGCCTCTTTTTAGGATTTGAGTGGTTGCTCGCACTAGTATTATATTGTATTAGACTTTATGCAACATTATTCTTAACTTAGACAAAGCTATACAATCCACTGTTGCTTATTTTGCTTCATAGGAACTATCAGTCATTTGCTTAGGTTTTCTTTTTCCTTTTTTTCTCCTTCTACAAAATTTCGCCAATTCTAGATGAGCTTGTATGGTTTGGCGAGTCACGTCATGTCAGGGAGGTAAGACACATGGGGTTTGGGCTAGGCAGAGCCAAGGCAACATCCAGTGAGGAGGGCCTCCTTTGTGAGCTTTGGTGGAGGATGTGAGTCTATGCAAACTCTAGCACAGAGGGCGTTCACTAGCGCTGAATCCTTAGATGAGGGCGAGAGAGGGGCAAGAGGCATATGAGATTGGGAATGACAAGTTTCGTGGCATGAGAGGTGGAGAGAGTAAGGTCTTGCATAAAGAAATATTTTGCTTTTTAGTTGTGTTTTGTGATTTTTTTGTATATGTTGTTAAAATATTTTGTCTATATTTTTCTTGGACAGATTAAGCACCAGGAATATCTTGAGAAGAAGGAACATGACGAACGTTGATCTGGACAGATTAAGCACCAGGAATCTGTCTTTTATCTATATTTAATGTTCCATGCATACGCCGTAAGATTTCATATGGCGGAGAATCTGAAAAAATTTGTAAAATATTTTGAGAACTAAACAAGACTTTAGGTCTAGTTTAGATCTAAAATTTTTTTGGATTTTGACACGGTAGCATTTTCGTTTGTATTTAACAATTATTATCTAATCATAAACTAATTAGGCTAAAAAAGCGTTTTACAAATTAAAACGTATCATATGCAACTCACCTTCGTGTGCAATATATGCAACCATCAATTAAAGCCACAGGATCTAGATCCAACGTCTGAGATTTTTTTCACTTAAATCCCTCCACCTGTGGATTTAAATCTAACCCGTGTGTATGCAGATGAAAGAAAACCTCAGACGTTAGATCTAGATCCTGTGGCCTTAATTGGTGGTTGCATAGGTTGCACATAAAGCTGAGTTGCACAGGATATGTTCCCTTATAAGGAAACTGTACCATTAGTTATTTTTATTTATATATGAGATGAGAAATTTTGAAAAGTTTTTGAGCTCGGAGGGAACTAAACAGGGGCTTAACGCCGAGGAAAACATTCCCAGCCGCTGAAAGTGCTCACTGACATGTGAGCCAGGCGATCCCGTCGCCTAAGCAAGTGGTCACCGGCTCACGGCCACCGCCGACGAACTGTTTGCGGTCGCTGGGCCTGCTGCCCTGGGCCTGTGGCGTGGCTGGCCACACACAAGACGGGATCTTTTCCTCCCGGACTCCCCGATTCCGACGTGTTCCACGTCTTATCCGAACGAATAATTGATTCTCCAGCCGCTAATAGGCATCCAAGATTTTTTCCCCCCTTCGTTGTCTTGCCCTGTGGTTGTTGCTGGGTTTTCTTGGCGAGCGACAGAGCCACAGAAATGGAGGTCAATAAGGGCGCCTAATTTTAGCGGCGGGGAGGGGAGCGAAGCCTGGGCAGCCACTCGCCGGCCTCCAAGAAACCGTCACGATCTGTTCATCTGATTGCCGCCGACTTTGGTTTCATTATTTTCTGTTTTCGCGGGGAACCAATTCGATTTAGTTTCCGGAGAAGGAAGAGTAGGATGCAGTGGGCGGGTCTAAGGTCGCAGGCGCCGGTTCCCACGGCGGCGTGGACGGGGCCGAGGCCAAGAATCGCGAGGTGGCCGCAGGGTAGATTCACTGCAGCGCGCCGGGCGCTGGTGGCGTCAGCAGCGGCCTCGGACGCTAATTCGAGCTCGAATTCGCCGGGGAGGGACGAGGAGAGGGAGGAGGTGGTGCAGAGGGAGAAGAAGGAGAAGGCGGTCGCGTCGCTGCTGATGAGGAGCCAGAAGTACGCCATGCTAAAGCAGCAGCTCGCCGTGGCCGCCCAATTTGAGGTACCAAGGCCGAGATAGAGAGTTTGCAATATCAACGTTCGCTCAAATCTGGACTCTTCGTTGACCTGCAACATGGGATTGGTTGTGCAGGATTACAAGGAAGCAGCGAGGCTGAGGGACTCGCTGAGGTCGTTCGAGGAGGAGGAGCCCGTGCTGCGCCTCCGCAGGTTGATGAAGAAGGCCATTGACGAGGAGAGGTTTGAGGTATTGTACTCATGCCCTTTCTGCTGTTCCAAGCAATTCAATTACTTTCAGTTGCTTTAGCATGGTTGGATGATGAATATACATTGATGGATCATTCCAACCTCCAACCATTCTTATTGATGGTAGCTAACTGAGACAGACACTTTGTGAAGACTATGTGTGCTACAAGTCTTTTATGATGATGACTGATTTGCTTATATGTTGACTGGACTATTGGATGCATCATTCCTTTTCACCAATTGATGGCACTAAAAATCCAGAGGAAGTCTTAGGGACACAAGGCATGTGCTTTTACCTTATCTCTGCTGCACTCTCATTCGGTTGGAATTGCATTTCCACTATCCAGCCTCATGGTTGGAACTTTGAACATTCAATTGTACCACTTCTGATGCAGTGCAATTTTGCTTTGCAGTCATACGAGAGAGCACATAGTGTTTTACTGTTTTTTTTCTGTTTATTAGGTTGCTACTGTAATAATTGTGGACTGATACATACTTGAAAGAGGATGCTGGAACTTTTTTCCATTGTCTAAAAAAAGGGTGCCCTCACCATGTTTTTTTTTCATGCATTCATCCTTCCAGGATGCTGCTAAATACAGAGATGAATTAATGATTTTGGCTCCACACTCCCTCCTCAAATGTTCCAGCGATGCAACTACTTTGGTAAGTTTTTTTCTCAGCACCTCCCTTTCAGTTTGGAAAGTACTAATGAAGTACATTCGTTTTCCATGGCAAAATATTAATTGAAGTTTTGTCGTTTTCCATGTGAAAGTATGAAGTGTTGAAATGTTTCCAGCTTAGGCCCTGTTTAGTTCTCCACCTAAAATTTTTTCGTCCATCCCATCGAATCTTTGGACACATGCATGGAATATTAAATATACATAAAAAAATAAACTAATTACACAGTTTGATTGAGAAACGTGAGACGAATCTTTTAAGCCTAGTTACTCCATGATTAGCCTTAAGTGCTACAGTAACTCACATGTGCTAATGATAGATTAATTATGCTTAATAGGTTTGTCTTGTAGTTTCCTGATGAGCTATGTAATTTGTTTTTTATTAGTTTCTAAAAATCCCTCCCGACATCCTTCCGACACATTTGATGTGACACCCAAAAAAAATTCATCTCCAATCTAAACAGGGCCTTAGTATCTGAGGGAGAATCTTCTAAGAAACTGGTCTAATAGTTTTTTTCTTTCTTTCCGAGAATGTGAAACTGGTCTAAGAGTACAAGGAAGTAGTTGTGTTGTGAATCACAAAGAAAAGAAGTGATTAATAAGGTCAAGGTCATCACTCAATTATGTTCCATCTTACCTGGTCAAAACGGCACACCTTGGACATGTTTCATCTCATCATATGTTGTGCTTGTAGAAAATATAAGCAGAATTTGGTCTGGTTGCTTTTCAATAAATTGGACCATGTGATAGTTTGAGACTGGAACTTGCATATTAGTGACAAAAATACTTCAATGCGTCAGACTGAGAAATGACCAAAAAGACTTCGCTTTCTCAGTCATGACAGCGGTAGTGTATTTAATTAACTTAGATAAACTATTAGTTTATATCTTTGGGTGCAATATAATTTTCTGATACAGGTTTAGTGAAAATTTTAGGGCATAAGAGTTCAAGTCAGGAGCGTCTATATTGAAAGCCGGAGCCAGCCATTGAAAGGCCAATTCTTTTTTGCTTATAGAATTAGAATCACAAATAATTCTCAGCGCCCTGTTCAGCTTCTCAGAAGACACTGGATTGTTACAGATGGAAATGGAAGGACGGAAAATATTTGGTTAGTGTTTATTGTAATTATACTCTAATTTGATTATCATAAAGGATGTGCTAATATAATTGACATCCTTGTTGTATTAGGGGAGTTGGAGTAGTGGGAGAACAACCTGTCATTTTCCCGAAGACTGGTTTTGAGTACTCTTCTGCATGCCCATTGAGCACTCCAAATGGGAGAATGGTAACTCTACAGAAGTTTCTGCAAAAAAGTTTCAACAGCAGCTTGCTTGTTATGTTTAGCATTGCCTTTTTCTGTACCTAGAAGATAGGAGTAAGTAATTTGAACCCATTTTGGATTGTAGGAAGGTGACTTTGAGATGAAGCACATCGACAAGGCTGGATCATCAACATTCAATGTCGCAATCGCGCCATTCTCTCTGTCAATTCTTGGGGACGACAATGATGTTCTGCTCTAAACCACACTGAGATTTAAACTAGACACGCAAACACAAATAGTTACTGTTAGCGATGTAGTTTTGAGTGTGCAAGGTACAGGTGAAACTACTAGGGTTGACCGATGGCTGGAGCCAAGTGCCCTGGTGCAAGGTCAGGCACAGTTTGCTGGAATGTAGAATCTGGACCATGCGAGTGTCAATTATAGAGGCACAATAGGATATCCTATCAATTGTACAGCGTGGAACTATAGAGCTTGCTATCATGTAATTCCTCTGTTCCAAATTACAAGGTATTTTGTTTTTTTCTAGATAGTACATAGCTGTTGTTATGCGTTTAGACGTACACCGCTTCAGCTGGACACTGTCACGTTGCATTGCATTGTTGAGGTGGGCCTGGCCACCGAGTACTACTTTCATGGGCCTAATATAGATAACTGGGCTGGACTTTGCTGTGTGCACCTGGCCTGTCCATCGCTGCTTGCTTTGTCGATTACCTGGCCTGTCCATGATGTGCTGGGCTGGCGTTCAGACGAAGTCAGGTCACTTCCTTTGGAAACTCGATGGGGCGATGGATGGCGCTTTAGCTTGAGCGCGTGACACCGGCCTGGCCCAGCTATTGTACTAATGTTCGCTTGACTAAAAAAAACATAAATGTCTAACAGATTTAAATAATAAGTTTAAATGAATAGAGCGAGGTGCAAGAGCAGAAACATCAAACTGTATAGTTTTACAGCCAAAAGATGGCCAGCTAGCTAGCGCCAAAAGATGGCCAGCTAGCTAGCGCGTGGCAGCGCAGCCTAGCCGCCAAGGTTGTGAGAGTAGTTAACCATTAACCAACGTGTAGATCAAATTTGTCTTTTGACTAGTAGTTTTGTTTTCATTTATTTAAGATATGATAACCTTTTTCTTATGAAATATCTACTTTTAGTTTCATTTGCACTATTGTGTTATTTACGATGAGATCTACAAAGTTAGACCATGCAAATGTTTCAAAATAGTTTATATATATATTAGCAACTTAAGGCCTGTTTGGATCTAGACAACTAACTATTAGCTATTAGTAAATGACGAAGTTAGCTAATATTTTTGAACTAGCTAGGCTTTTAGATGGCTTATTAGTTGAGCATCGTTTGTATCTTCCGGCTAATAGTTGATAGTACTTAGGCCTTGTTTAGTTTCCAAAAAATTTTACAAAATTTTTCAGCACATCAAATCTTTAGACGCATGCATGGAGTATTAATATATAGACGAAAATAAAAACTAATTGCACAGTTTGGTCGAAATTGACGAGACAAATCTTTTGAGTCTAGTTAGTTCATGATTGGACAATATTTGTCAAGTACAAACGAAAATACTACTATTCCTATTATATATATATATTTTTGAAACTAAACAAGGCCTTAGTGAGTGTATAGACCTCAAGTATGACTACACTGATACCAAGTATCCTCACCAAGCACATTTTTCGGTCGACTGAACCATGGTAGGCCGTCATGGCTGCAAGTGCCCCCGACCGACCAAGACCCTAAGTTGGAACTCCTACTCATAGCTAGTATAGGGGGTTCCCGATTGAGAACATCGAGCAAGGGACTTGCTCCCTACAATCCCTAGATAGTCAAGTGTCTGGATAAGAGATGATGTCAAGACATGGGACATAGTGATCCCTATGTTAGGAACATTGCCAAAAAGGAGTGGCGCCACCCATAACAGGTACTATTCCATCTACCTGACAAGCAGCTAGCACTGTACAATTACCCAACATGGTCGAAGATGTTCATGATGTCCCCTCAGATTTGACCAGGTACCAAGAGTCAAACAAAGTATAGGATGACATAAGAAAGACATTGTACAGTTTCACATGGTGACGCCAAGGGATGATGCCATCAAAATCAATTGGATATGACTTTCACATGATAGAGAAACAACCTACCAACTATATACATATACTTGTAAGGCCATCCCTCGAGCATATAAGGCAGGTGGTGAACCCATCCACAACGGAGGCTGAAAGTCACACCAAGAAACACAATGCAACACACATCTCAACACAAACCTTGCAGCTTATAGCCCTTGCTCAAACTTTGAGCAGTTAAGACACAATAATATAGGCCACTGCACGACTTCTGGACATATGGTGCCTCACTGGACCTAGCATAAACCTCTGTCTCATATGTTACCCCCATCTGTGTCATGTGCATGACACTAACTTTACGTAGCAGTGGTATCCTCACCAAGCCTATAATCAACACTCAGGACACTAACTTTACGTAGCAGTGTTATCCTCACCAAGCCTATAATCAACACTCAGGACACTAACTTTACGTAGCAGTGGTATCCTCACCAAGCCTATAATCAACACTTAGGGACATGGTAAGCCAAACCAATTGGCCTAAGACATTCTAAGCCAAGGGGGCACTCTAGTTGACTGGAAGCCCAAGAAAGAAGGCACCACTCAGCACATGAGAGGATCCCAATTGTGGGCCCTAGTGAAGCACTTACCGCCTACAGCTAAGACACCAGAAATCAAATGACCAGACTGGAGCTGACGTCCATGACTAATAGGGTACAACATACTTCTCTCCCATCATATATAGTGATAGGGTGGGAATGATACACCCAATATAGAGCCAAGCCAGAAAAAATTGAGGTCCTATAACTTTGAAATGAGGCATATACCTCCATAATACTGAAGAATCAAAACTACCTTGTTCACTTGATTTATTGGCTTCCAGTTTATACATCAATTCATCTTCATCGTATGAATGCCTGCATAGTACATAACTAAGCACATCCAATCAAATATTAGTTATCAACATAGATGAAAATTGAAAAATAATATGTACCTGATTACCTAAATAACTGATGCTTGAGATTAACTCACGAATAATGTTTTAAATACTGGGCTTTAGCAGAGCTATATATAGTGGCGAAGAACAGTTGCCGTTACAAAACCATTGTAATAAATAGCGGACTATATCGGCTAAGTAGACCTCTCCGCTAAATGCTATATCCTGCAATTTAAAACAGTAGTCACTGTGGCATGTGTTGATAGATAGGGACATCGTCCCTTTAATTTGCATTTCGCACCTGCCAATGGATGACAACCCCAACGACCGATGTCCAGACTTGGCGTGGCCACATAGCTGATTTGATTTTTTTGCACTGGCATAGTGACGAGTCAATGTGATTGTTCGGACTTCGGTAGTCGGATAGAGTGGAAGACGAGAGGACGTAGTTGCCGAATCCTAGAGTTACAATCAACGCGACAAACAGACTTATAGACTTCAAAGCCATGATGGAAAGCTTAAAGAGGAATGGATCCTAAAAATTAGTGGGCATACTAGGCTAATTGCTAGAAATTAGGGCCGTTAGAAACTAGGGGCTCTGTTTTGTCGTACTGCCCGCACTCCTCTAGGCCCAGCCTTGTGTTTCCCGACACCCTAGACGACTTGGAGCAGCGGTGGTGTCGAGCTCATGATTAGAGATTGTTTTGAGCCTCACCAAGTGATTTGTGAGGGGTTCTTGAGCCTTCTCCACGGGAGACCGCAATTGGCTACTTTAGTGGATTGCTCGTGGCTTGTACAACATCTAGCATCTTGAAAATTTTTTAGAACTAAACAAGGCCTTATATTATAGGAAACAAATAAGTGAATTTTCAAACACACACTCACCAGAGGAAAACAACGAGCTGGTGCATGCTATTGTTGGAAATCGATTTCAGTCGTGGGATCGCTGCCTAGCCAATGAGCTATCCATGTCGCTACCCAAACAAGAGTTCCCAAACAAGTCTGAACTCTGAAGTTCTTTTTAGGGTTGTTTAGTGGCTTCGGTTCTGACTCCGCCGGCAGATCTGGCACCGGAGTGGGAGGAGCTGCTCCAAACGACTCAATGTGAAGAAGAGGGTTCTACTCTCTTCGTCCCAAATTATAAATCATTTAAATTTTTTAACTTTAAATTTAACTACTCGTCTTATTCAATTTTTTTTGCAAACATAGTTAAATGTAAAAGTCGGCAACAGATCGTGTGCAAACCAAGCTTCCCGTGTAAACATGTAAACTAGCGACGTCGGCTCTGGGATCGTGATCTGATGGCTGCTGAGAGAGGTGGAAAATATTTGCACTTAAACGCCCGCAGCATCCCACCGTTTCGTTGTTTTTTTTTTCACGTGACCCCCTCCTCCGTTTGGCCGTCAGCACGCCGTTTGGATCGCGAGCCGGCGGCCTGCGTCACGATCGCCTCGGCCTCGGAATGCCACCGCGCCGGCCTGGTTCGCCGCCGGCCTGGTCACGCACGAGGGATCATCGCTGGACGTGATCGAGAAGCCACCAGGAGGCCTGCAACGTCGTCGCGGAGCAGCAGGGGCATCCACCACGAAGCCGGTGATCTTATTGGACATGAGACCATCTCCGATTTAGTCAGCCCCTCCATCTCTCATGACGCAATTAGTGGCTCATGACGCACGTAATTACCCGCTCAATGGTGTGGAAAATGCAAGCAATTAGTGAGCTCTGAATATTTCTCGGTTCATTTTGTTAAGACATGGAAGGTTTATGTTACTGGATATTTTTAAACATGTCGTTTATACTTTGTCTTGTGTCCTCTGAATATTTCATTGCAATCTGATTATTTCTTTATGTCAACGTCAAAATGGTGTCATCATGTTCTCCAATTTGTTAATTCTGTAAATATGTACAGCTGTTCTGTTAACATGTACACACAATGTCTAAACTTTCTGTTCATTCTGGTCACCAATGGCCTTGAAGCCATTGCCTGTACTGACCACCTCATTCCGGCCAGGAAGTTTGGTCAACAGACACTTCTCAAGGGAATAAATTGTTTCAAACTAATTTATTTAGGATATAATCAAGCGAGTCGTTCTAAATACGAGATAGTTTCAGAGTTTGATCAGACGGTGACTGCATGGATAAACTTCAACCTGATGGAGGTCAATGCAAATAGATGGACTGAGATCAATCATAACTAGATAGACACTTGATGCAGCAAATTTCATTGATATGTAGATGACGATAATAAATTGATTACTGCACATTCTTGTCTACTGCATGTTCTCGACTCCAGTTAACCTTGTCTACTGCATGCTCTCTTTCAACGTTTCAAATTCTAAAAGGACAACAACTTCTTCTAGATATTAAGAGTAGCACGGCGAGTCGAGGAGGCCGCTGCTACGGGCTCATCGGCGCACGGCGCGAGTCGAGGAGGAGGCGACTTCGGGCTCCACGATCCAGTCGAAGAGGCGGCGAGTTTCTCCAAACAGAGGGCAGAGAAAGGAGAGATGGAGGGGCTGACTAAATCGGAGATGGAGGGTCTCATGTCCAGCAAGATCACCGGCTTCGTGGTGGATGCCCCTGCTCCAGCGACGACGTTGCAGGCCTCCTGGTGGCTTCTCGATCACGTCCAGCGACGATCCCTCGTGCGTGACCAGGCCGGGGGCGACCCAGGCCGGTGGCGAACCAGGCCGGCGCGGCGGCGTTCCGAGGCCGAGGCGATCGTGACGCAGGCCGCTGGCTCCGATCGTGACGCAGGCCGCCGGCTTGCGATCCAGACGGCGTGCTGACGGCCAAACGGAGGAGGGGGTCACGTGAAAAAAACAATGAAACGGTGGGATGCTGCGAGTGTTTAAGTGCAAATATTTCCACCTCTCTCAGCAGCCATCAGATCACGATCCTAGAGGCCACGTCGCTAGTTTACATGTTTACACGGGAAGCTTGGTTTACACACGATCCGTTGCCGTAAAAGTCATTCTTGTAGAACTTTTATTAATAAACTAAGTCACGATAAAAAAGTAATATTTTGTATAAGTTTTTGAATAAAACGAATGATCAAATTTGGTGTCAAAAAAGTTAAACATTTTATAATTTATAATTCAGGATGGATTAAGTACATCCGTAAAAGAGGAGGCAGAGACATTTAAGTCTTTAACTAGTACTCCAGCTCCGGCAAAGGAGCCCATGCAACATGGGTGGATCAATGTAGGTGTCCGGGTATTTCCGAGAATACCCAAGAAAATTGTCAAACCAATATGTATATATCCGGTATATATGTTAGTCGCATTACATTTTGACCATTTTCTCGCTATTCACATATAAAAAGGTGTAGCTTATCGGCCTAATATCAACACACTACACCAAGACGTCCTTAAGCCCATATAATAATTAAAAATTAGATTGCTCAAAGACACTCCGTTTCTTGTCAAATTTGTCGGCGGACACTACATCTAATCAAACATTATTACAAAATAGATATAAAATCATATAAGTGCTAGAAAATTGTCCTATATTTTTTTACACTCTACATGATGAGAACTATAGTGTAAAAATATTGTTTTGCACTAAAATGACCATTTTGCCCCTGTTCATAAATAGACAAAGATAACCATGATTAATTAGTTAATATATTAGTAAGATACTAAAAATACTAAACAATATTTGTACACTATAGTTCTCATCATGTAGAGTGTAAAAAAATTTATAGTATAATTTTCTAACACTTATATGATTTTATATTTATTTTGTAATAATGTTTGATTAGACGTAGTGTCCGCCAACAAATTTGACAAGAAACGGAGTGTCTTTGAGCAATCTAATTTTCCTTAGTGTCCGCTGGCAAATGATCACTATTTTGTCCCACAACCAATTCTCCCTATAATAAATTGTCATTCGTCAATCAATGAACTAGGATCTTCCTCCATCCTTGAATCAGACATGGGTGCGTGCATGGCATCATATGTATCTATCGCCTCTAACCTACACCTAATCCACAACTATTATTGAGATCTTAATTCTTACTTGAACCTAAGACTGGCATGTATATGTGAAAGGTCCCGATGCCTAAAGAGGGGGGTTGAATAACCTAATAAAATTTTCTATAACAATACTAAAAGCACTTGATTAGTATATAAGATGGCGAAGCGAATTTGACATTACCTCTACAAGGATGATGCAAGCCTCCTACCCAATCTAGTTTCTATAGTCTCTAAGAAAACACACCACGACTAAGTCACTACTTACCCCTAGGTGATAAACTAAGCTAAGCGAGAGAGCAACACAATCTGATTAGCAAAGTAATG
This sequence comes from Sorghum bicolor, assembly GCF_000003195.3. Classification (NCBI taxonomy): domain Eukaryota; kingdom Viridiplantae; phylum Streptophyta; class Magnoliopsida; order Poales; family Poaceae; genus Sorghum; species Sorghum bicolor. The sequence goes on along the minus strand of NC_012878.2, from coordinate 6,620,122 downwards.
CAAAGAAGGGTTAGGATTGATATACCACCGCGTAGAGGAATGAACCAATCAATCACAATAGAGAATTTCAATGAAGACCAATCACCTCGGAATCAAATGTTGACACAATGATTTTTACCGAGGTTCCCTTGCTTATCGGCAAGCTAGTCCTCATTGTGGCGACACACTCACTTAGAGGTTCCCGGGCAAATTGTCCTCACACGCCAACCCTCACTAGGGTGCCCCTCAACCAAAACAAGATAAGGATCACACAAGCCACGAGCAATCTACTAGAGTACCTTTTGGCTCTCCGCCAGAGAAAGGTCAAGAACCTCTCACAATCACCACGATCGGAGCCGGAGACAATCACCAACGTCCGCTCGATGATCCTCGCTGCACCAAGCCATCTAGGAGTCGGCAAACTCTAAGAGTAACAAGCAAATCCCGTAGAAAAACACGATCACCAAGTGCCTCTAGATGCAACCACTCAAGCAATGCACTTGGATGCTCTCCCAATCTCACAAAGATGATCAAACAATGATGCAATTGAGTAGGAGTAAGTTGGCTAGGCTCACAAGGTTGCTTTGTCAAGGACAATGGCCAAGAGAGAGAGCCTAAGCCGGCCAACAACTATTTATAGATACCCCAAACAAATAGAGTCGTTGGCTCTCTCACTGCGCAGAAAACGGGGGCATTGAACGCGTAGATGGTTAGCCATCGGACGCTGGCACCCAGCATCCGACACTCAGATGGTAGCCACGTGTCCTAGTTTTGAATCTCACATGTCGATCCCTAACAGTCACAAAGTCAGTCGACACTATGATTAAAGGGTGCATCAGATGCTCCAATAAAATCCATCGGACGGTCTAGAAACCCTCGGAGACACATCGGACGTGTCCAGCGGAATGCCATCGGATGCGCCTTAGCGTCTGACACACACAGTTTGAAACCTCACTCACGACAGTGCTGACGTCACGCTACACTAGATGCTCAAATAGTGTTCAGCCAGCGTCCGATGGGAAACCCTCAGACACTCCGACACACTGCATAGAAAAGCAACACTGAACCACAACATACCGGACGCTGGGCCAGCGTTCGACGCCTCCGCAGCCAGCATTCGGTGAGAATTTCTCAGTGAGAAAATACTTTGGCCATTTCCCAGAACTTTCCTCCAATGCAATAAAAATATGCATTACATTTTCCTCCCGTGAGTCCTCTAAAAATTTTCTCTGACGCAATGGAAAAAGAGCACTTCATTTCCACGAAAATGCCGAATCTCAACTCCACCTCTTTTGCAAATATGCCAACACCACCAAGTGTAAACCGTTATGTACAAGTGTATTAGCATTTTCACAAGTATTTTCTCAAAGGAGTTAGCACACTCTCACTAGATCCTAATGCATAGGCAAGAGTTAGAGTATCTTATGGCACTTTGACAAATGTATTTCGATATGAGTTTCACCCCTCTTTATAGTACAGCTATCAATCCTAAATTACTCACACTATCTATGATGTCTTGAGTGCAAACCAAAAAACTGGTAACCAATTATATCTTTGCCTTGAGCCGTTTGTTTTTCTCTTTCTTCTTTTTCAAGCCCAACCACTTGATCACCATCACCATCATAATCATCACCCATGTTGCTCAAAACTTGAAGTGTGCTTTTCTATCTCATGAACACTTAGAGCAATAGGTTAGCACATAGAGTTTCATCGATTCACCAAATCAAACTAGAGCTTTCAATATGAACACAGACATAATGGCATGGCATGACGTGCAACTGGTGATATAGACGGCTTTAATTTAGGAATTCCCAACTTTAAAATTTTGAATCCGCCACTGTCATTCAAAAGAGCCCTGCCAAAGGGCTGCGAACGTTGGCTGCCCATGGAAGAATTTCCTGTTGTTGCTAGGCCGTGAGTGGTGATACTGTGATACGCTCATTTATTTGTTCATATTTTGCTAGCTCATGCTCTTTTATTTTCCTGTTTCCTTTATAATATCGTAGAAATACGAGGTCTTATACTGGTATATGTATATATATTTTTAGTTTGCTGCCTATTGTAACAATTAGTCATCAATCTAAGGTATGTGTGAAGATCGCGCTACACTGAGAGCATGATTGATAATATAACCCACTTCAGTCTATCCATATAGTAGTTGGCTAACAGGACATATACTTGACCACTAATACATATATGGGTCACTTTCTTCCCTCACAAAGTTTCTTAAAGCTCATGCATCAAATTAATTGGATGTAAATTAAAGCCCACTTTTTCTCCTTATTTTAATACAAAGCTCACCTCCAGCCTTTTATTATATTATATTATATACTTGCCGCTTTTATTATATATTGTACTATATTCTATTGTATCATATTATATTATATGATATTATATTATACTTTACTCTGATGATGGAAGCCTTGTATTAAATTGGTACACCGCCCTCCGATCTAAAAATAAGTGCAATCTAAAATTTCACAAAGACATCAGCATTCTCTAATTAAATCATTTATAATAAACCTTGGAATGAAAAAAATCCGACAATTAAATACACATGCATCATAGAAAATGGATCAAGAAATTAAATTCGAATGCATCCTGGAAAGGGAGAAAAGGCAAATAAACAACCAACTACCTGCTCCAAACTTTTTTTTGAATGTAATGCTCCAAAAGTTACAAGTGCAATCAATGTGGGATAGATTTTGAAGCAACTACATTTGCCTACCTACCCTATTACATCAATCCAACAATCCTCTTAGACTATCTCCGACAGATTACCTATTACAACACCCAAACCTAAATATGCGTCATTCACGTCGGTTTAGGTGGAAAAAACATGGTCCAACAGAGTAGGCAAAGCAGAGACCCAATTTGCGTAGGCGTGGAGTGGAAACGCAAATATGCGTCCTTCTCTCTCCTCGACCCAATCTCTGCCGCATCCACACAACTGTTTCGCGAGAGGGGAAGGAAAAGGAAAGCGCACCTGGAAGAGTCCGCCCCGCGACGACAGATATCGGGAAGCAGTCTGTCCCACGATGGCAGAGATCAGGAAGCACTACCGCTGTCACAGTCTCCACCCAAACTTCACCAGATCTCCCTGCTGGCCGTCGTGCTCATGGACGAGTTAGCCAAGCCAGCGGCGGCGGCAGCAAAGACATCACCGATTGCGAAGTCGCGGCTATCCCTGGCACAGCGTGAGTGGGGACAGGGGAGGTGGCGCGGAGGAGCAGTGCGAGCTGGCGCAACGACTCGAGGAGGAGGAGGAGGCGAGGGGCGGTTCCTAGCGTTTGTGGAGGGCTGATTTGCGTTGGCTGTTGGGGAATCTAAAGTTTGGGTGCCGACCTTTTTCCCTGTGGACGATCCAAATCGGAGAATGGGTACTGTGTTTGCGTTTTCATCGTTGGAGACAGTCTTATCATCCCCGTCGGTTGGGGTGTGAGCCAAAATAGAAAAAAAATGCACAATGGTTTTGGGGATAATCAAGCTTGAACCGACGACTTTCACTATGTCAAGGTGACACTCTACTGCTGAGTTATATCTCTTTCCCGTCTCATGGAGAAAGAGAATTAATAAATCATAAGGCAAACGGATGAGAACTCAACATCATGTCACTCTTCCTCTAGACTTTGTTTTTCCCATATTATGGAATTTTTAGACGAATATTACTGATGATGTATTTGAACAAATCCGAATTGGAACAATTGTGCCGGCTTATGACACTGAATCCCACCATTTTATTTTTTCCAGTCAAATTCATTATTCCTTGGCCTTATTAATCCCACACCTAAAAACTTTTCACCTATCATATCAAATCTTTGGACACATGTATACAACATTAAATGTAGAAGAAAACAAAAACTAATTGCACAATTTACCTGTAAATCACAAGATGAATCTTTTACTAATTAGTCCATGATCAGACATTAATTGCTAAATACAACAAAATGCTATAGTAGCAAAATTCAAAAACTTTTCAGAACTAAACAAGGCTTTATTAGAATTTATTCTATGCATAAAAACTTTTTCCGTCAAATTTGTTCTCCCTTACTTAGAATTTATTCTATGCATAAAAACATACGTTCTAGGTAGTATAAAGTTCTAGAAATAAAAGAAAATCTTATCACTAGTTTATATTATTTTGTTATATCTCATCCTACAATTTTTTTAGTGTGCCCTGTGTGCCTTGCGCCTCACTACGTATCATGATCCCAGCTATTTGTAAGGATTTTTTTTAGAAAGGAGAATATATTAATATTCTAGCTTCTGCATCAATTAATGTATAACAACGAATTAGATAAAATATAGGTAAAGTAAATATACGTCCACGACAAATTGTCTAATTGATAAAATTTATATATAAAATTTACTTCTATCGATGCGTATGGGTAACAATTTACGTACCATCAGTATAGGTACCCATAGATTTAGATTGCTATTATATATAAATAAAATTCTACTCCTTTGATCCCAAAATAAGTGTAGTATGTAATAACACATGGTCATGAATTAACACAACCTTTTTGTAAGCTAGTTACTAAATCACTGCTAAATCTCAAAGATTCCCTTCCTGACTGAGTTCCTCCCTCGTGAAACGTCCAGCAGGCGCTGCATTGCATGGCCGGCCGGCGTGGTTTGCTGCCTGCTGCCGGTGATCACATCTCCGGCCCCAGATCGTCACGAGCGGCGCACACGCTACCCCTCCTCGGCGCCGCACTGCAGCTTGGCACCTACACGCGACGCGCGCGCAGTCCCCGGCCACCGGTAACGGAAGCCAGCCAGCCAGCCAGCCAGCCAGGGGCGGGCGCGGCGGGCGGTGCGCTACGGACAAGCAGTACGCAGCAGGCACCCGTCCGGCCGCGCGGCATGCACGCAGCGGCAGCATCCGCAGTGGCGTCACCGCGTCTCCAGCCTCGACGACCACCGAGGGCATTAGGAGGCCGGTGTGTGTGCGTGCTGTGGCGTGCTCCCCGCTCTCCCACATTGCCTCTCGCTCCCACTCTCTCCCCTCTGGCCGCAGCAGCAATTTCCTTCCTTCCGGCCGGACCCTGCTGCAGTGCGCGGCGCGTCGGTGCCGAGGTATCTAGACGACGTGCGGCGGCGCCATGGGCGGGCGTGGAGCTCCGGAGGCGACAAGGAGGAGGCTGGTGGTGGCTGTGGTGGGCGTCGTGGTCGCGGCGGCGGCGGTCCTTTGCCCCACCGCGGCTGGGAAATTAGGCAAACAAGGTACGTACGTCGTATGTGCTGCCTGTGGTGCGGGTGCTGTTTTTCCTCCGCCGTCCGACCGGCCGGCGGCGTGGCCGGCCGTCAAAGCAAAATCAGATCGACGATCGATCGATCTTGTGCTCCCTTCCATCCATCAACGTCGTGGTCTTGTGTGTGGTTTGCAGCCAAGGCGTTGGTGGCCATCAAGGCGGCGCTGCATGACCCCGGCAACGTGCTCTGGGACTGGGACCTCAAGTTCGGCAACGACCCGTGCCGCTGGAGCATGGTCACCTGCCAAAAGGGACAAATTCAAGAGCTGTATGTTCTCCTCATCCTGTGCATATACGGACGTTTATTTCTGTTCTGCCATGTTTCTCACGCTGTTGGCAGGTCTATGACGAACAAGAACCTCTCTGGCACACTGTCGCCGGCGGTTGGAAAACTCAGGACGCTGCGATATCTGTAAGTCAGTGCGCGTGTGTTGTGGACGTCTATGTTGTACTACGTAATTCTAAAAAAAAAGCTAGAATTTCTATGTTAGCTCTGTCCGGAACATATGTAGTAGGAGTGAATTTTAGGGAACTCTGAGGAGCCTCTCAGTTCTAGTGAGATTCCCTTGAAATTCCCAGCTGTACTAACTTTTTTAACACATTCAGTTCGTTGCATGCAGCCATGCACTTCCTACATGCTGTTGTTAGCTGTGACTTGCGAGGAAATGATGATGAGTTTGTTTTCAAATTTCTGGCAGGTTGTTAAGCCATAATGCTCTTTCTGGCCGTATTCCTGACACTGTAGGCAGGATGAAGCTGCTTGAAGTACTTGACCTGTCAAACAATCATTTCAGTGGAAGCATCCCAAGTACACTGGTTCATCTGGCCAACCTGCAGTACCTGTAAGACTAATAAATCTTCCTGATTGCCAACATTATATCCAGATATATCTGTATCTCAGTTCTGTAGATTATCTATAAATCTGAAGATTGATGGAGTCACGTGACCTTTTTTTAATCTGCCTCTTGTCTCTTTCCTCCAGGAAATTGAACAATAACAGCCTATCTGGACCTATACCTGAATCACTAGCCACTGATGCTCCCATGCTCTTCAGCCTGTACTTTCTATTGACAACCTTCTTGTTTGTCATTCCTGCATTGTTCTTTGAATATGTTCAGTTCTCACTGTGAGTGTGAACTTTACCTATTCCTCATTTTTAAGGAACAAAAGTTATTTATGTTCTACAGGGACGTTTCCTTCAACAACCTGAGTGGTCACCGGCCGACTTTCCGAATATGGAATGTCTTGTAAGTGATCTCAAGTTCATATTTTCCTTCCCTGTATCAACTGGGGCAACATGAGCTTTGGGGTAAAGCTATTTATATATGGTTTTCCTCCTTTCTGATTTCCTTAATCTATTATGCCTAAATAGTTTCGAAGGTAATCCATTCCTAAGTGATATCGGCTCAGAGTCAATTGCTCCCCCCGTAGGCCCAAAGGATGGCAAAGAAGGTTGTTCAGTGTCCAATTCTGGACACTTCCAATTTCATTTTAGTAAAGTTAACTAACTCAGTTGACCATATTTTTCTTGTGAGTATGTGTGCTCACCACAATTTTTTTTCCTCCAGAGGATTCCCAGGGCATGAGTAAAAACATTTTTATCCTCCTACTATGCATAGGAATTGGTTGTTTACTGGTTGCCATTGTGGCTGGAGCTGTCCTGTTTTGGCGAAAGCGTCAGCGTGAGCGAGTCTTTGCAGTTGCAGATGGTAATATTTTTTCTTCAAATGCTATATACGTGTTTAGATCTGTTGAACTTTGGGAACATTAATCTGAAAAAGGGGTTGACAGATTCATGTCTCACATTGCAGATGAGGATCCTAGTGTTACATATGCTGGGATCATCCAGCTCTATCTTCTTATTAACATGTTTGCCATTGCATAAGAAATTTGTTTAGAAATAAAAATATTTCATTGTTGTATGGACAGTTTATAGATAGACACATATCATAATACTCCCATTCAATAGATATGGGAAATTATATTGGAGCCCATATATATTCTGGATTTTTGTTGTTGTTTTCCTTTATTGTTTTATGGCTTATTTTCCTGAAGATTATATCAATACTCCTCGGTCTCATCGTTGATCACGCCCCTTGGTTCCAAGAGGTTCTGTCAATTGATGGTATGTGGGAGCGTAGACTCACTCGACTTTTGAAATCGCCAATCCATGATGATATGTTTCTAAGATAATTAAGATTTGCAACCCATTTATTTTGACTACTATTTGTTTACTTAATCATCATTCTTGATTGTACAGAAAGAAAGGCAAGAAATTATTGTGTCAATCCAAAACTCTTAATCGGATAGCCAACTAAATAACATAACTTGATGGAGTTTCGAGGTTTATTCTAAGGCACCGCCTTGTAGGGCTATGGTGTTCATCGCTTGGTTTAGGGAGGATTGGTCCTAGGATGGTGATATTAATGGTGCAAGAATGAGTGTTGTCAATGGTAGCAATGACCCGGTGGCATTAGGGAAGATGCGGCACCGAGGAATGGTGTGTTGGATGTCGTCATCTACCATGACAAAAATATGGCTCAACAAAGGATGCCAAGAGGAATAGAGCTAAGGGGGAGGCATGGCCATTAACCACATCTGAGTGTCCCATTCCATAGATTAAAGAGGGAGAAGCTGGTTGGTTGGGGTTCTCGAAGAAGGCATGCATATTTCTTCTATTGGAGCCACAAGGACCTTGCCTTTCGGTTTACCCCAACATCCAACTCTTGATCCACTAGAGTTAGATCCAATAGATGAGGGGGACTTGGGGATGTTTATTTCAAATGACCCGCGCAGCAACCATGATGGGTTAGAGATTTGAGGCCATCTTCTTCGAAGAGAAGCAACGATCATGCCTTAAGGAAAGATGGTGGTGGCATATTCATCTTGATTATGGATGCCACTTAGTGCATATTCTCATTTAGGCCATCAAGGAGCATGATGATAGGGTGGCACTTCAATTTTGTACTGTATTTCACAAGGATAAATGTTGGTGATCCACCTTGGGCCATGTTTTTGAAATTTAATCAAGGCATGAGAGTCTTGTTATTCTAGAATGCATTCTTGTTATTCTACAATGAAGAAAGCTGCCCAAGGGCGTGGAAGGTTTGGGACTCCCTTCAGATATTGTCGGGGGATTAGAAGCTCACCTAGCAAATCAATGATAGTTTGTGCATTTATCAAGATGGACTTATGCTCGTTGTCATCTGGCATATTTAGAAGTTTCGGAACACGCTCAACTTTAACTCGGAGGACATCACCACGGCCTACACAAAGCGACAAAAGATCTCTACTCCAAGGCTGTTAGATTCAAGAGTGCTCATTTGTACCTAGTCAACTTATGTCCAGAACCGTCTCTTAGAATTGTAATCTCTACCTTTGCTTCTCCCCTCTCCCTGCTCTTGTCTCCCAGTACGCTGGGCAACATCTTGTAATGTACAACCAATTTCATTGGCTCAATAAAAAGTAGGTAGGATATCTCCCCTTAATTGATTGAAAAAACCTTGATATCCTAAATGACATCAAGGGTGATGAAGGTAGCAAAGTGTGCTATGAAGATGGATCCATAGAGCGCTCAAGTGCACCGAATAAATTGGGTGCCACCTAGGTCATGTAGGATGGTTGGCGCGACTGGTGGAGATGTGCCCTCGATGTGCTACATATCAATCGAATTTTGATTGGGATCTTCAAGAGCTCATGCTATCAAGAGTAACTAGGGCCATGTTTATTGCGGGTCCACATGATATGCTCCATTGAAGGAGTCAGAGCCCTATAGGTGGAGCTAGTTTTTGGCACTCTGGCTCCGGGCACAAAAATAGCTCTAGCTCCTCACATGGGAGGGCAAAAACCGCTCCTCCACACAATCTCATTTGGTGCTACTTTGCCCACTCTAGTGCGGGAGCCGCACTATACGGTCCCTAGGAGGATACTGGGTAAAGATGAAAGGAATGTGCTAACACACATTGGTATTGAAGAGTATGGAAGCTAGATTTGGAGGAGCCATAAGTCGGAGGACGATGATGATGTAGTGGCAAGGGTTGTGGTGGGTTAGCCAATGCAATGAGGAGGGACACATGAGGTGGAAACATAGAACTAATGTTTAAGCTTGAAGCCATGGAAAATATAGGTTTATGGTAATAATAAAGTCATTCTAAAGGATAACAATTACACATTGTAGTACTAGATTGCATGGGTTCGGATTACATAAAACTGCAACATACATGCTATACATGGAAGGTCACATTTCCATAGATCAATAGTTGCTTATTGCCAAGTGGGTCATATGAGGAATAGTAGCGCAAGCTTGTTGCCTTATTTCACGGATGATCAACAAGGGTAAGGAGTCTAATCATGATCACAATAGTGTGTCATTAAAAATACGAGGTTATAAAAAAACTGAACTTATGGGTGAAAGATCGCTCCCACAACATTGCATTAAGAAGAAGCTTCTCGCACGAACACTGAGAAAAACCCTAGAGGTCAGCTACTGGACATGTCACCGAATGCGTAGGACACATGTCTATGTCCATGTGCATCTCGCTAAAAGCATCTCCCGATGGTTACACATCTATCTCAAGGTCACAACCGACATTGAGTGTTTTTAACCCTAGTCATGTTTAAATTCGCTCCCATGGTGAGTCGAACGCAATACCTAAGGTGCTACACTAAGGATCTTGTGACCATTAGGCTATAGACCAATTTGCAATAGAAGGAGGGCATGCATGTTTTTGACACAAATAATACTAGGTGGGCCAAAACTAGCATGGCTACTAGCTTGTTGGCACAACAACGAAGATATATACCATAATACAAAATGTTGAGGATCCTCTTTTTGTTTTATAGAAAGAACCTTTCTCCTTCACCAAAGTCTAGATGCAGTCTTTGTTCAAGGAGTTATATTTTTGGAACACAACTTAGCCAAATTTCAATATATGATTGAAACTACGAAGATTATTAACCACCATGGAAAAAAATAGCCCGCTATTTTTGCCGCTATAGCCCCAAATAGCTTGAAAAAAATTGTGCCGCTATTTGCGTTCATGCACAATTTTGCCGCTAAAGTACGCTAATTACGGTTTATAAAACGCTAAACACCTTGGCCTTAGCTCGCTATTTAAAACATGGTTAACCACTGATAAAAGTTGACCAAGATGTTTGGTATCTCTACCTTGTGAGAAGATGAGTTTGGTTCTTGGATTTAGGATTACCAAATCTACAAAGGTGAGTGGTAGACTCATGAAACATGTATGGGTGAAACTACGGTGTGTGGTGCGAACTAGACTATACGGTATGTCTATTCCTAGACTTGTTTTAATTTATTGCAATATTTTAGATTAGCTTTTAAGAATTCCTTTGAGTCTCAAACTTAAAAAGTAGTACTTTCTTTGTAATGCAATTCCAAACATGAAATTTTATATTCTTTACTTTAATGAGTTGTACTTGAGTTAGATTAACATGGGATTCCCAAAAGCAAAAAAAAGGGAAAGTAGATAATGTAACTCTTATGTGTTTTGATTTAAGAGAATGTGTTTGAGAGAAAAAACTATGTGTCGCTAAAATATGAGTGAGCTTTTTGGGCTAGGGCCTTGCTTTCCTATATATGCATGCGCGTTACCCACAAGTCAACATTAGCAAACTCTAGGACAAGATTAAGGCTAATATGGGTCTTGTGGTCGTACAGAGAGGAATTCATGAAACATATGAATAACTTGTCAATTTGGCTATGAACTATATATATTCAGACAAAATATTATTGTCTATATCACTTAACTTTTATAACACAAGAACTTCAAAGTTATTTTATGATCTTTTAGCAATATTTTTTAAAAGACAAGACTTGAGTTAATTTTATTTTCAATCTGGATTTATATGTATACATGTTTCCTACCTAAGTTCGGTAAATTTAGTGTAGCCGTATGTGAGGCATCTAGCTGTGCAGTGGTGGTGGTTTATCCAATCACAAGCAAGTGAGGTTCATTTAAATGGAGTGGCTACTGGCGATTCAGAATATCGAGTTATATATGTTTAATAGGAGGTGGGTTGAAGGGGCCTCTCTAGTATTGATTGGCCATAGGGGCTTGAAAGGACACGGAGGAGGCTAGGGAGAAGATGGCAGCGAGGTGGGGTGAGCATAACAAAGGAGCACCAAGGCTTTGAACATAATATGTTAGGTGGAAAGAGAAGTGTTTTGGTTTGGATGAGGGTGGCAGTGCGTAGACGCATTGATGGTGCCGTAGTTGAGGACCCGAGGTGTAGGGCTCCCCACCATGGTTTGATCCCTGGTGCTGCATGGTAGTGTGCCCACCTCCCTATTGAAACTGCATAGAAGGGTCCGTGCCTACCAAAGAAGCATGTACACGTGAGGTTCCTGCTGTTCCGAGTTCGATGGGCCCCTTCTTTAAGACTGAAGTCAAGGGGACCTCTTTCCCCTTGATCAAGTCTTTTTTATGAGGGTGGCAGTGCTGTAAGGCGGCAGGAAGGTGAATGTATTATAAAAAGGGAGGAATTGACTGTTGTATACAAGATCTAGCAGCCGACACATATTATTTTAGATTCGATGGAAATATATTCATGTTTTCAACATGTTTGCATAAAGTATAAACTCCATGATGATTTCCTCGGTGATCCTTTTTTTTTCAGGAATCAAGGATCGTATATATATACCTGCTATCCATATTGACCAACATGTTTAGACTTTTGCAATATAAGGATTCTTTTTACTCATTGTGAAATACATTGTGTTTTCATATCCTCTCGCTATTAGAATTTTGTTTGCATTGTTCATTTCATTTTGTGATATGAATTCCTTCCTATAATGATGTGATGTTCATGTTTTTTCTAGACAACTAACACTGCAGTTCATGGTTATGTTTTTTTTTTTGAAAGATCCATGTTTATGGTTTTCGATTTAACTTTGACATTTGCCCTTTTTTTAGAACATATATTAATTACCCTATATAAGTAATTAGTAACCCATTTTCTCCATAATGCACTCTTGTACCTGATAATTTATACATGTTCATAGTTTCAGTTCAGCATGACCCAAAAGGTTGTCTTGGCCATCTGAAGCAGTACAAGTTTAAGGAGATCAGAAAGGCTACCAATAACTTCAGCCAAAAAAATATTTTGGGAGAGGGAGGATATGGAATAGTATACAAGGGTGATTTGGATGGCACAACTGTTGCTGTTAAAAGACTGAAGGATCGTGATTCAGTTATTGGGGATGGTCAATTCCACACAGAAATTGAAGTGATAAGCTTGGCTGTCCATCGTAATCTCCTTCACCTTACTGGGTTTTGCATTGCAAATAATGAAAGGCTTCTTGTGTATCCCTACATGCCAAATGGAACTGTCGCTTCTAAATTAAAAGGTTAGTATTGTACTTCATGCTCTTCTATCCCATGCATGAATAGTTGCACCTTCATATTGAGAATCTCATGAGGGTAAAAATAAAAAAACAACAATTCTTTTCAGTAATCACTACCAAAATAGTGGAGTTCTTGTAGTGTTTCTAATGAGTAATAAAACACTAGCATTAGTCATAGCACTAGGGAATCCTCACTAGGAGGCACTTAGTAGGGAAAGTTTATACTAGATTTTGAATGCTAAAACACTAGGAGAACCCCACATCACTAGGAGTAGTTGAAATTTCTGGTTGTGAATCATGTGAAGGTTTCACCAATTCACTTTACTTTGTAATTTAGGATATAGACTTCGTCTCAGGAAAAACTCTGACCAATATATATTGTTCTTAGAAATAACGTTAATTAAATATGTATGTTGCAGATGGTGATTTTGTGAAACAATTTAAGAAAAATATTATATTAATGGTAATCAATATACTCCGATCACCTACCATTGGACTTTCTGACGGAGAAATGCATATTTTCAGCTTTGTTAATCATGTACATCTTCTTCATATAGGCATGATTCTAGTTTTTCCATCAAAAGATAACACACCCAGTTCAAGGCAGTTTCAACCATCCTATTTGTATAATATTAAAGTTTCCATTGCATCCATTTTTGTGAAATGGGCTCAGTCAATCTGATACACGGTTAACAATTGCTAAAACAACAAGTTGAACATAACATAATATAGGCTCTCCTTTAAATTGTTTAGTCTAATGCATTGAAGGCATTATATTCCGAGGTTTTTCCCTTTTTGAAGCAAATCCAGCTGAGTTTTCTCCTTTACTTTTGTCAGAATGTGTTAATGGGGAACCAACCTTAGACTGGCCAAGGAGAAAGAGGATAGCCCTTGGTGCGTCGCAGGGACTGCTTTATTTGCATGAACAATGTGATCCTAAGATAATCCATCGTGATATCAAGGCCTGCAATGTTCTGCTGGATGAATATCTTGAAGCAGTTGTTGCGGATTTTGGATTGGCAAAACTTCTAGATCATTGGATGTCCCATGTTATCACATCAGTGCGTGGAACACTTGGGCGCATACCACCAGAGTATTTAAAGTCTGGCCACACTTCGGAGAAGACTGATGTCTTTTGCTTTGGACTCTTTTTGATGGAATTAGTCACTGGTCGAGTGACGCTGGAGCTTCATGAGAATGAATACGAGAAGGGAGGAATTCGTGAATTGGTAAATACTATTTCTTGTTATATATGTCTAAGTTCAAATTTAGTTTTTTACTGGATTAATTTTTAAAGAAAGAGTTGTTTCCTTTAGGTCACTTGCATAGGAAAGGTCCAATATGTTTATAGGCATAAATAATATTTGGGCACCCATGTTAGAGGCATTTGAAGATAAATGGTTAAAGAGCATATAAGTTAGATGATGTTGAAGCATTTCATTAGAAGGAAAATCAATAACCATTTTAAGTTACTCTCCCTCCATTACAAATTATAGTTCATTTTGGTTTGTCCTAAGTGAAACTTCCCTAACATTGACCAAGCTAATATGAAAATATATCAATATCTAGAACACATCAAATTATATAGCTTTACTAAATTCTCCATGAACTTGTAGATATTAATATATATTTCCAAAAACTTGGTCCCAATTAGAGAAGTTTTACTTAGAAAAAGCCAAAGTGAACTATAATTTGGAACGACGGAAGAAATAAATTCAAGTATCTGTATTTTGCATTTTGTTCTACATACCTGATTGCTTCCATACTCCAGCTATTTTTTTGTACATACCTCTGCTGACAAATTATAGCACCAGAGTCATATAAACTGATTGTGTCTGACATAATAATAGATGTGCAACTTTCAGCCTCTACACTAAAGAAGACGTAGACATCTTGGATGCAAAGGGCCATATACATATCTGAGTTTTATGTAGTTTGAGTTTGCTTTTATGTGTAAAGAATGGAAGATAATCATAAACTCCTTGGAAGGAAAATATGGTCCATATAAAACTTAAGCTACCAAGAAAGCTGGTGCTTAGTAAAATATATCGTGTATTTCCTAAAAATCTGATTTGAACTCTTTAAGCTTAATATAACTAAACATGTGTTTCTGAATAATGCCACCATTTAACTTGAATTTAGACAATATGCAACTCCAGATGACACGATTATAGTTTACCACAATAATGCATATAGCTTGCATTGCACTTTTCTCAAACATATATAGTTTTTTTCTACATTCATTCCGGACCTTAGTCTGGAGCGGTAACCAGCAGCCATCGTCACATTTAATTTTCTGTCATTTTTTCTTTCTAATAACATCCAGCAGTTTTTAAATGCAAGCCATGTCTATACTAATGTAACCATAATATATTGCTCCCTAAAGTTTTGTATTCAACTTCAGTAGTAACCAGACAATAACAGCTGATCTAGATCGAATCTGTGTGGCTGCGCCACTCCAAGGAATTTCATTGTTTTTTTTTTCAAAAGGACTATATTTTTGCAAATGTGTTTCTTTTGTCCATTCAATACCATGAACTTCCCTTCCCACATAGTTGTGTCTTCATGTTTCAGGCCAAAGAACTTCTCGAACAAAATCAGCTAAGCTTGTTTGTGGACTCGAAGCTAAGAAGCGACTACAACAGTACTGAATTGGAGGAGATGGTGCAGATTGCTTTGCTCTGCACAATGTACAGACCTTGCCACCGTCCCAAGATGTCTGAAATTGTTAACATGCTAGAAGGAGGAGATAGGGTTGCGGAGAAATGGGAGGCCGTAAAAAATATTGAGGACCCAAACCCCGATTGGTCATCTGAATTTATGTGCATTGGCATAAATTATAATGATGATGACCAACGCAATAATTCAATCGAACTACAAGCCATTGAACTCTCAGGGCCAAGGTGATCTAAATGCAGCTTGTCATGTGTGTGTGTCTGTGCAGCTTGCCAAGGTGATCTAACCAGTTTTAGACTACTAACTTGGGAAGACAAAGGAAGCTTAGAGATGCTTCAAACTTTGCGTTGAGTTGCATGGCATGTGTATATATAATGTCTGTTCATGTATATGGCTTTTTAAAAAAGACCTATTTGCGACAAGACCTCCTTGTTGGACAAAATTTAGTGACATATAAAGAAAAAAGAAATTGATATATATATATATATATAAATATAAATATAAATTAACTAGTAGAATCTTCTGTTCTGCATCTGAGATTATATTACCACTCTTGTATTCTTATATTAGTTTTCATTAAAGGTGTACCTAGAAATCTATCACATCACATGCTCCATGATCTAGGATCTCTAATCTTAACTATAACATTAGGCACCCTTCGGGCACCCTACAATTAATGACTAAAAACCAAAAACTATTTTATGCATTATAGAGATACGCTTCATAATTAGACATGGCAGCACTGCAATATTATATATAGTTTTTCCCACACAATCACAGCCATCAGATCTTGAGACATGTAACTGAATATGTTATTAGTTCATAGTAAAGATATATCCGGTGAATAAATGTATACAAAATAGGTTCTGGACCACAGGAGCGTAATCACAATGTACAACACCTGGAGATCAACTATATAAACCGTACAAATAATAATGTTACTATCTCATCTTGGTGAAGATTACAGATGTGAGCAAAGGGAGCTCTGTCAGCCAAGACCTAAAACTTTCATTTGGTCCAAAATTCATATATAATAAAAAAAATAAAATGGTACCCAATGAATGATACTGTCCTTGTGTAACTAATTTGAATAAGGAAACTTCTAACAGATGAGAGGATAGAAACATACTGCAACAATTGGAATATTACATTTGCAAACCCAAGAATTCAGAAAGCAAAGACTAATTTTCTTATGCCGCAATTGAAACATCTGCATCATAAATGATTTTAGGAAATCTGCAAGCTTTGTATCGTTCAAACCCTAATTAGGATAAAGGTCCTAAATTGCATACTAGGACGGCCTCATCATGGTAAACAATTCAGAGATATATGTACTCCTGTTGTGAAAACGACCACACATTTGAATTTCAGGCATCTAAAACATTTATTTTTTATAGTTCATACTTTTTGGATATGCATTAATTTATATAACACACAATAAAGGGGGCAGGGGCAGGCCAGATGAAAGCCTGCGCAAGGGCGGCATTTTGAGAAGCACGCCTCCAGATTTGGATAGAACTTAAAGATGCCACCTGCGGTAAAAAAATCATTAATTTAGACCATAAAAGTGCTCGTATAAATTTCAATAAAGACACAACAAACTGGAAATAAAAAAAATCAAAAATTAACAAAACAACATGATTCAACTAGCAACTTAGCCTACTAACCGGAGCAAGTGCAAGCGCTACTTCCTAACGTACAAGTGCAAGCGCTACTTCCTAATGATAGATGTTGACGTTTATCAAATTTAATTATCAAATAAACAAAGAAAAGGATCCAAATGAAATCAACATCTAGACTTAGGGTTTTATCTGACAGAATTCCACGAGTTTTGGTGTTTGTCTATTTCTACAGGGGGTTATCAGGAAATAAGGAAGAAAGGCCCACATGTCGGGATTACATAGAGATATCAACCCACCGCGCAATTTTCTACCATCTAGAAGACTCCAGAAGCCACGGGAAGGAAGCGGAGCCCGAAAGGGGCCAGGCCCAGGGCGCCCGCCCTGAGGACCTGGGCGCCCGCCCACCTCTGGACTCCGTTCCGGACTCTCTTCGCACACGACGTTCCACCGACCTATTGGATCCAGAATAACATAGTACCACCTCGCCTATCGACCCAAAAACGCATAGAAGGGGAGGACTATATAAGGAGACCCCCTCTGGCCCCTGGAGGTGACAAGAAGTTATCATAGAGATTGATGGGTGCCCTCGAAGGAAAACCTCTTCTCTAATTAATATTTCTTTTTAGGCTTAGCAACCAATATAAAGTAGAAATAGATCTTCTAGTTTCTACTAGATTGAGAGAGATAGAGTGGAGGTGTGGATCGGAGGAAGGCCGGCGGTCTACTCCGAGTTGTACCTACAGGATCAAGTCTCCTAACCCGAGGCTTGCTTCTAAGATTCTTCAGTAATTCGACTTCTAGTAAGTTCTTGTTTTATTGTTCTTTGGTTTATGAGTTTACTTTAATCCTCTTCCGGTTGAGTATTAGAGTAATCACTTGTTAGCGTAAACGTGGTGTTTAGGCTAGGGTACTCATAGATATCCCCTGACTAGTTGGACCGTGGTAGTAGCGAGGAACGTGACAATTCCGAGTTACCTTTGCAGATCACATCTCGTTAGCAGGACGGGTAGGTTTATAGGTGCGGGTCGAACATCCTTTGTGTTGTCTAGATTCCGTGAGCCTCCCCAATAGAACAGTAGATCATCCTTACCAAGGTTAGAACGAGACTACGGTTGCAGTCTTCTCTATACATCACTCACATCGAGAAACATTCTTTGTAGCCTAAAGGGATAGTAGCAATAGATTTGGTTAGTCAGATGCACCCTTTCTCCCAGTGGTAAAAATATAAATACGATAACTCTAGATAACCTCCCGGGTGAAATGCTCACCGATATCCGTGCGCTTGCGGATCATTTTCTAATTGCGTTACCAAATATCAACAAGCATTTCTGGCGCCGTTGCCGGGGAGAAAGACGGTTTGCTGAGATAACTTTTAGTCTTGCTATTATCTTGTATTATACTTTTATACTTTTATTCTTTTATCTTTTTATTTTTATCTTTATGGATAACTCAAATTCCATACCTATTATTAAATTCTTTGCACCTTCGGAGACCAACCATAGACCATGGGAGTCAACACGTCCTGCCCCTAATTATGATCTGTGTCCGGAGTTGATTGCAATAGGTCAAAACCAACCCTTTTCTATAGCTGAGGTCCTATCTTTTAATCAAAAAGATAATGCACTTTTAGCTACACCTAGGGAATCTGTTAATCTTTCTATAAATTCTGGTTTAGACCTAGCCCTACAAGACCATGTTTTTCCTAGATATTTTCACATTGGTCTTAATCATATAACCTTTGGTAGAGTCCTTCTTTCTTTATCTATTAGTAAAGGAAGGTATGTCTTCATTTGTGGACATCCTTCTTGTACTAGTCTTCATAGAAAAATCTTAGAGATAGAGAAGGAATCATCTCCCATACAAGGAGAGGAAGTTTCAATAGCCGATTTCCAAACATTTCAATCCCATGATTCGGCTATCCATCCCATCCTTGAGCTTAATAAATTCTACTATGCTTTTTCTCTTGAACCTCCCGATAATCCTATGAATTTCTCTAGACATCCCCTGCATAAGAAGGAGGATCGAGAAGAGCAACATCAATGGCTAGAGGGCATTAAAAATCCATGTGCTATCACCATTGAATGGATAGATAAAACAAACTTGAGAGACAATCCTAGAGGAATTTTTAGCATTCATGAAGAATCATCCTTGGAGTTTGAGAATGAGAGAAACAACAGTGAGCATGGAAGTTATTTCATAAATACCTTACCCAGTCCTTGCTCATATAAAACATCTCTCCAATCAATTAGTCTCTCCATCCTTATCACATTTAAGATCTCCAACCCTCTCTTCTTTTCTATTTATAAAAACTTTAAAAGAGCGGTTGTCGATGCATATGTCTATAATAAATATTGCAGATCTCGTTGAGTTGATTGATGGTTTCCCAAGGACAAGCTTAGTGTCCTAAAACAAGCACTTCTAATTATTTGCTTAATTATTTGCTTAGTGTCCTAAAACATTGCTTAAGTCGCACTGATCAGATCGTAACATGAACTTCTAATTATTTGCAACATTGCCTTGTGTATTGAGCATATAAAGATAATTGTAGAAATATTCCTTCGGGTATTCTTGCCACTAACCTTTCTAGGGTTGGAGCAAGAAGATCAGATGAATGACAAGCACAAGGTATGTCCAACCAACCATCACACAACATTGAATTAAATTCATCCAAACTTGAATTTTGCAAAATTCAAGCTTGGGGGAGTACTTTACATAAAAACATCCTTTGCCATGCTGCTACGTTGGTTGTCCCTACCTTTGAGAGATGCTCAATTTGTTAAGTACTAATTACACTACTTCACCTCCATTTAAGTAGATCGCTATAAATGCTCTCATGCTACCTTTATTTGCTTTAGTATATGTCTAGGTTTGGAGTAGTTTCATTTATCTCTTAAATCAAGCATGGTGCTTAGTTTAGGAATGATGATCTTACTTCCAAAGGATTTTTAAATTAAGCATGGTGCTTAGGTTAAAATGCCCTCCTAAATCAAATTAGACATGGTGTCTAGGTTGATTTTTGAGCCGATAGTATGCTATAGTAGATATGGGATATTTTGTTGGACTAACCCCTGCAGGAAAACTTTCAATATCAACCTGGGAAGTCCTGAGATACAAACTCATTGGAGATAAAGGAGACACATGAAGTTTAACATTTTGCACAAGAAGGACATAGCTCATTCATCATAAAGAGATGATCCATGGAGGGTGCCACAAACATGATGCACAACCGCTAAGAAAGGAAAGCTTCCACAAGGTGATACTGTACCGTCACTCTTCAAGTAAGGTAACATTTTAAGGTACTTGACTATCACTTTTATAAGCTTCTCCTTGTTTCTAGCGTTCACATAAAATAAAGAGACAAACATGTATGATTTGTAGCTCCAAATGAATCAACCCAATTAATTCAACATGTTTAGTCCTTTAATCTTTGTTCTTAGTACTACCTTCGTGATCCCACACTCCTAATCATATAAGCTAAAGTATTGCACATTCAATCTTTGGAAGATATAAACAAAACATAAATATAGATAGATTATCTTTCCATTAGGTTGAGCTATATGATCTGACAAATGTTTCAAATCCTACACTCATGATCCTATCAACTTTGTCTTGCTCACTATGCTTAAGGTTAGAGAAGAACAAATACACTTTTGGTTCTGTTGGTGTTTTCCACCAACAGGGCCCATGCACTTGATCTCTGCCTTGTCTCTATGAACAGGTACACTTCAAACAAAACATGAAGGAGTTTTACAACTCCCAGATTCCATCAAGTGAAGAACCGGGATCTACAAGCACAAACACAATTTAGATCAGACACTTAGTTTCCCAAAGGAAATATTGAAGAACCTCTGTGTCCGAGTTGGTACCTTGTACACTCCAGCAAACTTCGTGGTGATAGAGACTGGCACTGAGGAGAGGGCACCCATCATCTTAGGGAGGCCATTCCTAAACACCAGAAGTGTCATCTACGCTAATGCTGCCAAGATCAGTCTCTACATCAAGGGGAAGAAGGAGATTTTCCTTCAAGAACAAGACTACACAAACTTCAGAGCAATCCCAACATGAACCAAGGAAGAGGACCAACAGGAGGAACAGAAACAAGCAAATGTGGACCGAGTCAACTAAGATGGTCACTGCGGCTCAAGGAGGTCAAGATCGTCAACTCAAGTCACCTTTCTTGATCAAGAAGGACGACCCTGGTGTTCCAAGCATCGAATGCACAATCAATAGATACTCTTTTTAGAAGACACTCTACGACACCGGATCTAACGACAACATAATGACCGCAGTCACTTATCAGCTCCTGCATGGAACCATGCTCCTACAACCAAGATACATTCAGCTTCAGACAATTTTCAGGTCATTGACATGGGAGAAGACGAGTATGATCCATCCACCATCCTTGGAAGACCGTTCCTCAGCACTATCAAAGCCATTATCTATATTGGAACCGGAGAAGTCCACATGTACTTCCCCTCTGAGAAGGTACGCCACTACTTTAATGATTCTAACTATATAGTTGAAGATTCTAAGGAGGTCAGGACAAGAAGAAGACAACGCAACCGCAACCAGAGGAGGCAAATCATCAAGGACGGATGGGTAGACTACAAAGGAGAAGTGATAAGGACTGAAGACATACAACTTGAACAGAACTATCCTGAGGAGACCGTAACACCGAGTCAGGTATGGAAAATGAAGATAACTATAAATGAAGAGGAGGCGCTGCCGGAAGTACCGACTACGCCACCCAACGAACCTCAGGACAATTAAGAAAATGGAGAGTCCCGTTCGGAGGACTTAAAAACACCGAACGCCTTGCCAAGAGATAAACTTGGTAGTTATCCTTTCCCTTTTAATTATTTATTTCAAATAGTTTACTTAGTTAATCATGTTCGTATTATTCTAGAAAGAAAATAAAAATGTGAAAAAAACTGTAAGCCCCATATGAGTAGACGAGTGGCATAAAACCCATAAGTACATTCACTGTGGTGGCATAAAAATAAAATAAATATTTTTTTGCTTTATAAAAACAAAAATATAAAAACAGGGAGTAATATTTATTAAGGAGTCTCAACATGATAAAGGCTAGATGTTTATGCTAACACTTAACTAGTTCCACAAAGCTTTGTTGTCTATTTGAGCTCCACAGAATTCAAGGATCAAAGAAGACTAGTAGACGGAGGACATCCTAATAGTTGTCAGAGTGCTGCCGACTTTCAAACACACCTCTGCCACTACATTAAGAGAAATTACGTCAAAATTCAGCTTGGGGGAGAGCACCCCCATTTATCTCGATAAGTATTTCTATCTATCTATCTTTATACTTATACTATATTAGAATATAAATACACATAACTATAAAAAACCAAATAAAGATTTTATGCTTATATATCTTTTGCTTAGTGTGTTTAATAAAGTGGCTATGCTAATCTGAATCTTAATAATAAAACTTAAGCATGGATATGATGAATAGTTGCTCTGCCTAATCTGCAAATTTGAAGTTCTCTCTCAAGTTTAGATATAACTGTTATAATTTAAGGCTTGCTCTAGACCTAAACTTGTGGGATGAAAACTTGATCTGAAGTCTAAGTTGTTAACGGATACGATATGGGAAGGTTGAGCTGCTGTTTATCTGTTCCTAGAGATGCTAGAATTCTGGAGAATTTTATCTTTGAAAATCTTTAAAATGTTGCATGATGAGTTCCTGTATGATGAGAGTTTAAATTCCTACCACAGCCATATATACATGCTTGCTAGACCTTGAGCCACACATTTACT
Source organism: Sorghum bicolor (assembly GCF_000003195.3). NCBI lineage: Eukaryota > Viridiplantae > Streptophyta > Magnoliopsida > Poales > Poaceae > Sorghum > Sorghum bicolor. Next base: position 6,597,446 of record NC_012878.2, on the reverse strand, counting down.
ATTTACTGCTTATGAGTATTGAGTGTGGTCAAGCTGTGTAGACCCTTAGGAGCTTGTCATGTGGTTAAATCAAGATTCACTTGCACGTTCACTCATACATGCTACTTCTACTCCGGAAGTACCATCCACATATATCCACTCATTTCCATCTCCAAAACCACCCAAAAGTATTCTACTCCTAATCCGGGAGAGAATAACCAAAAATATTTCTGTTTCCCCTTGTGAAATAAATGCTCAAGTTATCTTGTTACTACCACTTGCTATATTATCTCAAGAGATGAATGCTCTGAAAAAAAAGAAGAGAGAAAAAGAAAATAAAAGATACGAGGAAATAAAAAGGAGCAAGTGCTCGGAACCTCGAAAGAAAAGAAAAAAAGAAGAGCATCTCATTCTCCTCATAAAGTTTCAAAAGCAAGGAAGGTATGTATCTCCTCAAAGAGCAAAGTAGAATTAGACTTCCACCACCATTGTTATCACCATCATCACCATACACCATTCATTCGCCACACATGCACATCTTGATTTGGCTTATTGATTTGTTTCTTTGGATCCATGGTTTGACTATGCAATAAATGTCTTGTAAGTATGTATACTTTATCTCCCACCTATGAGCTCCAGATATTAAAGCGTTATTAGAGTAGGGTGAGAGAGAAGACAATGTCACTATGCTTCATACCACAAATACTACATATCTTGAGAGAAGGCATATACCATCACTGCCTTGGTAAGGATCCAAAAATACCACAAAAGAGAGACCTGAGAGAATCATACAAGGAATTTCTGAGTTTTATTTGAAAATCTGCAAAAAAAACCCAGAGCTATAGCTGATCAAGAATAAGAGACATGGCACTTGGCTAGACTGTTCTATCTTTTAACCACTCAAGACAGAAGTGACAGTTACAAGTCCTATGGTGTAGGTAAAGTAAGTAAGTTTTAAGTCTTAACAGTTTATTCTGACTCAGAGATGAGATCTTGCTTAAATGCGTGTGTACTTCTAAGAAATGAAACCACTGCAGAAACTCTTGAGTTCATCCTTGCTCAGGGACGAGCAAGAGGTAAGCTTGGGGGAGTTTGTTGACAGTCCTTAGGTATCAAATTTAATTATCAAATAAACAAAGAAAAGGATCCAAATGAAATCAACATTTAGACTTAGGGTTTTATCTGACAGAATTCCACGAGTTTTGGTGTCTGTCTATTTCTGCAGGGGGTTATCAGGAAATAAGGAAGAAAGGCCCACATGTCGGGATTACATAGAGATATCAACCCACCGCGCAATTTTCTACCATCTAGAAGACTCCAGAAGCCACGGGAAGGAAGCGGAGCCCGAAAGGGGCCAGGCCCAGGGCGCCCGCCCTAAGGACCTGGGCGCCCGCCCACCTCTGGACTCCGTTTCGGACTCTCTTCGCACACGACGTTCCACCGACCTATTGGATCCAGAATAACATAGTACCACCTCGCCTATCGACCCAAAAACGCATAGAAGGGGAGGACTATATAAGGAGACCCCCTCTGGCCCCTGGAGGAGACAAGAAGTTATCATAGAGATTGAGGGGTGCCCTCGAAGGAAAACCTCTTCTCTAATTAATATTTCTTTTTAGACTTAGCAACCAATGTAAAGTAGAAATAGATCTTCTAGTTTCTACTAGATTGAGAGATATAGAGTGGAGGTGTGGATCGGAGGAAGGCCGGCCTGTCGGTGTCTACTCCGAGTTGTACCTACGGGATCAAGTCTCCTAACCCGAGGCTTGCTTCTAAGATTCTTCAGTAATTCGACTTCTAATTCTAGTAAGTTCTTGTTTTATTGTTCTTTGGTTTATGAGTTTACTTTAATCCTCTTCCGGTTGAGTATTAGAGTAATCACTTGTTAGCGTAAACGTGGTGTTTAGGCTAGGGTACTCATAGATATCAATTGACTAGCTGGACCGTGGTAGTAGCGAGGAACGTGACAATTCCGAGTTACCTTTGCAGATCACATCTCGTTAGCAGGACGGGTAGGTTTATAGGTGCGGGTCGAACATCCTTTGTGTTGTCTAGATTCCGTGAGCCTCCCCAATAGAACAGTAGATCATCCTTACCAAGGTTAGAACGAGACTACGGTTGCAGTCTTCTCTATACATCACTCACATCGAGAAACATTCTTTGTAGCCTAAAGGGATAGTAGCAATAGATTTGGTTAGTCAGATGCACCCTTTCTCCCAGTGGTAAAAATATAAATACGATAACTCTGGATAACCTCCCGGGTGAAATGCTCACCGATATCCGTGCGCTTGCGGATCATTTTCTAATTGCGTTACCAAATATCAACAATAGACTATGAACTTCCCTTCCCACATAGTTGTAACTTCATGTTTCTTGCCAAAGAACTTACTAAATAAAATCAGCTAAGCTTGTTTGTGGACCAAAAGCTTAGAAGCAACTACATCAGTGCTGAATTGGATGAGACAGTTCAATTTGCTTTGCTCTGCATAATGTACAAACCTTGCCTCCGTCCCAAGATGTTTGAAATTGTTGAGATGCTGGAAGGAGGAGATGGGGTTGCAGAGAAATGAGAGGGAATGAAAATAATTGAGGAACCAAACCCCGACTGGTCATCAGAATTCGTCTAATTGGTACAAAATATGATGAAGACCAGTGTAATTCAATCTAGGTGCAAGCCATTGAACTCTCAGGTGGGTGTGCGAGCCTGAACACACTTGCGTGTGTGTGTGCACGTGTGTTTTCTATGCGTGTGTGTGTGTGTGGGCACACGCGCACGTGTGTGTTATGGGGTTATGTATTTAATAATCAGTTTTAGACAACCAACATGGGAAGACAGAGAAAACATAGGGATGCTTTAGGCTTTTCGTTGAGTAGCATGGCATGTCTATAATGTCTATCCATGCATATGGATTTTCTAAAAAGAATGTTTAAGCCAAGACCTCCTTGGTGGACAAAAGTTAGTGACATAAAGAAAAGAATTAGAATATATATAGAGATAAATAAATTAATAAATGAAATATTCTTTTTTGGAGACGCCACCAGGGGACAAAAATTCCCCACCTAAACAATTTTCTACTGATACCAGCGAGGCTAGGAATGGAGGGTGTCGAGCAATGACAGACTATGAGCTTCTCTTCCCACATAGTTGTGCCTTCATGAGTTCGGCCGACTTACTGAATAAAATCAGCTAAGCGTGTTTGTGGACTGGAAGCTAAGAAGCTACTATGATAATGCTAAATTGGAGGAGATGGCTCAAATTGCTTTACTCTTCACAATGTACATACCTTGCCACTGATCTAAGATGTCTGAAATTGTTAAGATGCTGGATGGAACAGATGAGGTTACAGAGAAATAGGAGGCCATGAGAATTATTGAGGAACCAAACCTCGACTAGTCATCAGAATTCGTATGCATTGGTATAAATTATAATGAAGACTAGTGCAATTCAATTGAGCTGCAAGACATTGAACTCTTAGGTGTGTATTTGTGCATGCACGTGCGTGCATGTGTGTGTGTGTTGGTGTGTATTGTGGGTGTATGTATGTAATAATTAGTTTTGGACTACCAACTTAGGAAGAGAAAGGAAACGTGGGATGCTTCATACTTTCTGTTGAGTAGCATGGCATGTCTATAATCTCTATCCATGCATATGGTATTTATAAAAAGATCTATTTACGACCAGACCTCGTTAGTGGACAAAAGTGACATAAAGAAAAAGAATTGATATATATATATATATATATATAAATTAATAAGTGGAATATTCTATTCTGCATCTTTTTTTTGAAGATGCCACCAGAGGACAAAAAGTCCCCACCTAAACAATTTTCCACCGATACTAGTGAAGCTAGGAATAGAGGGTGCCAGCACCTATTACAGAGGTGGTCCATGAAGGCCAGTGTAGTCCATAACAAGTGAGAGAGAGAAGGATAACAACACTTAACAAAATAACAACAACAAAATAACATGATTAAGCTAGCAACACAGCCTACTAACTGGAGCTAGTGCAAGCGCCACTTCCTAACATGTGCCACCACCAATGACAGACTATGAAGTTCCCTTGCCATGCACTTGTGCCTTCATGTTTCCAGCCAAATGACTTACTGAATAAAATCAGCTAAGCATAGCTTGTTTGTGGATCGGAAGCTAAGAAGCTACTATGACAGTGTTGAATTGTAGGGGATGGTTCAAATTGCTTTGCTCTTCACAATGTACAGACCTTGCCATGCTCCAAGATGTCTGAGGGCCTGTTTGGAACGGAGGAATAAAAAATGTAGGAATAGGAGAAAATACAGGATTAGGAAAGGAATGTGGTGGTAAAACAGAGGAATTGAAAAACACAGGAATTTTACAGTAATGAGTGTTTGGAATGCAGGAATAAGGTAGCATAAGAATATCATTTTATTTGGACTAATGATGTGCCTGTCTTGCTAAACTTGGTAGCTTGAGATTAGCTTTGGTAGGTCATTAACTCAACAATGGAGGTCTGAAGCGTAGATCGTAGATCAAAGTTCTGGAGTTGGTGCATGGCAAGAACACAAGTGACGTGAATAGATAAAAAATGTTTCCTCGGCTCTTGTGTCCTGTTCCTTTTGTCACTGATGCATGGCAATAGTGTTCGAGCTTAGACAGATGCGTATCATTGTCGCAGGAAAATTTCCAATGGCCTAGACTGGATGTTTTGATTCCTTCAAAATGCATGGGTGAAGGAAACTTTCCATAGGAAAGGATATACTCAATCCTGTGTTCCAAACGCATGAACAGTGCATAAAATAGAGGAATCTTGATTCCTGTACTTTTCCTTTACAAATCCTACAATCCAAACAGGCCCTGAAATTGTTAAGATGCTAGATGGAGTAGATGGGGTTGCAGAGAAGTGGGAGGCCATGAAAATTATTGAGGAACCAAATCTCGACTAGTCATTAGAATTTGCGTGCATTGGTATAAATTATGATGAAGGCCACTACAATTCAATCAAGCTACAAGCCATTGAACTCTTAGGTGTGTGTGTGCACGTGCATGCGTGCATGTGTGTGTGTGTGTTGTGGGGGTATGTACCTAATTATTAATTTTAGACTACCAACTCAGGAAGATAGAGGAAACATACATATGCTTTAGACTTTCCATTAAGAAGAATGGCATGTCTCTAATATCCATTCATGCATATGGCTTTTCTAAAAACACCTGTTTATGGCAAGACCTCCTTGGTCGACAAAAGTTAGTGACATAAAGAAAAGAATTGGAATACATATACAGATAAATAAATTAACAAGCGGAATCTTCTTTTCTCCGTCTTCTTTTTTGAAGATGCCACCACGGGACAAAATGTACCCACCTAAACATTTTCCATCGATACCAGTGAAGCCGGGAATGGATAAAGTAGTACATGACAAGTGAGAGAGAAGGATACCAACACTTAACAAAACAGCAACAAAACAACATGATTCAACTAGTAACTGAGCCTACTAACTGGAGCAAGGGCAAGCTCTGTTCCTAACATGTGCCACCACCAATGAGATTATGAACTTCCCTTCCCGCATAGTTATGCCTTCATGTTTTCGACCAAAGAACTTACTGGATAAAATCAGCTAAGCTTTTTTGTGGACCAAAAGCTAAGAAGCTACTACGACAGTGCTAAATTGGAAAAGATGGTTCAAATTGCTTTTCTTTGCACATTGTCACATTGTACAGACCATGCCACCGCCCCAAGATGTTTGAAATTGTTAAGATGCTGGAAAGTGGAGAGATGGGGTTGTAGAGATATTGGAGGCCATGAATGAAAACTACTGAGGAACCAAACCTCGACCGGTCATCAGAATTCCTGTGCATTGGTATAAATTCTGATGAAGACCAGTGCAATTGAAATGAGCTGTAAGACACTAAGCTCTCAGGTGTGTGTGTGTGTGTATGTGCACGTGCATGCGTGTGTGTGTGCATGCGCATGTGTGTTTGTTGTGGGGGTATGTATTAAGGCCGAGAAATATAGGGATGCTTTAGCGTTGAGTAGCATGGCATGTCTATAATGTATGTCCATGCATATGGCTTTTCTAAAAAATCTGTTTATGGAAAGACCTCCTTAGTGGACAAAAGTTAGTGATGTAAAGAAATGAATTAGAATACATATAGAGATAAATATTTTACTAGTGGAATCTTCTATTATGCATCCCTTTTTTAAAGGTGCCACTAGGGGACAAAGAGTCACCACCTAAAGAATTTTTCAACAATACCAGCGAAGCTGGAAAACAAAGGATGCCGAGCACCTAATACAGGGGCGGTCCTTGAAGGTTAGAGTAGTACATGACAAGTTAGAGAGGGAAGAATAACAACACATAACAAAATAACAACAAAACAACATGATTCAGCTAGCAACTCATCCTACTAACGGGAGCAAGTGCAAGTGCTATTCTTAACATGTGCCACCACCAATGATAGACTATGAAATTCCCTTCCCACAAAGTTGTCCCTTTATACTTCCTCCCAAAGAACTTACTGAATAAAATCAATTAAGCTTGTTTGTGGACCAAAAGCTAAGTAGCAACTACGAAAGTGCTGAATTAAATGAGATGGTTCAAATTGCTTTGATCTGCACAATGTAAAGACCTTGCCACCACCCCAAGATGCCTAAAAATGTTAAGATGCTGAAAGGAGGGGATGGGGTTGCAGAGAAATGGGAGGGCATGAAAATTGCTGAGGAACCAATCCCCGATCGATCATCAGAATTCATGTGCACTGGTATAAATTATGATGAAGACCAGTGCAATTCAATTGAGCTGCAAGCCATTGATCTCTCAAGTGTGTGTGTGCATGCGTGCGTGCGTGCGGGCATGTGTGTGTGTGTGTGTGTGTCTGTGTGTGTCTTTCTGTGCGTGTGCATGTGTTGTTGGGTATGTATGTAATAGTAAGTTTTAGACTACCAACTTAGGAAGACAGGAAACATGGGGATGCTTCAGAGTTTTCGTTGGTTAGCATGGCATGTCTATAATGTCTGTCCATGCATATGGCATTTCTAAAAAGACTTGATTATGGCAAGACCTCCTTGGTGGACAAAAGTTAGTTACATAAAGAAAAGAATTAGAATATATAAATAGATAAATAAATTAACTAGTGGAATCTTCTATTCTACCTCTTTTTTTAAAGACGCCATCAGCAGATAAAAAGTCCCCACATAAATAATTTAACACAGACACCAGTGAAGACGGGAATGGAGGGTGTTGAGCACCTAATACAAGGGCGATCTTTGACGGGGAGAGAAGGATAACACCACTTAACAAAACAATATGATTCAACTAACAGCTCAGCCTACTCACCAGAGTAAGTGCAAGCACTACATCCTAACATGTGTTTCCACCAATGATAGACTATGAACTTCCCTTCCCACATAGTTGTGCGTTCATGTTTTAGGCGAAAGAACTTCTTGAAATTTTTTTTGCTAAGCTTGATTGTGGATCAAAAGCTAAGAAGCAACTAGACAGTGCTGAATTGGAGATGGTTCAAATTACTTCGCTCTACACAATATACAGACCTTGCCACCACCCCAATATGTCTGAAATTTTTAGGATGCTAGGAGGAGATGGGGTTGCAGAGAAATGGGAGGCCATGAAAAATATTGAGGAACCAAATTCCGATAGGTCATCAGAATTCGTGTGCATTGGTATAAATTATGATGAAGCTTGTGCAATTCAATTGAGCTGCAAGCCATTAAACTCTCAGGTGTGTGTGCGTGCGCGTGCATGCGTGTGTGTATGTGTTTGTGTTGTGGGGGGGGGGTATGTATGTAATAATTAGTTACACTACTGAATTGGGAAGACAAAGATGCTTCAGACTTTTTGTTGAGTAGCATGACACGTCTCTAGTGTCTTTCCATGCATATGGCTTTTCTAAAATAACTTGTTTATGGCAAGGTCTCCTTGGTGGACAAAAGTTATTAACATAAAGAAAATAATTGGAATATATAGATAATAAATTAACTAGTTGAATATTCTATTATGTATCAATGTCACTAGGGGACAAAAATGTCCCCATCTGAATAATTTTCCACTGATACCACAAAAGCCGAGAATGGAGGGTGCCAAGCACCTAATACAAGGGTGATCGTTGAATGTCATTGTAGTACATGACAAGTGTAAGAGAATGATAACAACACTTAACAAAACAACATGATTTAGCTTACAACTCAGCCTACTAACCAGAGCATGAGCAAAAGCTACTTCCTGACATGTGCCACCATCAATGATAGACTATGAACTTCCCTTCCCACATAGTTGTGCCTCATGTTTTCAGCCAAAGAACTTATTGAATAAAATCAGCTACGCTTGTTTGTAGACTGGAAGCTTAGAAGCAACTACGGTAGTGCTAAATTGGAGGAGATGGTACAAATTGCTTTGCTATGCACAATGTACAGATCTTGCCGCCACCCCAAGATGTCTAAAATTATTAAGATGCTAGAATGAGGAGATGGTGTTGCAGAGAAACGAGAGACCATGAAAAAATATCACTACTAGAGAATAGACTTTTAATCCTAACTTTTAGTCCCGCAATAAATTGAGCCCGGGACTAATAGAGATTTAGTTCTAGTTGGAACCACGGACCGGGGCTAAAATCTTCTGCCCAACGGATAGTGCAACAGACTTTTACAGCAGGGACCTTTAGTCCCAGTTGGTAACACCAACTGGGACTAAAAATCACCATTTAGTCCCAGTTGGTGTTATCAACCCGGACTAAAGGTCCTCTAACTTAAAGGGTGACCTTTTAATCCCGGTTCAAGTCACCAACCCAGATTAAAAGTCTCTGACCCAGGACTAAAGGTCCCCCACGAGTGAACTCTAAGGGAGAGTGTCCAAGACATTGTCACATGTGGTGTGCAGTTGAGTTGTTAAGGAAGATACGCGCAAGACAAGAGGTCTTGGGTTCAAATCTCACACACACAAGAGGGAGGTCTGCAGGATTTAAATTATTTTTGAGTTCCCAAGATGAGTTTTAATCCTGGTTGCATGACCCAGGACTAAAAGCCTGGACCTTTAGTCCCGAATTTCCAATCCCGGTTGAGAAAATCGGGACTAAAGGGCTTTCTCAACCCGGAATAAAACTCATCTCTCTACTAGTGTATTGAGGAACCAAACCTCAACCGATCATCAAAATTCATGTGCATTGGTATAAATTATGATGAAGACCAGTGTAAATCAATCGTGTTGCAAGCAATTAAGCTCTCAGGTGGGTGTGTCTGTGGGTGTGTGTGTGCATGTGCATGTGTGTGTGTTGTGGGGGTATGTATATGTAGTAATCAATTTTAGACTACCAACTTGGGAATACAAAGGAAACATAGGTATGCTTGAGCATTGAGTAGCATGGCATGTCTACTATTTATGACAGGACCTCCTTGGTGGACAAAAGTTAGCGACACAAAGAAAAGAATTGGAATATATATATATATATAGAGAGAGAAATAAATTAACTAGTGGAATCTTCTATTCTGCATCTTTTTTGAAGGCACCTCCAGGGGACAAAAGGTCCCACCAAAATAATTTTCCACTATAATACCAGCAAATATGAGAACGAAGGGTGCAAAGCACCTAATACAAGGGCGATCCTCGAAAGAGTAGTACATGACAAGTGAGAGAGACAAGGATAATGATACTTAATTAAATAGCTACAAAAAAACATGATTCAGCTAGGAACTCATCCTACTAAATGGAGCAAGTGCAAGCACTATTCCTAACATATGCCACCATCAATGATAGACTATGAACTTCCCTTCCCACATAGTTGTACCTTTATGTTTCCAGTCAAAGAACTTGCTGAATAAAATCAGCTAAGCTTTTTTGTGGACTAAAAGCTAAGAGGCAGCTACGACAGTGCTGAATTGGATGAGATGGTTCAAATTGCTTTGCTCTGCACAATGGACAGACCTTGCCACTGCCCCAAGATGTCTGAAATTGTTAAGATGCTGAAGGAGGACATGGGGTTGCAGAGAAATGGGAGGCGATAAAAATTATTGAGGAACCAAACCCTGACCAATCATCATAATTCGTGTGTGTTAGTATAAATTATGATCTTGCCTTGCCACACAGTTGTGCCTTCATGTTTCAGTCCAAAGAACTTCTTGAACAAAATCATCTAAGCTTGAATGTTGACCGAAAGCTAAGAAACAACTACAACAGTGTTGAATTGGAGGAGATGGTTCAATTTGCTTTGCTCTATACAATGTACAGACCTTGCCACCATCCCAAGATGTCTGAAATTCGTAGGATGCTTGAAGTAGGAGATGGTGTTGTAGAGAAATAGGAGGCCAAAATATTGAGGAACCAAAGATCAACCGGTCATTGGAATTTGTGCACATTGGTATACATTATGATGGCAATTCAATCGAGCTGCAAGCCATTGAACTCTCATGTGTGTGTGTGTGCGTGCGTGTGTGTTTGTGTGTGTGCATGCGTGGGTGTGTGTGTTGTGGGGGTATGTATGTAATAATCAGTTTTAGACTACCAAATTGGGAAGATATGGATGCTTTAGACTTGATAAATAAATTAACTAGTGGAATATACACTACTACAGAACAGGCCTTTGGTCACTTACCTAAAATGAACAATAATCTCGGCCCAATCAGCGTCCGGGACAAAAACATAATTAGTCCCGGTTGGTGAGACCAACCGGGACTAAAAGTCCCCTGCCCAATGGCTATGGTGTCAGAGATCGGCAGAAGGGACCTTTAGTCCCGGTTGGTATCCCCAACCGCGACAAAAGCCCAGCCTTTAGTCCCGGTTGGTAACACCAACCGGGATTAAAAGCTGTTGTCCCGGTCCGTCTCACCGGCCAAGACTAATGTTGGACTTTAGACCCAGTTTTTAAATGGAACCGGGACTAAATGTCCTTCCCTATATTTGAACTCTTCTTCTTCCTCTGGCCGAGCCATCGATCTTCACTCTTTTGCTGTGTTCTTCATTTGGTGTTGCTTGTTCTTGCTCTCATCTCTGGCTATTGATTCATTTCATCATTTCTACGCCGTCATCGACTTGTTAAGAGGCCACTAGCTTCATCTTCTCAACATTTAGCAGCGGCATATGTCATTTCCTAGTGTTATGTATGTTGTTTTTTATTTTATGGTTTTTTAAGAGGTACTAGCTTCATCGTCTTCTCAACATCGACACATTTTTTAGAGAAGTAGTGATACTATGTTTTTTTATTTTAATTAGTTTAGAAAAAAATTAAAACATATAATACTTTAATTTGCAATTTTTGACCGATTTAGTTAGTTAATTATAACTAGTATGCATACCACATTTCATGATTATTTAGAAAAATAGAGAATTTTTGTGCTTTTTTAATTTTGCTTGTTTAGAGAAATTAGAAATAGAGAATTTTAGGTTTTTTGTTACTTTAATTTCTGTATTAAAAATTAGAAACTTATAATACTTTAATTTACAATTTATGACAAGGTTAATTAGTTAATTAAAACTAGTATGCATACCACATTTCATGATTAGTTAGAAAAATAGAGAACTTTTGTGCTTTTTTAATTTTGCTTGTTTAGAAAAATTAGAAATAGAGAATTTTAGGTTTTTTGTTACTTTAATTTCTCTATTAAAAATTAGAAACTTATATTTCTTTAATTTACAATTTATGACATGGTTAATTAGTTAATTATAACTAGTATGCATGCCACATTTCATGATTAGTTAGAAAATAGAGAACTTTTATATCTTTTTAATTTTGCTGGTTTAGAAAAATTAGAAATAGAGAATTTTAGGTTATTTAGTACTTTAATTTCTGTATAAAAAATTAGAAACTTATAATACTTTACGTTGCAATGCAGACAATGACACGTCATTGGATGTACAATGCCGATCACCGCTCCAAAGAATTTATTGATGGTGTGCATTATTTCTTAAGAGTGGCTGAGGAAAACAAGGTGGATGGATTCATATGTTGCCCATGTGCCTTGTGACTCATATACCTTTTGGTTTCACAGGTGGTCACCAACATGTCATAGTGGTGTGGGTGATGACGAGGGAGTGCAAGACACGACTCCATCGCCTCGGTCTCCAATGCCACCACCTCAGGCTCCAACGCCAGCACCTAGGGCTCCAACACCGCCACCTCAGGCTCCAACACCGCCAGCTAGGGCTCCAACGCCGCCTCCTCGGGCTCCAACACCGCCACCGGTCGCTCCATCGCCTCCACACGTGGCTCCAGCACGAAAGAAGAGGCCAGCCACACAATCAAATGTGTCGGCCGCCCCGCCGCCAAAAAAGAAAGCCTCTAAAAAGAAACAAGCTATCATTTCTAAGAAGCTGTCCTATGAGATGACTGATGCAGAACTAAATGCTTCGGTAAAATCAGATGTGGATAGTTTCTTCAAGAAACTTAAGGCTGAAAGAGAAGCCAAGCGAAACCCTGAGAAGCCATACCTCTTACTATGGCCAGAAGATCTACGACAAAGGGTTGAGGCTCAACAAAAAAAGAGGCGTGAAGCTCAGAAAGAATCATCATCTTTATCGGACTATGATCGCACTTTAAGGAAATCCATAAAAGAAGAGAAGAAGAAAGAGAAAAGAGCACGCAAGGGTGTAGCACAGCTCGGGGAACAATCAAAGCAATTAGTGCCCCCGCTAGTAATTGGAAATGAATATGGTTCAAACATTGACGTGCTAGACCAGCAGATTTAAAATTTGATGAACTTGAATTTTTTTTTGCGAAAACTGGTTTTAGCTTAGCCCAAATGATAGCTGGGGCACCAATTGAAAGTGCTCCAGAAATTGATCATTGACAGAAGAAATATACATATGGCAAGAGTCTATACAACCCTGCGGCCCTCAGCAAACTTGGAACGCAAATGTACATGCTAAACAAATGGTACATGGCAGCGTGTGTCAGAAAAGCAGATGACTATCTTTGTATCCGAATTAGAAACTATCATTACTTTCGTGGTGATGATATTATTTATGTTCAATTTAATGAGCTACACCAACTATGCTACATGGACGCTCTTGACAAATCTCTAATGAGTTGCTTCTGTCTGTAAGTGAGTCTTTCTTTCAATAATGTCACTGTAACTTATCATGTATATATATAACTAATTACAGAAACCCGCTATACATATGTAGAAACATGATGAGGGACCTCAGAGTTAGAAATGACAAGGAGATTGGATTTGTGGATCCAAATGTTGTATTCAAAGACCAGAAGACCCCGTATGTCTTATGGAGAACTCAAACGGAGAGAAATCTACGGAGGTTCTTGATCAACCCAAAAGATAAAAGATATATACTCTTTCCCTACAACTTTAAGTAAGTGTCGTTATCGTGTGTACATTCTATTTAACTAATTAATCAGATCAGTATGAAGATATATACTAATTTTGCCTACATGCACACAAATACAGCTTTCATTGGATACTAACTGTCATTGATCTCTGGCAATGTCAATTGGTAATCTATGACTCGTTGAGAAAACCACAGGACAATTACCAAGAAATGATAGATATTATCTAAGGGTAACTCTGATCTCTATATATTAAATTCTGCTCTTTTAAATCGGTAATAGATAATTAATAATGATCATTTTATTGCTAGGGTTTGGGCTGGGTTCGTGCAGAAACACCGTCCAGAGTTGAATGCAGCACTTTCAAAGCCCATCTTACTTCAGTGGGTTCTACGGCAGACACCGGGCAACAATTTGTGTGGCTACTATGTGTGCGAGTTTATGACGGTCTATACCAAAAGAACTAATCTTGAGCACCTAAAAGTATGTAACATGTATATATAATAAGTTTATTTCATTTATTTGTTGCTATTTAATAAATCCTATTCATACCTCTAACTTTTTTCTTTAATGTCTATTAAAGGAGATGTGGCTGAAGGAGCAGGTGTTGGATGCGGTGCGCCTAAAAGGAATTCATGAGACAATCGCAGGATTTCTTAACGACCAAGTCCTGAATCCCGGCGGCGAGTGCTACTTCAACCCTTAGGAGCCAATGAGGACCTATAGATACATAATATATATATATATAGTGTTTTATAGTATATTTATATGTAATGCTTTAAATTATATAAGTTATAGGTGCGCGTCTATAAACTACCAACAAACAATACGCATTCGAAAATAATAATAACATAATTGTAAACCCTAAATGGAAAACCAAATGAAAAGAAAAAGAAAAAAGTCTTTAGTCCCGGTTGGTAGCAACAACCGGGACTAAAAGTGGAGGCCAGGTGGCACACCCTGGCGTACCTTTTAGTCCCGGTCCGCGGAACCGAGACTAAAGGTGGGACATTTAGTCCCGAAATCTTAGCCCCGGTTCCGTAGCCGGGACTAAAGGCCCTTACGGCCCGGGGCTAAAGCCCTTCCCTGTACTAGTGATCATATTTTGTATCTTTTTTTTGAAGACGTCATCAAGGGACGAAATGTCCTCACATGAATAATTTTCCACTAATACCAAAGAAGTCAAGAATGGAGGAGATGGTTGTAGACCAGATAAGCAACTACGACAATGCTGAATTAGAGGAGATGGTTCAAAATGTTTTGCTCTGCACAATGCACAGATCTTGCCACCACCAAAAGATATCTAATTAAAATTGTTAAGATGTTGTAAGGAGGAGATGGGGTTACAAAGAAAAATAGGAGGCCATGAAAAAGATTGAGGAACCAAACCCCGACTAGTCATTAGAATTCATGTGCATGTGTGTGTGTGTGTGTGTGTGGTGTATGTAATAATCTATTTTAGACTACCAACTTGGGAAGATAGAGGAAACATGGGATGCTTCAGGCTTTCTGTTGGGTAGCATAACATGTCTATAATGTCTGTGCATGAATATGCCTTAATGGCAAGACCTCTTTGGTGGCAAGAGTTAGTGACATAAAGAAAAGAATTGGAATATATATAAAAAATAAATTAACTAGTGGAATTCTCTATTCTGCCTCTTTTTTTAAAGACGCCACCAGAGGACAAAAAGTCCCCACCTAAATAATTTTCCATGGATAGGAGTGAAGATGAGAATAGAGCAAGTCGAGCACCTAATACAAGGGCTATCCTTGAAGGTTAGAGTATTACATGACAAATGGGAGAGAGAAGGATAACATCACTTAACAAAACAACAATAAAACAACATGATTCAACTACCTACTCAGCCTACTAACCAAAGCAAGTGCAAGCACAACTTCAATTCCTAACATGTGCCATCCCACACAGTTGTGCCTTCATGTTTTAGGCCAAAGAACTTCTAGAACAAAATTAGCTAAGCTTGATTGTGGACTGAAAGCTAAGAAGCAACTACGATAGTGTTGAAAATTGGAGGAGATGGTTCAAATTTCTTTCCTCTGCATAATGTATAGACCTTGCCACCACCGCAAGATGTCTGAAATTTTTAAGATGCTACGAGGAGATGGGGTTTCAGAGAAATGGAAGGCCATCAAAAATATTGAGGAACCAAACCCCGACCGATCATCAGAATTCATGTGCATTGGTATAAATTATGATGAAGACCAGTGCAATTCAATCGAGCTGCAAGCCAATGAACTCTCTGGTGTGTGTGCGCATGCGAGCATGCGTTTGTTTGTGTGTGTGTGTGTGTGTGTGTGTGTTGTGGGTATGTGTGTAATAATTAGTTTTGGACTACCAACTTGGGAAGATAGGGATGCTTCAGGCTTTTTATCGAGTAGCATGACATGTCTCTAATGTCTGTCCATGCATATGACTTTTTTGAAATGACTTTTTTATGGAAATACCTCCTTAATGGACAAAAGTTAGTTATATAAAGAAAAGAATTAGAATATATATATAGATAAATAAATAAATTAACTAGCAAAATATTCTATTCTTTATGTTTTCCTGAAGACGTCACCAGTGGACAAAATGTCCCAACCTAAATAGTTTTTCACCGATACCAGTGAAGCCGAGAATAGAGGATGCTGAGCACCAAATATACGGGCAATCCTTGAATGTTAGAGTAGTACATGACAAGTGAGATAAGGACAAAAACACTTAACAAAATAACTTGATTTAGCTACAAACGCAGCCTATTAACTGGAGCTAGTGCAATCGCTACTTCCTAAATGTGCGACCAGCAATGAAAGGCTATGAACTTCCCTTCCCACACAGTTGTGCCTTCATGTTTCAGGCCAAAGGACTTCTTGAACAAAACATCTAAGCTTGTTTGTGGACCAGAAGCAAAGAAGCAACTATGAGTAGATGGTTCATATTGCTTTGCTCTACACAATGTGTAGACCTTGCCACTGCCCCAAGATGTCTAAAATTGTTAAGATACTGGGAGGAGAAGATGGGTTATAGAGAAATGGGAGGTCATAAAAAATATTGTGGAGCCAAGCATCGACTGGTCATCATAATTCGTGTGCATTGGTATAACGAAGACTAATACAATTCAATTGAGCTGTAAGCCATTGAACTCTTAGGTGTGCACGTGCGATCGTGCACACGTGTGTGTTTGTTTGAGTGGTATGTATGTAATAATCAGTTTGAGACTACCAACTTGGGAAGACAGATTCATGCCCATTGGTTTTCTGAAAAGACCTGTTTATGGCAAGACCTCCTTGCTAGACAAAAGCTAGTGACATAAAAATAGGAACTGGAATATATATATATATATATATAGATAAATAAATTAATCAATGGAATATTCTACTCTGCATCTTTTTAAAGATGTCACCAAGGGATAAAATGTCCCCACATGAATAATTTTCCATTAATACCACCAAAGCCAGGAATAGAGGGTGCCAAACACCTAATACAAGGTCAGACCCTTCAAGGTCAGAGTATTACAAGAAAAGTGGGAGAGAGAAGGATAACAACACTTAAGAAAACAACAATAAAACAACATGATTTAGCACTAAATTAGCCTACTAACCAGAGCATGTGCAAGCACTACTTCCTAACATGTGCCACCACCAATTACAAACTCTAAAAAACTCTAAACCACATGTAGTTATAAGGTATTGAGCGGGATTTGATAGACAATAGCCACGAAAACTATGAGGCATTGAGACGGAACCAATAGACAACAACAGTGAGTTGCATCGCCTTTGAGCATATCTGAGGTCCCACTGACGACCACCTATGCCCTTTGGTGGGAGGAAGCCTCAAAGGAGGGAGGACCATCAAGAGGAGAACGAGGAGACGCAAAGGAGAAGATCAAGGTCTCCGGCACCTAGCATATGATGAGATAGAGTAATCAAGTGACCAAGATTGCAACAGAGCAAGCGGTTGAGGGCGAACAACTGCCAGCAAGAATACGAGCAAAAGCCAAGGCGTAGGAGGGTAGGCAAACGAATAACAAGAGGGGTTGGGAGAGCAACTAGAGAGAGCTCGAGGATGCATCAGAGCATAGTCGGATGTCAGTGATTTTGTATTGATACCTTTCAGGAAGGGAAGCGATGTCCACGGATGCCACCATCGATGACCCAAACATTAGGATTGGAGCGGGTTTTCACCCTGAGACCTTCCTAGCAAATAGCAGCAAGTTCGAAAAGCTTCGAGAGCAGGAACCGAAATCTTCAATGATGTCTCCAGTAGGGATATGACGCCATTTTGTATCAATAGCCGAACAGGGTTTTCACCCAGACTTCATATGCCCGTGAAAGCAAGTCCTGATCGAGTGACCAGCGCACGGCCAGGACACGGCCATGTACACTACAGGATAGACCCATGTCGTAGCAGACAACCAGAACAACGAGCAGGAGTGCTAAGGAGGAGATAGTGCTCCAAATGGGTATGCGTGGTTCTTCTCTAATTTAGCTTAACTAACTAAATAAAAAATAAGAAAAAAATTATCTATTTAGTTCATTAAATTAAACTAGAGAAAAACCACGGGTATCATTTTGGAGCACCATCTGCATCCTCTAGGAGCGCTAGGCTATGTCACCCACGCCAAGCAGGAGTGCATGTGCGTCACGCTTCTTGGCTGTGGGGTGCGTGGTGAAGTGCTGCCGGAACTCGTCCAGGAGTGGCATCACGGATGTGTCAAAGAGGGAGAGGCCAGCGAGATGGGGCGTAGCTATGACCCCTGGGCACGAGCCGACCTAGCCCCGTAGGTAGCCACTCTAGCTGCCTGGCCATGCACAGACCTGGCCGTCGCGGCTGAGGTCGCCGGCCACAGAGGTAGGCGCACACAGGGGGCGTTGCCGTAGCACTTGTAGCTGCCACTATAGGCTAGCATGCACGGGGCTGAGGCTGCCTGTCCGCTACGGCTGGCGCAGGCGGTCAAGTTCGCTTGGCCACCACCTGTGTGCACGCCGGCCGTCGTGTGCCGGATCCAGGCCAGCACGAGCTGGCGTAGGGCGAGGCCATTTGGCCGCCCGGCCACCTACCACCGGTCGCCATGCAAGTGCGCCCTCCAGCCACCGTGCTCGATCTCCTACTGTTGACGGATCCGAGGTAGAGGTTGCCAAAACCGAGCCCTGATCAGAATTTTGTTGCTCGCCGCTAACTTACCTTGCTGGAAAAAATTTCAGAGCTCGAATGAGGAAGAAGAGGGGACCAGAGGAAGGGGAGGTGGAAGCTGCTATGGGGAGCCTTCTTGAGCACTGCAACTATAACACCCAAGCTCATTAGGGGGCTGTTTGGTTGCCCGCATGAGGCCATACATGGCCCATGGGATGCAACCAAGCCTAGTTTGGTTGCCTGCATTCTTCCTTCGGCCTGGCTCCCTTCGTGCAAAAGTGCACCTCGGGCCTGGCTACCGAGGAACGGCCAACTCGAGCGTTCCTCCTCATCCTGGCTCTCGGCGTGCTCCTTCCGTGCTCGCGCCTGGCTCCCTCCATGGAGATGGCGCGAAAACCCTAGGGTCACCGCCCTCGTTCTCGCGCTTCACCGCCCTCGTTCCCGCCGTTTGCCGCCCTATATAGCCCCCTTCCCTCCTCCTCCCTCTCTTCTTCTTCTTGTCGCTTTCCGTCTACACCGTCGGTAGGTCTTCCTCTCCCCTCTTTATCGAACTGTCACCGGTGTTCTTGATTGATTCGAGGTGTTCTTGATTGAATCGATCTGTTGCAGGTTTCATGGATCGCCCCCCACTCCAAGCAAGTGAGTTCCCCATCTCTTTCCCCTTTCTTTCCCTATTTTTTCTCTCTGTTTCGAAACCCTAGCTAATGAGATGTTTTGATCTAAGATGCAGGCATGCCAGATCTGGTTTCTTCGTTGTTCTAAGAACCGGAGTTCTTCATGTTTTTTATTTTTTGGGGGCTTTACATTGTAAAGAACTGATCTTTTATATGCTAATTGTTGACGGTCGATAATGTCAACTTTTATTATAACTTTAAACTTGAAGGAGAACATGAATACATACGAGTATAGGGTTTAAACTAACAATTTCCATGAGTCTTGTATATTCTGTATTTTCCAGGGTGAATTTCAGGAAAGCTAAAAAAGATGGACTCTAGTGCAAAACAAACTCGGAAACGTATCCGCCACAGGAAAGGGCGCGAGAGGATTCAGGAACACTCTAGAAGACATCCGACACGAGGGTGGAGCCAGCGGCCGCCAGGTGGGTCCGGCCGGCCCCACTCTAGCGTCGGCCGCCCCCCTGTTACTAGGGTTTGCTCCACCCTTCTAGAAGCATCCTCCACCGCCTTTGAGGAGTCATCTCGGCCCTTGGTTAAGTCGGTTTGATCCTACGGCGCACGCGAATCCCACTGGACTATAAATATGTGAGTAGACCCCCTGGAGACAATCAATCAATCATCAATCAGTTCATCAAGGCCTCAAGCCATCAAGTATCAAGCGCCATCAAGTATCAAGCGCCTTCAAGTTCATCAAGAGCCTTCTAGTTCATAGTTCTAGTTAGTTAGATTAGAAGTAGAGAAGATCTAGTTCTTCATCGGGATCTGGAGCCCCTAGCATCGGTGTGGAGTGCAAGAGTTCGGTAATAGATCTAGTTCTTACTTTATAGTATTCAATTGTATATTAGGGAGACTTTATTCTTAATAGATTCATATGTTCTTGATTATATTAGTCATTGTCTACTTTGATTATATGTCTAGGATAGTTGGTTTGATCTTATTGAATTCATGTAATTGCTCATATAGCGTTTACCTAATCAATCATTGGGTAGATGATAGACAATATGTAGACATGGTGTCTAGATATCTTGTTTGTCTGTGAGTGCCCCCTAACGTGCCGGGTCGTGTGGTAGTCCGCGTAGGTGACAGCTGGGTTGGTTCCTCTGTAGTCCACCCTCCGTACGTAGGACTAGCATGGGCGCAGTCACGAATGAGGTGACGGTTGCGTCTTAAAACCCTCATTAGTTGATGCCTCTTTACATGTAACTATGATATAGGGTTGACTTAATGATGATTTCTAGATGTAATTGCACTAATTAGAGTTATTTATTGGCATAGTTATAGAATTATCTTAGATCCAACTCCCTAGTTCATCCATTGGCTAACTATTATTATGACTAGTAGATGCTCTAATGATTATCCTTAATTATGATACTTGATGATTATGTTACCATTATTATTTATCTTTATTTATCTTGTGACCTCTGCCTGATATGAAATAGATATTATGACTTGGGTAATATCATTTATTCATCTTATATAGTTTCTTATCAATATAATAGAATATAGTTTAACCCTTAGCCTTCCCAGTGGTATAAATATAAATTGACAATGTGGATACTTCCCTAGGTAAAATGCTACAACGGTATAATTATCTGTCCGCTTGCAGAACCCATTTAGTTTATAATTATATTCATATTTGTTATTCTCTGTCTTTACAGTAGAACATGTGAATCTATATTAAATTCCTAGCAATATAATTAGGGATGACAACCTACTTTGTGCTTAGGAATATTTGAGTGGTTTATGACTATTTAACAAGTTAATTAAATACCATGCATTTCTGGTGTTGTTACTAGGAGTAGGGTTTATCTCTATTTTTAGTGATGACGGTAGTAAATGTCAACAAGCATTTTTGGCGCTGTTGCCGGGGTAGGCATAATAAACTCAGGATATATTGATAACATATATATGCATGAATAAAGTTATATTACCAATCAATTTCTACTCAATCAGGTACACCCTTCGTCATTATCATTTTTCTTATCTTATGCAGGGTGATGAATGAATGGTTTTGCTCTTCCAAGAAACTTTACTGAAGATCCAGAGAAACTCCTTAGGAAGAAGAAGTTTGTAGAAGCAAGGGACAAATTTGAATCACCATCAAGAACACCCTCTGCTGCTCAAGCTAGCACTACAAGAAATTCCCTTATACATGACGGTTTACTTTCGTCACAGACAAGAGAAAATGCGTCACAGTTAACTCATGATGACGATCATGAAAAACGTCATGTATCCCGCGTCATACATTTGTTGGGGCGAAGTGGACCGTCACAGATTGGTTTTTTAGTTCGTCATGGATGAATTGGTCAGCAACAATAGGAAGAGGCTATGACGACGAAAAAAAACGTCACAATTCATTTGCCATGTCAGCTATAGGCATGTCATTTGGTGATGTTTGATCTGACATGGCTTCCATCTTGCCACATCATCAATAGACTCTTTATGGCCCATTTTGACCAATTAGGCCCATGTTTTGTGTAGTTTTTTTAGTTAGGCCCATATTACAGTAGGTACTATTGGGCTAGTCCAGTTTCATAGTAGAATTGGCCCATTGTGGACCATAATATAACAGAAATTTAAATTTAAATAGATGCCAGTTTTAAATTAAAATTGACAGGACATTAAATTTTAAATTCACACTATTCAGATCATCACAGATCAAAGCCAGATACATATAAATATACCATCACATAAATAGGCAGAGGTCCCACTATCTATCTAAATATCCAGCATAGCTGTCAATTACATATAAATTTGGCATACTACAAGGATGCATCAGAGCTTACAAAGTTCACAGAACATGCATAAGACCTTACATAAGTTTACAGAACTGCACAGGTCAAAGACCATGCATATGTTCAAACAAAAGGGCATGTTGCCAGAACATTGCATGAAGACAAGTTACTGTGTTCAAACAAAAGATCATGCATCCATCAACAAAAGAATCATCGACCAACATAGGTGCACCAGCTGGGAACCAAGACAACATTACTGCATTGCTTGGCATCCTGGAACCATGGACATCAAAGTTTTGATAAGTGCATCAATGTCAGCTTGCCTTTTCTTCGACTCCTCTTCTTGCTTAGTCCTAGCTGTTTCTGATTCCTGAAATTTCTTCATCATTTCTTCCATTTGTTGTTGTTGAGCCTTGACAACCTCCCTAAGATCACTTGATGTTTGTTTCTCC
The DNA here is from genome assembly GCF_000003195.3 of Sorghum bicolor. Taxonomy (NCBI): domain Eukaryota; kingdom Viridiplantae; phylum Streptophyta; class Magnoliopsida; order Poales; family Poaceae; genus Sorghum; species Sorghum bicolor. Next base: position 6,575,215 of record NC_012878.2, on the reverse strand, counting down.
ACCACCAGTTCCTGTTCTAAGTCTCGCTCAGCAAGTGGACAGCAAGGTGAACCATGACATCAAAAAAAGCAGAGGGGAAGATTTTCTCAAGCTTGCACAATATGACTGGTATTTCAGTCTTCATTCGACTCAAGACATCTTTGTTAAGTTTTTGGCTGCATAATTCCCTAAAAAATTTGCCGAACTCAGCAAGTGTTTGATATATATCATCATCCAACAGCCCTCTCAGCCCAGCTGGTATAATCCTTTGCAACAAAATGTGGCAGTCATGAGTTTTCAGACCTTGCCACTTGATTGAGTCAGCATTTAAGCATCTTTGTATATTTGAAGCATATCCGTCTGGAAACTTGGCCTCTTGCAAGAAATTACAAAATTGAGTCTTTTTTGACTTGGACAATGTATATCGAGCTTTGGGCATGTCATATGAACCTCCACTATCCTGTAATTGCAACTCATTTCTAATTCCCAAATCAGCCAGATCGAGCCTTGCATTAACTGTGTCCTTTGACTTCCCTTTTATGTCTAGAATGGTACCAAGGAGGCTTTCACACACATTTTTTTCAATATGCATGACATCCAAATTGTGTCTAAGCTTCAGAGATGACCATTATGGTAAGTCCCACAAACAATTCCTTCTGCCCCAAATTGGCACACGATTGCCCGATCGCTTCCTTTTCATCTCTAACCTTTTCTAATTCTTCTAGCAGCTCTTCTATGGTGAAACTAGTTGGCTTCACACTGCTATCATGGAGGGATGCAAATTCACTGGCCCTGCGCAAACGATGACCTCTTGGAAGGAAACGACAGTGACCAATATAACATAGCTTACTCCTTATGGCATATGACAGAGGATTTTTGTCACAATGGAGACAAGCAAAGTAACCACTTGTGGTACGGCCTGAAAGGGTACTTAATGCTGGATAATCATGAATGCACCACAACACTGCAGCACGAAGCTTAAAATCTTTTCCGGTGATAGCATCAAGAGTATCCACACCAGACCATAACTCAAGTAATTCTTCTACAAGAGGCTGCAAGAAAACATCAAAGGCCTTCCCCGATGAACGAGGACCAGGAATCAACAAAGCCATCATGAAATTAGATTCATCCATGCATGCCCAAGGTGGTAAGTTGTATGGAATCACAAAAACAGGCCACATGCTATAAGATGAACTCATGTTGCTAAAAGGATTGAAACCATCTGTGGCAAGTCCAAGTCTTATGTTTCGTGCATCTTCAGCAAAATCAGGCCAGCGGTTGTCAAAATCTTCCCATGTCTTTCCATCTGCAGGATGGGTCATTTCCTTCTCATTGTATTTCCTCTTCAACTTATGCCACTGTGCTTCCTCAGATCTTTTCTTGGAAACAAACAACCTTTGCAGCCTAGGGACCAATGGAAAATGCCGCAATACTTTTGCTGGAACCTTCTTCCTCTCAGGACCTTTCCATCTTGATGCCTCACAAACTGGACAACTATCCTTCTCTGCATATGCCTTTCTAAATAGCACACAATTGTTGGGGCACACATGAATTGATTCATAACCAAGTCCTAATTCACGTAGCATTTTCTTTGTTTCGTCATATGATTTTGGAATAGTATTAAACTGTGGGAAAGCTTCTGACAAGATCTTCAAAATTGCAGAAAATGCTGAGTTAGTGATCCTATAGTATGACTTCACATGGAGCATCTTGATTACAAATGTGAACCTTGAAAAATTCATACAACCAGGATATAGCTCACGTTTAGCATCTTCAATCAGTTGTTTGAAATGTGATGCCGCAGCACCCTCATTTCCATCTTCTGGTACAACCCCATTTCCATGTTGTTCAGACCTGACAAGTTCCCCTAACATCCCTTCAAGTCCACAATCATTAGTGTCCTCAGGTACAAAAGAATCAACATTTGCATCCTCAACTACTGCTAGTTGCTCCAAAACATGAATATTGCTATCCTCTCCATGATCTATCCACCTGGTATATGTGCTAGACATGCCATTGAGCAGTAGGTGCCTCTCTACTTCATTTTTGCTCTAGAGATTCATTGTTCAGACAGTGTTGACATGGGCATAAAATTTTCTCAGCCTCAGTAAACCTCTCTTTGACAAAGTTCATGAAAGACCGGACACCACAAATATACTGAGGCGTAAACTGAGCACCATGAATCCAACGTCTGTCCATCTACATAAAAAATTACAGAAAATATATAAATCAATCTAACCTCAATTGGAACCACTACATCATCAACTAACAAAGAACAACACTAAATTAAACTGCATATCCAAATTCATACCAATCCAAATCAGTTGAGGCAAGATCTACAGGTGGGCAGCGATGGATCGCTGCTGCTCCTCAATATCCCCTTCACCGCTGCCGCCGTTGCCACCGCTGCGAGCGAGTACAGCGGTAGTGCTCTCGTCGCTGCCCCCTACGCGAATGGCTAGATCCTGGAGCGACCGGAGGTCAGCAGAGCGGGGGGCGCTGCCCCCTACGCGAATGGCTAGATCCTGGAGCGGCCGGAGGTCAGGAGAGCCGGAGGCTACAGGGTCGCGGGTCACCGGTGGTGGCTGCAGAGGCCACGGGCTGCAGGCGCAGCTGCGCGACCAGCGGACGGGACCGCAGAAGCCGGTGGGAGGCGGGCGCAGGGGCACGGAGGCCGGATTTGCGAGTCAGCGTGGGGGAGGCAGAGAACGTCTCGAAGATATTTCTTAATCAGCAGTATGAATTTGATTGAAAAGATACTTATTCAATAAAGATCTGTTATGTTTCAAAAGAACACGGTATCCCAATGGTTAGGTACCTATGCTTGAAACCAGGATGTCTGTGGTTCGAATCCTGGTTGCTGCAAAGACGCTCACAGCATGACTTTGCTCGATGTAAGATCCATGACGTCCCTATTAATCCGTCATACATTTACTATATAGTGCCAAAACAATCTGTGACGTCCAACCATGACCATTTATTTAACCATTCGTCATACATCTATCACCTTAGTTTGAACCGTCACAGATGACCAAATTTTATGATGATTTGTTAGAACGTCATGAGTAAACCGTCATGTATAAGGATATTTCTTGTAGTGTAGGTCTTCAGAGGAGCCAGCTCCAACATTGGAAGAGGAATTTAAAGGACAAATAGAAGAACAAGCAGAAGAGTTAGGAGGAAACCTAGCTCCTGTGTTTGAAGATATGGCTGAGAAGACACTGCAAGAGTTCTCTGCCCCAACAACAGCAAACATTCGGACTAGACCAGCAGTCAACACTAGGGAGAATGGATTCGAGCTCAAGCCTGCTCTCATCACCATGGTTCAAGCCAGCCAATTCTGTGGAAAAGCTCATGAAGATGAAAGTGTACACTTACAACACTTCTTAGAGATCTACAACACCTTCACGATCAGAGGAGTACCAAAGGATACTATCTTACTCCATCTTTTCCCATTCTCATTATTGTGGAAAGTCAAGTAGTGGTTCTACACCAACAAGGACAAACACAATACATGGGACCTTTGCTCGACTGCTTTCCTGGCAAAATTCTTTCCTGTAGCTAAGACTAATGCTCTACGGGGGAAGATTTCAAGTTTCCAACAACAACATGATGAATCATTCACTGAAGCATGGGAAAGATTCTAGAATTATATTGAAGACTGTCCTCATCATGGGATAGAGGAGTGGTTGTTAATACAGACTTTCTATCATGGGCTCGTCTCTAGTACCTGTTAGTCTATTGATGCTACAGCTGAGGGAGCTTTCCTGTCACTTAAGCTCTCAGACGCTAAAGCACTTGTTGAGAAGATGGCCTCAAATTTAACATGCAATGAAGAACGTACCCAGTCTCGGAAGAAAGGAGGAGGAATCCATCATCTCAAGGAAGCTGACATGGTCATTGCCAAGCTAGACCTCATCATGGAGAAGCTCGATATAGAGAGAAGGAAGTCATGCACATCAATGATTCCCATATGACATGTGAAAAATGTGGAGACTACAGGCACTCAGCTGTTAGTTGCCCTACACTACAAGAGGATGTGAACTTCATCAACAATAACTATCGTCCTCAACAAAATCAAGGGTGGAATCAACAACCTCGTCAAGGTAATTACCAAGGTAACAACCAAGGTAATAATTTTAATAACAAATTTTCGCCTTTAAGAGAATTAGTTGCTAGTCAATCCAAACTGCTAGATCAAATGACTAGGAAACTAGCATCGAATGATAAAACTTTAGAAAATATACATACTAGGATGGATACATTTGCTTCTGCTATAAAGAATCAGCATAGTTTCAATAAAATGCTAGAATCACAATTAGCACAATTAGCTGCTGCTGTTTCTCCATTAGAAAAAGGCAAGATTCTAGGCCAACCAGAAGATTTAGAAACTGCTAACCTTGTTGATATTCACAATGCAACCCAATGTTATATTGAGCCTGCAACTGTATAGTGGATTGACCACTCAACCAGAGAAGATGGGAGACCCTAGAAGACCTGTGATTCCTATCTCTATAGGATGCCACAACTTTCCAGAGGCTATCTGTGATTTCGGCGCAAGTGTCAACACCATGCCCAAGGTAATTTATGAGAAGATATTAATGATTCCTTGTTGTACACAAATATACGTTTGTAGCTTGCAGATCAGTCCATTTGCTACCCTGAGGGAGTACTAGAAGAAGTTGTCATTAGAGTGGGGCAATCATATGTCCCAGTTGACTTCGTGGTCATGGAGAGAGGAGTAGATAAGAAGGCAATCATTTTGGGCAGACCATTCTTATGCACAACAAAAGCTATCATCTATGCGGAGCACGCCAAGATTGTCTTATCCATCAAGGACAAGAAGGAGAGATTCACATTCAAGAACCGCGTCCTGAAAGCTCCTGCAGCCCCGAAGCAATTCTACCAACAAGGAAAGCAAGAACAACAAGCAATGCCGAAGAAGAAGAACAATAGAAGATTGAGGAAGACCAAGCATGCAGAGACGGCTCAATTAATCACCGCTCTCAACACAGAGAATGATCATATGCTACCCAAGCCATTTCCAATCAAGAGAGCTGATCCAGGAGTTCCAATCATTGAATGCACAATCAACAACACCACCTTCCCCCACACCATCTGCGACACTTCTTCAGAAAGTCCCATGCTAGCATCGACTTGAAGTTGGAAAAGGCACAGGACGCCACGTGCAGTGCCCACTCACAACACTTCTCCATGTCTGTGCCTTCGGGATAAGTGAACTTCCGGGTAACCTCACCCCATACATTGTCCTTGACGTCTTTTGGGACCTTGTGCCAGCTCGGCCAAGTGATCAACACCTTCTCCCTGACTATGGAGGACACTTGGTTGCTGAACCGGCCAAGTACCTCTTGCGGACTCACTGAGTTTCCCTCTGGCCCCACCTTAAGGATCATGTGCACCACGTCGGTCAACTCCCTTTGGTGCCTCCCGTGTTGCCCCCCCCCCCTCCGCTTCTGCTTGGATTCTGAGGTTGTCGTGGAGGGAGTGGGGCCTTCTTCATGTCTGTTCTCTTCTCTGGTCCTGAAGTCTAACTGGCGAGGCACAATTGGGATCTATTCAGGAGCGGATTCGGTATCTAGGTGGCGAGACTGTGCACTGTGGGCTTCGTCATCCGCCAGGTTGTACGTCGGATCTACGTCGTCCTCGGTTAGACGTTTCTTTTGCGATGGGGTCACGGACGCGCCACTTGCATAGCTAGTTGAAGATGAGCTAGGTGTAGGCTCCCTCCAAATCTTGAACGGGTCGTCAGCCATTTCTATGTGCCCAAACACAAATATAAACACAAATATAAAAAATATAAAAAACAAACTATGGCCATTATGTTAGTTATCTGTAATGCTTGAAGTATCTTAGCATTCTATATCTTAGCATTTGATGACTTCTATATATTAGCATTCTAAATAGCAGGGGAAATAAAGAAAATAGTGGCTGCAGCCAAACAACAATGCTGTATAAAAACTTAAAACCACATTGATGGTGACCATAATTACTCCAAAAATTGCACAGTCCATAGCATTAAACAAATTTCACATTTCAAAGTGCATTAATTCATAAACAGTCCAGTCAGGCAGTATTGAAAATCAAGAACCAATCCTGCAGCTATAAAAAGTGCATCATTTTCCTAGTGCTACATCAAGGTACTAAATAATCAAAGCGATAATGACACCATACATTTTTTTTCAATAAACACTGCCTTATTTTTAAATAGCTAACCAAAATACATACAACTCATCCAAGCTAGGATTTTTGAGTGGCAGCAAGTGCGATCACATACATCAGAACCAAGGAGCAATACACAGCAGTAATGAGTAAGTACTTCTTTTTCTTCGACGTGTAGTGATAAGTATATGAACTATAAAAAATCCAAACATCTAAGAAGCCATGAGCATTCTAAAAGAGCATGGTGCTTGGTGCTTGGGTCTAGTCTTTGAACCAATACCGTTGAGCACAAGCAACTGTCCAGCTACATGCTCAGCTGCTTATCTTATGCGTTGGCAAGCAACACTAGGGTCCGGTCCGATTCCTGCTCCGCTCAACACCGACCAAGCAGCACCAGCGCAGTGCGATGGCGGCTGCGATCGAATCCTCACTCGACTGGGCGGCGCGCTGGGATTCACTAGGCCGTGGGCGGGGGAGCACGGTTGCCGTAGGGGGTCGATGGGGCAGGCGGGCGGGGCGGGGGCACCGGGATATGAAGAGGAAGCACCCGCCGGCCGGTCGGTGGCCTCGCCGCGCCGCCGCATGGGGAAAAGGGGACGGAGTCAACGATGACGGCACGGCCGGGGACTGAGAACGCGGCGCCGGCGGCGTTCAAAATTTTGGCAGCCCTTCAGGGTGAGAAAGAACCATGCACAGGACTTAGAAAAATTCAGCGGAGGGAGCGAGTCTTTATAGGCCAGACATAACCGCAGCGGGCATCCTAGGGCGCCGGCTGCAGTAAATATTAACGGTAGCGGGCTATTAAGGATGCCCGCTGTGGTTAACATTTACCGCAGCGGGCGTATTAAGAAGCCCGCTTCGGTTAACATTTACCGCAGCGGGCATCTTAAAACGCCCGCTGCAGTAAACAGCTTTTTATTTTTTATAATATATTTTTTTTATGAATAACAAGAAATTAATAATTTGACTTTTGTTACTAACTACAGGGATATTAATAAATTGATATTTTAAAAACAAGATTATTATTAAATTGACATTTATAAAAAAAGCTTATCTTAAATAACAGGATATTTATAAACAAGTTACAAAAGCTTATCTTAAATAGCTGAATTATAAAACTTGTCTTAAAAAGTGTTATTACAACAATTGTCCACTACTTCATTACATAGATGTGTGCTATACATCTCATTTTGGTGCAGGCGCTTTCACAGACCGCACCTCACCATCGTGGCGGGTCCAGGGCTTCATTCCACTCTTGTTGCAACGGTCCTCGATGGCCTTCATCTTCTTTGGTAGATTGGAAAATAGCTCGAGCTCTTCATAGTTGTTGTACTATTCTAGACTCTATACCCTGTCAGCTCCAACGATCCGTTGCTTTCCCGACACGACCACGTGCCTCTTTGTGTCCTCTGGATAGATATAGTACGCCACTTGCACGACATTGGTTGCAAGTACCCATTGATCATCTTTGTAGTTGGTACTTTTGAGGTTCACAATGGTTAGCCCATAGTTGTCCACCACAACCGCTTTTGGGTTAACCCAGTGGCACTGGAAGACGGTTACGCGAACCTGCCCATAGTATTGTGTCATTGAGTTTGTGGCCTCGTCGACACCCTCATATCGAACATCGCTGTTCTGTGCGGCACTCTTCTTGTCCTTGTCTTTCGTGTGGAACCGGTACCCTTTGACATCATACCCTTGCCACGTGGTGACTTGGGTGGGCGAACCTAGCACAAGCTTCTTAACGGTGTCTGTATCTTCATCAGGGCAACCTTCTAGGGGTATGTGTTGCTCTTTAAGCCAGGATAGGAAAGTGCTCTTGTGCTCTTTTTGGACCCATTCCTCTATGTGTTGTCCATCATGCGCGGCATGGATCTCTTCTAGGTGCCTGTCAACATACTTATCCATGCTCACTAACTGATGATTAGGATACTGTAATGAGCTTGTTCCACATCTTTGTATGGTATATCGGTGCGTACTTTACGTGTAGTACACCCCAACCTGTGGTTCTGCCGTCGTGCTGATGGGCAGGCACCCAATCGCTCTCCCATCTTTTATGTACCTCATGCACCAGTTCACGGACTCCTCAGTTGTGTATGCCTCGATCATGGAGCCTTCTAGGTAAGCATGATTATGAACGTATCTGTTGAGGGTGGACATGAACCGCTCGTATGTCCACATCTGGTGTAGGTACACGGGGCCAAGTTGCTCGATCTGATCAACCATGTGCATCATCAGATGTGGCATAATATCAAAGTAAGATGGGAGAAAGCACATCTCGAGCTGGCAGAGGGTCTCTGCAATGAACTCCTTCAGGGCAGGCAGGTCAGTCTTACCAATGACCTTTTGGGTGATACGGTTAAAGAAGTATGACATCCGAGTGGCCACCATCTTCACGTACACTGGACCAATAGCCCTAATCACGATTGGAAGGAACACCATCAGCATGACATGACAGTCATGTGAGTTGTAGCCGGCTAGTGTGAGGTCTTTCATGGACACCAGACTCTTGATGTTAGAAGAGAAACCGGTCGGCACCTTGATACCCCTCAACAACTTGAGCATAACAATCTTCTCGTCATGCCTTAGGTTGTAGGACGCACCTGGTACTGGTAGATCGACTTTGCAGTTATGAGTCAGACCCGGGTGAAGGTCCTTCCTGATGCCCTGGTTCACAAGATCCAACCGTGACTTGAGGCTATCCTTCGTCTTGCTCTTGATGTCCAATAGGACACCGATGGTGCTATCAAAGACGTTCTTCTCGAGGTGCATGCAGTCAATGGCATGTTATGAGTCAGACCTGGGTGAAGGTCCTTCCTAATGCCCTGGTTCACAAGATCCAACCGTGACTTGAGGCTATCCTTCGTCTTGCTCTTGATGTCCAATAGGACACCGATGGTGCTATCAAAGACGTTCTTCTCGAGGTGCATGCAGTCAATGGCATGGGGGTGTTTTTAGGGTTTTCCAGTGTCACAAGTACTTGAAGAAAATCGACTTCTTCTTGAAAGAGACAGCGGGGACCACATGCGGTGCGTCCTCCTTCGTTCTCGCTTTCGCTTCCTTGTTTGTTTTGTCCCCTCTTCTTCTGGTACCTTCTTCTTCTTCTTCTTCTTCTTCTTGCCAAACTCAATGTGATCCATATCCTTCACCATCTCATACACCTTTGGCTCCCAGCTAGTTTGCGCCGGTGCTTCACCCTGCGGCTCTTCCTGATCAACGAAGAACTGATTCATAACACTTCTTCTGTACCTATGCTTCTTGATAAGGAACCGTCTATGCCTCATGTACACCATCTTGTGAGATCCCTGGAGGTAAGTGTAGCAGGTCCCGTCTATGCACACTACACAGCTGATCTTCCCTTTCATCTGCCCTGATAGTGAGAAGAGACCGAGGTAATCGGTGATGGTGACAATGATGATGACTTTTAGGGTGAACTTCTCTTTGCAGGATGCATCAATCATCTCTACCCAATATCAAATAGCTCCTGCATTTCCTCCATCAACAGCTCTAGGAAGACATCGATACCATTACCGAGCTGCTTCGGTCCTGAGATAAGCATGGTCAGCATAAAATACCTGTGCCTCTGACACAGATGGGAAGGTAGGTTATAGACGGTGAGTACAACTGGCCAGGTGCTGTGCGAGCTGCTAAGCTCACCGAAAGGGTTCATCCTGTTAGTACTTAGCATGAGCCAAACGTTCCTAGGCTCCTTGCCAAATTCTGGGTACGCCTTGTCAAAATCTTTCCACTGTTGGCCATCGGATGGGTGCCGCAGCATGCCATCATCCTTCATGCGGTCAGCTGATGCATGCGAGGACATGAGCTTGGCATCCTCTGGGTTCCCGAATAGTGCATGCAAGCGGTCGGTCACAGGCAGGTACCACAACGACAGTGCTGGACTTTTCCTCGGTGTGTAACCCACTTCTTCCTCATCCTGCTAAGATGAGATGCAATTGGCTGCGGCACTGCTCTTCTTGGCCCCCTTCTTCCTCTTCGGACCACCCTGCAAGGCCATATCGTCGTCTTCATCCACACAACAGCCATCATTCCTCTTATAGCGACTGGCGCTGCAGTGCAGACAGCTCGTCATATTCTCATACTCCTTGCCTCAATACAGGATGTAGTGGTTAGGGTAGGCCTCAAACTTTCTAAGTTTCATCGCAACTGGCCAAATCAGCTTCTTCGCACGGTAGGTATTCGCGAGGACCTTCTTACTCGTCGGGTACGTGGTAGCAAGGTAACTTAACAGCTCATTGAAGCTAGTATCGGACCAGCCATGCCGGGCCTTCATCATCAACATGTGGAGGTTGAACCAGAGCACCATGCACTCCTTCGGACAATCGCCGCCGTCCTTATACAGAGGATCAAGTGCAGCCTGCTTCATCTCCCTAAAATTTTCCAACCACTTCGGGGAGCCATACACAATGTCGTCTTCATCGATGTGGCTGACTAAACCCTCGATCACCTCGATATCCTTGGGTTCCTGCACAGTAGCCACCTCGCCATCTGCAACATCATCTGCCATGTCCCTGAGTATATCCTCCACCGTGACGTAATCACGAGCACTGTCATTGTTGCCGCAGGCTGGCCATGCAGTCGTTTGAGATGAGATGGGGGCTCTAGGTTCTTGGTTCATCGTCGTCGACGCCGAGCTCAAACCAGATGCACCGCCACTGGGGTCCACTCTTTCACCGTGATGAGTCGAAACTGTGTAACCCTCCACAAAACCAAACCGAATTAAGTGAGACTGCACCGTACCATCGTTCGTGAAGGCAGTCAAGTTCTTGAAGTGAGAACATGGACATATGGTTGTCGTCTGCTTCGATCTCTCACGGTGAGCTTTCGCCGCGGCAATAAACTTCCCACTTCGACAATGTACCGCGGGTCAAGCACCCGATTCATCCCGTACATCCATTCCGACCTATCCATCTTGTGCCTGCGAACCCGTACACATCGAACAAAGAAGGTTTTATATGCATCCATTAAGAATCTAGACAAAAAAAACATAGCTTTCTCTCTCCTCCATGAAACTAGATCTAGATCGAGCTACATATAGACATAGAGGAAGGCTCAAAAGTGAGAGAAAGAGGGAGGGAAAGAGGGGAGGGAGCTCCTATGTACCTCTTATGATGTCCTACTCCACCAAATCAAGGCTCTAAACCACAATTTAATTGTTTGGTCAAATTTTAGGGCAAAACCACTCCCCCCACGATTTTGGAAGAGAGCAGCCGTGAGGAAGAAGAGGGTCGGCTGGCTGCTATTTATAGAGGCAACGAACTACCGAAGCGGTCAACACAAAAAGCCCGCTGCGGTTAATATTTGTTAACCGCAGCGGACATCGTAACATACCCGTTGCGGTAAATGCATTAACCGTAGCGGGCATGTTACGTTGGCCGATGCGGTTAATACCATTAAACGAAGCGGGCATTTTATGTTGCCCGCTGGGGTTAATCGTTTACCGCAGCGGGCGTTCCTATGGCCAGAAGTAATTGCGTGCGGTTGAATAACCGTGGTGGGCGAAAACTGTGCCCGCCACGGAGATGGAAATGGGCTCGTTGCATTTAATCAATCCTGTAGTAGTGTCATATTATAAGATTTATATTTTTAGATTTATTAATTATGAGAAATACTAATAATATATAATTCATATATTATGAAACTATAAGGATTTGTAAAAACGGTTGATCAAAGATTGCAATATTTGACTTAGGACAAACCAAACGTGACACTTGAAAAAACGAAGAGAGTAAGTCATAATAAACATTTGGTATGCATATCTTGCATGAATTTACGGAAAAGTATTTTTTGGTTTATTACTGACAAACAAGCTAGGCTGCAAATTTTTACAGAGATTCAAACCAGTAAGTGTAGCACCTGACTCTAGCGCGCGCGCTCTCTCTCTCTCACACACACAAACAAGCAGTTGAATCCTTATTTCATTATTGGACTGATTTGATGCGAAGTATTTTTTTTTTAAATTTTCATGGTGGTTGACAAAAATATGAATTATATTGTCCATCAGTAAATATTGAATGGTGAAATAAATAGGAAGTACAGCAGAAAAGTTACAAGAGAATACCAAATAGATATACTAAATATTAAAGAGAATTTTTACAATGGTTGTTGGAAAATAGACGGCTCACGAGAAGCAATCCAATGGCTAAAAAGGCAGAGAAACCGAGAGGAACCAATTAGAGAGGCACTGGGTGCATACTAGATGGTGGGACCATACGCACCAAGTGCATACTAAAAATAGTGGGATCGTCACCTAAAAAAATGATGTGATAATTCTATTCTTGAATTTCTTTTATACAATTAAGGGTAGAATAGTAAATTTATAATAAAAAATAATGTTTGAGTAATATAGGGATGATTGAATTAGTATATTTGTCACATGTATTTGTCGGGTCTGATCACGTCAACCCTCTCGTGTCTCTCTATTCTTCCTTCTCACCAAGACTTCTCACGTCACATGTATTTTCTTTTTCTCAACCCTTCTCTATGTTGTTTCTTTTTTCTGGAACTAAGTTGATTTAGCCTGAAGCTGATCCTTGGCCAAGTGAAGTGGATTGGATTTTTGCGGAGCCACGTCCATCTTTTACAACTATGTTGGCATAGAATCTCAAAGACTTGCCAATACCTACATGAGCATGTCTTGCTTCTCAGGTCTATTGTGGCTCTCTATTTTTTTCTCACAGTCCAAATCCAGCATCACCATTCCAACAAAAGATGACAGTATGTACTGTCCTATGACTGATCTTTCACCAGTAAGCTTGGACATTCGGGTTACCTGATTTTTTTGGATCGGGTAATTCAAAATTCGGTAATGAAAATTGTTACCCGATATTAGTCCTGAAAAAACACTACCCGCAATTTCGGGTACCCGATAATTTGGGTTCGGGTATTTCCGATTTACCCGAATTTTCAGAAAACAACACACTACACAAAATTTCAATAGCAATTTATATATAATTTCAGCAGCAATTTGTATAGAATTTCAATAGCATTTTGTAGAGAATGATATATTACTATCACTTGTTCAAACAAAAAGAATTATGTTCTAATAAATTGATAAGTTCTAATATTTAACTAACAACACATGATAAATACAAAGACAAAGACAAATGTTTGGGTAATTCGGGTACCGGGAGATATTACCCGAATTACCCAAACTATTTTTGGGTAATCAAAATCGTTATCCAAATTTAGGATTGGGTACCTCGGGTTCGGGTAATTCGGGTCCGGGTCCAAGTAATTAGGGAATGGTAATACAATGCAGAGCGAAAGTAGACTTTGAAATATTTATTAAGATGATGCAAACAATGTGAGAGGTAACACATAATTCAGTAAAACGCACTGTGCTTTACTAAAGTATGGTTGAATTGCAGGAATAGTGGATAAATCCAGAACAGTTCTATCTGATTTGGTACTTCCTAGCTAAAAGATCTTCACATAATTTGATATATGCAAAGAAAGCTGTTGGAGAATGCAGTGTGTCAACTATTTCCTGCAACTGTCTGATATACCCCAGCCAAACTGTCTGTAGAAAACCACCGAATCCTGCCACTACCCAGGTCGTAGGACCTCACCAATACACAGGCTGGTGCCAGGCTATTTTTTGAGAGGAGGCAAAGCAAGTTTCTTTTCCGGTGCAAGCCAGGATTTGAACCCTGTCTGGCTGATACCACTACTTGTTGACCAACCACAATAGAGAAATTTAACAATTCACAGTTTTCAGTTATTTACAGAGGCTTCTAGACTATTTGGACCAGCATTGACATGTAGAAGGACCATCTGCAAATTTAGCAGAATCATCCTAGCAACGTCCAGCAGTAAAATCATTTTTACCATTACTTCACTTCCTCAGAAAATCCCATTTGTCTAGGAGTCCACTAATGGAAGTGGCAATCTAAGGCTCTAAACATACACATCAGATATAACAGACACTTAAGTTGTTAATACGTGTCTGACTAGCAGGGGAAGATGCATTAGCAAGTTATTTGTTCTTTATTATCAGGGAGACAAATAACATATCTAAGGCTAGTTTGAGCTGATACTCAAAAGGGAAAAACCCATTTCCAGTTAGTGTCTGAAAGAGTTGTGATATATTAAATTGAATGACATTCTAATTCAGGTAAGCTTAAACAGACCCTAAACTTACATAATTACAGCTATTACATTAGAACTGATGATTATTAGGTTTAAGGAGTATCCACTTTGTAACAAAGTTATGTCCTAGACTACCACATTGTGACTGATATGTAAGATAACTTGTGTCATGGATTCCCATCAAAAGCAATATGTGATCATGTACTCAAAATATATTAGAGGGAAATATAACACATTTTAACTCATTGACAGAGCTGCTACAGCAAGATAAAATGATCTGATTGTCTAAGATTAAACAAAGAGAAAAATGACATACACTAGAAATGATAGGATAAGAATCGAATCAGTCACACTAAATTCAAGTTTCAGACCACATTCTAATCTCCAAAACAAATTCATGACAATGGGCAATGGCATGAACCAAGGAGAGGTGAGTTCGTGCGTGTCTATCGAATCTTGGCCTTGGGACAGCTCGCGTCAGGCGGGCGCACCGGGGAGGAGGGAGAGTGGCGGCTGGCCGGCGGGGATGACATCGGAGGCGAACTTGTACACGGTGCTGGCCTGCCTCTGCGCTATAGGCAAAGGCGCAGGAGCCGCTCGCGTCTGGTGGGGGCGTCGGGGAGGAGAGAGGACCGACGGCCTCTGACCGGCCTCTCGTGCGAGGGTGGCGGCGCCGAGCGGGGACATGGGAGCGGCGGCACCGGCTAGGGCAGTAGGGCTACGGCCACTGCAGGTGCACGACAGCCTTGCGTACCTCTTCGGCGTGGGGGCTGGGGGTTCGCGTGGGCTGTTGCGTGGGAGAGTGAGGGGGCCGCAATTACAATAATAACCTTCCACTCATAAAATTAATTAACGCTAATTAATTGCTTAGGAACCAATAGGAACCAAAAAGTACTCTCAACCACCGTAAAAGAGCTCAATATTAAAATGTGCGAGGCCACCAGTAGTACTCATGTTTTTCAAACATTTTTCTAGGTTTTCCAAATAAAAGGGTAGTTTGGTAATTCCACTTCATAAGTTGTAGAGCCCGCGCACCAGATTTTTTACTGCTAAACAGAGACTTATACACTACCAAACTACCCTTTCATTTAAAAAAAACCAGAAAAATACTTGAAAACATAGATTCCAGCACAACACATTTTTGTACTATATATATCCCATACTTTTCCTTGTCTTTTTCCTCAATGTTTCCTATTTTTCACCATCTAATCTCCATCGATGAATAGAGACCATGGCAAAACTTGTGTGAATTTGCAAACTGATTGTACATCAGCTGGTTGAGTTTCTTGTGGTAGAACCTGTCCACTAGAGTTTATGTCATCGACTTGGTATGCTCGAATTTTCCAGGATTTATTATAGGATTTAACGACGCTATGGTTTCACCGGTAGACGAAGTCCCCGTCGACAGCGAGACATCTGTGGTGACTTCGTGAATCTCGTGATCTGCTGGCTCAGTTCTTCAGAGGTGCTCATAGGGGTAGGATTTGCCTACGTGTGTTCATATATACGGGTGAGTGTGTGCGTTGTACTGTCTAATTCTCAAAAAAAAATTGTGTGGATTTATTATGAAATACTTTGGTTTTGATAAGCTACTGGTAGGTGTTAACTTTATTAATAAGCTTGTAAGTCTTTGCTCATAATAATGAGATGGAACTGTATATGTCAACTAATCCTTTCACGCACACAATGCCATTGTTTTTTATTTTCGGAATAATTCAGCAGAAGAGGTGATCCTTCATTCGATCACCAGCCATCTCGCCTACACCATATATATAAGCACCTAATTCTGGCTCTCTTGCCAGCCGTCATCTGCAATTCTGCATCCGCTCATCGGACTGCTCGTCGGCAATTGTTACAATATTACCTGATCAAGGACAACGCGTTAGGACAATGAGGAACTACATAATATACGAACCCTTCAAGAAGTGTGGTGCGCGCTGATCAATTCCTCGACGGGTGTCATTTTCGGGTCTAAAAGATGTCGAA
The DNA here is from genome assembly GCF_000003195.3 of Sorghum bicolor. Taxonomy (NCBI): domain Eukaryota; kingdom Viridiplantae; phylum Streptophyta; class Magnoliopsida; order Poales; family Poaceae; genus Sorghum; species Sorghum bicolor. The sequence continues at coordinate 6,558,961 of NC_012878.2, read as the reverse complement.
AGCTACTAAGCTAGCTAGCAGTGTGTGTCCAACTTTGCTCAATCTGAATATGCGTGCTGTTCAGTATTATCCCGGCCCGTTGCTGACTCCTATATACAGTCAGTCAGAGAAGATATTGGAAAAGAAGAATGGAAGGATCCATACGACAGCGAAAAAATAAATAGTAAGGTGGCGTGTCTGCATCTACATCCACATATCTATACAAGATTATCCCTGTGGTCAACTCTCAAAAGGCACGTTTAACTATAACCAAACAACCCCTTACGGTAGATGCATAGTACAGTTTTGCTGCATCTATCCCACACGTGCAAAGAGAGAACTTAAATTAAGTTTTGATCCGTCGATGTTAAGATCGTTTGCGTGAAATTTCCTACTAGATTGGTCGATTCATGGTAGTTCTTGCTGAATTAAAATGTTCATATATTTATTTACAGTAGATCGTTTTGAATTGACCCGCTTTTTATATGAAACGTCAAGGATAGCGTAAGCGATATATACATGACCTATTTCTGGGTTTGTTCTAAATCGAGTAGTAGAACACGTAAATAATGGACAGTATACTATTTTAATTTGTCTCACTAGGCCAGTCTCTTTCATGACACTGTTACCAAGACTACAAACTAGGTAACCGAGTCATATGAGTTCTCATCTAATGAAACTTCTTCATTTAATAACCTTGCCAAGTCAACAATTTTACTTATGTGGCATCCTATTTAATGTGCATGACACTCTCATAAAACATGTATTGAGACTGACCTTAGCAAACGTGCTCCACATACGAAATATATATGCCACGCTACCAGACAGGCAGACACTAACAGTTGTTGAATAGTTTTAGTTTGATTGAAGATCTCCTTATATTAGAGTCGTGTGTACTTTATTTTTTTGATAAAAAAGGAAGATTTTATTGCATCCCGGTCCCGGGAGCAGTATATATCGAGTGCATACGTGGCTTTGGAACGAAAACTCCCAGCCTCTGCCTGAAATCGGCACACAGAGTTAAAGAAAAAAAAAAGATTCAGCATATATTCTAGTGAAATTCAATTCTAAGATTGTATTAGATCGTCACTTATATATATATGCCCGGGTAAAGATATCTTTTGCCACTTGCTCCAAATATCGCGATGCTGCCACAACTCAATCCTGGAACCCTGGTATCTCAATGATAGCTAGCATGCAAAGAGACTATATGGGAGATGCATATAGATTATTAACATGCGAAGATCGAAGATTGCATAGAGACGTGTACCACCGTACATGTATATCTTCTTTATGTTCAGAACTTCAGATATATATATATATATATATATATATATATATATATATATATATATATATATATATATATATATATATATATATATATATATATATATATATATATATATATATATATATATATATATATATACCAGTAAGTACTTGCGACCACGACGACTAAGACTATAATTAACACAAATTCATATATATACTCATCAGTGTTGTCCTCCTCTCCTTTCTATATGTAGCTGCACACTCTGTCATGACATGAGCAACCCCACATGCATTTCATGCACAAATTCATAGTTACTTTTCCGCACCATCGATCTTCCTTAATTAGCATGGCTGCGCCGAGCAAGCGAGCCACAGGAACGAGCCTGATTTCAAGAACCCTGGAGCGGTGCAAGTCTGGGCTGAACCGGATCGGCGCTGGACGGGAGCTGCCGGTCGCCGGCGGGTGCTTCCCGGTGTACGTGGGTCCCGAGCGGGTGCGCTTCCAAGTGCGCGCGGAGGACGCCTCCCACCCGCTCTTCCGCCGCCTCCTCGACGACGCCGAGCGCGAGTAACGGGCACGCGGCGAGGGGCATCGCGCTGCCGTGCGACGTCGACACGTACCTCGACGTCCTGTGGCGCATGGAGCACCTGCACCGCGGCGACGGCGGCAGTGAGATCGTCCCCGTGGCCGTGTCGTCGCCGCCGCCGATTTGGGGCTTGCGGGGATTCAGCAAGGGCCGCGCCGCGAAATACAGGACGATGAACCCCAGGTCTTCTCCGATGGTTGCTAGGATCAGTGAGCACAAAGAGACTAATAATAAGCTCGCGCGAACCCGATCATACAGTTAATTCGGGAGTCGTCGCACTCGCACAGCAGCTGTGGTTGCGGGGAAGTTATTCCTGGTGGGTGCCTCTGCCGTGGTGATTGAAGGCCGACCGCGCGCATGGAACCTCAAACGGTACTGGAAGCAATTGCATACAAAAAGAAGACCTAGAGCTTTTTGCTAGTGATCTAGTCCTTCATGCAAGCAAAGCATGTGATAATGGAGGAGTCATCATGAGTATTCGGGAAGGAAGCTAGCATGCATGGGATCTTATGGACATATAGTTTAGGAAATTAGAACTAGATCACGTGCATCTGGCCTCCTGGCCTCCTGGGGCTCGGCAGATCCAGTCCACGGAGTGGTCAAGGTCTCCACGCTCTGCATGTTGCGGCACAGGTGCCTGAAGGTCCCCAAGATCCACCATCTCCGTCTCCTATGAGCTTGTGGCCACCACGACATCCTCCACGAGTTCGCACGCAGGTCGGCTCCAGTCCGCTCTTCACACTATTGTTTCGTTGAACCATTTTGTTAATCTCTAGTGGTGCTTCGTTCGTGGAAGCAGGAGGACGAGGGGAAACTGAGCACTATGAGGGAGGACGTCGATCTACTTAGCTCCATACGAGGCATCCATCACTGAGTCCAAGATAAATTTCTAACTAGGAACACATGGATGATTCTTATGTAGAAACGCATATAGTGATTTTTTTTATACTAATCATCGATAGTACTGTGACAGCTCCCTATGCGATTTCTTTTTCATTGTGCAGATAGTCCCTAGAAAAGGAACCTGTGGTGGAGAAATAAACATCAAGTGATCTTTGTCAAGGCTCAACAACAACAAACAAAAGAAATGATAAAGTAATTCCAGGAAGAGAAGAAGAGGAGGGTCGAAGAAAGGGCAAGCTGACATTAATGCGAGACGATCAAGGTGCTCGTGGTGGCTATTTTGATTAGTCATGAAAGATTTTGTTGTGTGAGCAAATCATACGAGCTATGTGTTGTATAAGCCAACATCTTAGTTTTGTAGATACTTGAGGGTAGCTTGATTATTGCCTTAGTATTTCGTGTGAAATATTGTACAAGTACAAATGTTGAAAGTTTCAATGAAAATGATGGGCAATATTTATCAATTATGAGTTTTGTTTCAGTTTATGTGTGTTGATATGGCAGTAAAACCAAACCATGACGGTTTAGTTCATCACCATAGTCTCTTCCTATAGTTGCCCTCTGGTTCGTCTATGACGATCAAAAAAACCAACCCATGACGTTCTATTTTGGTCCAAAAATGTATGACGAGGAATAGATGACGTTCCTATGGACCGTCACAGATAGTTAACCGTGACGGATTTTCGCTTGTCCATGACAGAATCAAACCGTCATGTATAAGTTAATTTCTTGTAGTGGTGATTTCAGTTTTGTTGAGTTTGTTCATGAAGGGAGGCAATTAAATTTCGATGCCCATGTCTTAGCTAGAAGTAGTGTATATGCATATTTGGTTTGTATCTCCGCCGAATAAGGGTTTGTACTTCCTATGAAGCTCAATAAAGGTTTTGCTTCGCCTAAATAAAAGGTATATATGTACCGATATGCATATATAGTCTTGTATGATGCTAGTCATGATTTACACGACGAGAGAGAGGCAATCGATCATATTGTGTATATATGGATGATGACATCATATGAACAAAAAGAATATGAAATTGCTACTTTGTCAAATAATTATCAGGCCCTAAAATGAACTTTCTTCTTTGGGTAGACAAAAGAGTACGAGGCACTTGCAACTCTTTGGCTGTAAAATGGGTTAACATATACCACCCCATTCACTATTTTCACTGCCACACGTTCGGGCATTAGCACCGGTCGGGAAGGGCCTGTTGTCCCGGTTCCCGAGCCGGTGCTGCCCTTCCGGGACTAAAGACCCACCCTTTAGTCTCGGTTCGGGTAACCGGGGCTAAAGCCCCCCCTTTAACACCGGTTGGTAATACCAACCGGTGTTAAAGGGTCCTGCCAGGGCTTTTTTTGGTTCACTTCTTCGGTTCTGTTTATTGTTTTTATATAATATATAATAATAGGTTTTTCAATACATGTTTTTCTGATACAATAATATATTTATATTACATGCATATTAAGCATATATAAATGAAAATTATAGGCTTAGCTTAATAATTAAGCTTTGCCTATAATAAAATGAATAGGCCACATCAAAAATTAAATAGATATGTAAAAAGCTTTATATATATATATAGTTTTATATGTACAAAATTCATAACACATATATACATACTACTACACAGAACGGATATAGTAACACCAACTTGTGTTACTGTAGGTTAGAAAAAGTGTTACTAGCTCTCTTAGTAACACATATTTTTTTTGTGTTCCAATTGGCCATGTTACTATAGACTAGTTTATTGTAACACATTTACTTGTCTACAGGAACATTTATCTAGCGTTAGAATGATTTTTGTTGTAACACTTTTTTTTGCTCTAGTAACACTTCACATCATGATAAAATGTATAGTTTGTAACACATTTATTTATCTATCGGAACATTTGCCTAGTGTAACAATTATTATATGTTGTAACACATTTTTAGTTCTAGTAACACTTCTACATTATGGTAGAGCACAGTATGGTACAAAGGAACACATGGTTTGTAACACTTGTTTATATTTGTCGTAACATGTACTATAAGGTTTCTCCTATGCAACAGCCTAAAAGTGTTGCAATAGACCAAAAAGTGTTGTTACAAGTGGCCTCTCTATTGTCACACTATATTTGTGGTTGCTACCACAAAAATATTTTTTTGGTTGCTAGAGAGAACCTCTCTGTTGCCACATTAACCATTATGGTTGCTATAGGTAAAACCATCTTTTACCTCGATATACATATGATGAATGACGCATTTAGACACCGAACAATATACATATGATGCATGACGCATTTAGACATCTATTAAACCAAAATGTGCCTTGTTGTACAAAACATTAATAAAATCATCCAATGTCAAACTCAATCGATAATACACACACAACACATAAGGTATCCAACATAGATCACTAGATAGTTTGAAGACATCAAAATGTAATAAGCTATGTAGCACTGCAGCAAAGGTTTCCTTGATTTTGATCATCCCATCAATCGTGCGCTCAACTCAAATTTCATCTTGCTCCTGAAAAGAATCATTAACAATTAGTATATGCATCAGGTAAACTAAAATTGTAATGGAGTCGACACAGTAAGCAATTTGGAATCTTAAAATAAAGACTAGCTGGTTTGCAAATATGTTTGCAGAATTATTCAAAAGTAAAATTTTCATGAAAAAAATCTACATGATCAAGCCTACAAGTCAATCCGGTTATTAAAAAAACACTCTCACCAAAGGGTTGCAACGGGAGCCGACTAAAAGTCTTCACCGAGAAGAACTTAGCCTATATCCTGATTATAACTCAATACATGTCTCTTCTAATTGCCAAGTTTACACAAGTCAACTAGTGATATATCGACGCTAGGAGTAATTAGGAATTTTTCAAAGTTCACAAAGCTCTAATTAATATGAGAAATATTAAACTGAGAGCTAATTGAGAAGTAATAAACATAAGCAAGATAACTCACTGAAAATAGCTCTAGAAGCCTAACCAAACCACTAATTATCAAGCATGGATTCAAATAAAAGCAAGAGAGGTGCCTAGAAGTTGCCGAAAATAAATACAAAGAACTTACTGCACTGACAACTACCATGCACCCTGCAGCTAGCGAACACATAAAATATATTGTTAACCAATTAAGCTTGTTCTAACACAAATAACTACAACTCAAATATTTGACAAAGGAACAATAGTTAAACCAAAGCTCATGCTTGCCACTGCATATCACCCAAGACAAAAGAGCAATATTGAAACCAAAGTCCATAATAATCCGAACCCACACCTGCAACTCTAAATGCAAGTGCACAAGAGCTGTGCAAACCTGAGAGCTCTGCTGTTGTCAACCTGCTGTGCCAACCTGCTGATGATCCACATAACAGATATTGCTAGTGCTACTGCAAGGAAATAAAATGTGTTTGTCACAAGAAATCGAAGAACAAAGCAGAGTTGGGCTGTGGTTAATGCTGTAAACTCCAGCTAGCAGAGCAGAGAGAGCACAGCTCCTCTTGTGAACGAAAAGTTGCTGTAGAGATAACTGTTGTTCCTGGGCTAGCTGCTGCTGCTACTTGACCTGCAGATCAGGGACATGAGATGGCTGCTGCTGTTGGCACAAAGTGAAAGAGCAGAGGGAGCTTTCGTGCTACAATGCTGCCTAAAAACAGTAAAAATACATTGTAAAAGCAGCAGGCCGAAATCCACTCTCAGCATACTGAACTTTTGTGCATTTAAATTCAGACAGAGCTTGAGACAAATTAATCAAGAGAGTATCTATTAACATCTAAGTAACACCTCTGACTGAAAGCCGATGCTGCAATCTTTGGGTACATCTTCATTGACAATTCATACAATAAGGTGGTGAAGAAAATAATTTCATGAAACTTCCGCTCTTTGTTGCCAAATTAGAGCAAGGCACTCTACATTTCAAAAGGCAATAGGCTCTCCAACTCAACTATGAATTCATAAGATTGTTTCTTACAGTTAGATTCTAAAATCAGAGTACAATTTTCTGATGATGACATCAAGATTATATCATGTATCTAGATAAAATGCATCAGACATAGATAACTGTCCTGAAAATGTGAAGATGCATGAACAAACCAATGCAGAAAAAAAAATCGACACTTTTGCATGACTGTAATTTCAGAGTGCAGGAAACAAGGCAGAGATCAAAGGATATCACCTTGGCTCAGAAGCTGTTGTATATGGGCAGCAACTGCATGAAAGGCACATACCGGTTGATGATGGGGCACATACACCGAGGCTTCAGGTGTCCACCACACCCGCGCTTCTGCCGGCGGTGTCACAGTCATGTCCCCTGCCGCAACCATATCCCAAGCCGGCAAGCCATCGAGCTGCTGCATCTTCCGCACGGCCGCACCATCAAGATCAGCCCCTGCCTCTGGCCTTTGCATCGGCTGAGAGAGTGAGGAGCTGTGGAGTCCGGACTCCATCTGGAGGGCTCAGGCGGGAAGCTGGCCCCTGGCAAGAGACGAGGGCGCCAGGTGGATCTGCGAAGCCGCCAGCAATGACGGAGCCACCCTAGCGGCGGGGTGGGGCGGCCGCCCCAGCTACCAACGGCGTCGTCCAAGACCCCCGAACTCCCTCTTCTTCCTTAGCTTCGGCTACCGGGCTACCGAGGAGAGGCCGCTCCGCCGCAAGAAGACCACTGGCGCCGAGCGAGAGCGAGCTGCAAGCACTAGGTAGTGGGTTAAGCCTGTTTTTGTTAAGATTAGCCCAAGGGCCCAACAAGGGTCCAATTTGGCTCTCTAAATCTCCAATCCAGCAACACGGTCTGGTTCTCATGCTTAGCTTCCCGAACCCCTAATTTTGTATTAACGCAAATGCTGCCACCATTGCCAGGCACCGCCCGTGGCTCACTCCGCCGCCCGCTGCAAGGAACCAGCCACGCGCTCACCGCCACCCTCGCCGGCCGCTGCTAGGCGCCAGCGCGGCACACTGCTCGTCCGCTCACTGCCATCGCTAGGAACGATGGAGGTAGGAGAAGCGGAACTTGGCAGGGGCAGCAGCTTTGCCAGTTATTTAATTTATTTTGCAAATTTGAGGCAACATCTTATGTTGTTGGTCTGCCTTTTTTACAATAACTTTTATGATTTTAGTTTTTTTGCTATATTTTTTACAATCGTAGTCGATGAATACTGTGCGATTTGTGTCATAAAGCTTTTTCGTTCATCTTCATGTTAGAACTCGCCCCAGCTATAATTTTTTTCTCGCTCCGTCATTGGAAGCCGGTCGGTGGCCGCGGAGGCGCAGAGGGCAGGGCTGGGGCGAGTCGCGACCAGGGGCGAGCGACGCGAGGACGGGCATGGCCGCAGAAGACGACTAGCGAGCGCAGCGGGGGGCGATTAAGGTCCGGCCGTTCGGACCGTAGCCTTGGTCCGGCAAATTTTCCCGCCGTCGCGCGCGCAGGCCCAGCTTTCCAATTTTCCCGCCATCACGCGCGCAGGCCCAGCTTTCCAATTTTCCCGCCGTCGCGCGTGCAGGCCCAGCTTTCCACCCACGCGCTTCTGAGATTTCGGTCCAACTTGGCTTCTCGCCCGTAGCCCAGCTTTACATCCGCCTCTCTAGGCCCAGTTTCTCACCCTGCGCTTCCGGCCCAACTCTGGCTAGCCCATCGCTGCTACAAACCTTGGGAATAAAAACAAAAAAATTGTCACAAGGTCAGGATTCGAACGCACGATCTACCACTTCTAAGTGCAAAGTAGTATAGCTCACTACCACTGCACTATATATATGTTTGTGTTCGAATGATATAATAGTCCCGTTATTAAATAGTTGTACCATTTAATGTCAAAAAAATCCAAACATCAATAAGAACAGTGTTCCTATACTAAAAATACCGCAAGACATTTAAATAAACATTTAAAAAAACAAGTAACAGGAAAATAAATCAAAAAAAAGCAAAAGACAAAAAGGGAAAACTCATGTAACATTAGAAAATAAATTATACTTGAATATCTAAAAATATATCATATAACATCATAGGTATACTACACGAACATCACATGTATACAACATGAACATCCCATCTACACAACTTGAATATTCTTAAATTTAAATAATAAAATATAGATCAAAACATAAAAAAAACGAAATAGAGAAAAATTAAAAGAATATCACATGAATAATTTTTAAACATCCTAAAATAAACTATAGAACATCACATGTGTAGTAAGTGAACATTACTAAATACACAATAGAACATCACTAAATAAATTATAGAACATCACATATATATTACGTGAACACTAAATACATCATAGAACATCACATATATATTACGTGAACACTAAATACATCATAGAACATCACATATGTGCTGAGTGAACATCACTAAAAACATCATAGAACACCACATGTGTACTAAGTGAACATCACTAAATACACCATAGAACATTACCAAATACACCATAGAACATTACTAAATACACCATCGAACATCACATAAAACATTATAGAACATCATATGTATGTATATATTACGCGAACATCACTGGATACGTCATAGAACATCCCATGTATACTAAGTGAATATCGCAAAAAAACATCATAGAACATCACGTGTATACTATATAAACATCACATATATACTAGATGAATAATAAAAAACATCACAGAACATTATAAGAGTACTACATAAACATAACATAACACAACATAAAACATCAAATATACACTACGTGAACATACATATATATATATAAAAGAAAATAAAAAAAAGTAAAAAAAATTGTTAAAAAAATTTATTAGAGTAACATAACAAAAATATAACATTTTATTAGAGTAAAACGACAAAGAAGAAATATATAAAAAAAACATGATTAACAAACTATAAATACGTAATGTATAACTTAAAAAACATTCAAAGAATAATGAAAATCACATGAAACAAAAAAACTAAATTAAACTAGAGAAGAGAAATAAAAAATAATAAGAAAAGGAAATGAAAGTAAAAAAGAGAAAAGAAATAAAAGAAACATAGAACTTTAAAAATAAAGAATAATAAAAAACACATAAACAAAAATAAGAAAATGAAGCACGAGAAGAAACAAAAGAAATGAAAATAAAAAGAAAAAAAGAAAAAGAAAAATGAAATGAAATAAAAGAGAATAATATGAAAAACAAAGAAAATAAAATAAAAAGGAAAGAAAGAAAAGAAAAAATGAAAAAGACATAGAAACAAAAAATAAATAAAAAAGAAGAAGAGAAACGAAACAAGAATATATAAAAAAATGAAAAAGGAAAAAGAAAGTAAACATGAAAGGAAAATAAAAAAAAAATCTGAAAATAGGACACCAGTGAGTACGAGTCTACGATACGAAATGCGTGTTGGTGGGCTTTCCACGTCGCACGTCCTCGCATGCGGCATGCAGAAACCTGCCCGTCCTCGCATGTGGCATGCAAAAACCGCGGCTCCCGTCTGATGGCAGCATGGCGCGCTCTCGTCTCTATCGCGCGGGAAACTCATGCCAACCTCGCGCAGGAAATATCGGCGACTGGTTCGGGTCCGAACGTTCGGACCCGAAGAATCCCGAGCGCAGCGCCTCTCGAGTAGTGCACGGCCGCAGGGGCTGGGGACGGGACGCGCTAGCAGCCGGAGGAGGCTGAACCTAGGGTTCGTGGTGTTTTTGGGCTGGGCTTTATTAAAGAACCGTTCCCGGTTATTGAAGACGAGGCGGCATCAGATCTCAGGAAGGAGGGAAACTAGCAGGAAATTGAAAAAAATGAAGCGCCTGGTTTTTAAGAACATTCAAATTCTATTTGGGCGCTAGTTTGCATTTCACGAGCGGCAAATAAAAATTTCTATGATTTTTTTCACATGCTCTCTAATATTCTCTTTATTCCAATTTGTAATCACTTTGATTTTTTGGTATATCAATTTTGTTATATATCTAGATATAACATATGTTTAGGTACATATCAAATCTATGTAAAAATTGTCATGTTTAGATACATATCAAATCTATGTAAAAACTAATGTGTCTTGTAATTTGGAATGGAGAGAGAATTATCTATTATATACATATAAAAATAAAAAACATTATATTTGTGATATGTTCATTTTCAGTGATATTTGCATATGATCTTCAAATGCATGTTAGAACAAATACTATATTTGTTTTAAAAATAAAAAAAACATATTTTTGCAACTCATAGTTGAAATGTTGGCATGGGAAGATTTATCGCCTGCTTCGTGTTTTAAAGCCATGCATACGTCCACTAAAAAGAGTTATTCATGTTAGAGTGCTCGAGAGAGTCTCGAGTTTCCTTACGTCTTCTTTTATCTCTCTCTCACTCAAGTGGGATTGTGGATATACCACTATAAATATTCTCACATTATTACATATAACTATGGCGAGAGAGATGTATTTATTTATGAATAATATATAGTGCCACTTTGTTAATACCTTTTGAACTTTTTATGGAAAACTATTAATAAAAAATATTGTCATGCAAGTTTGTAGATTTTTTGTTTAGTTCAATTTTTTTTTTTTGCAAAATGGACAATGTAGCACTTTCGTTTGTATTTGACAAATATTGTCCAACCATGGACTAACTAGGCTCAAAAGATACGTGTTGCAAATTACAGACAAACTATGTAATTAGTTATTATTTATATTTATATTTAATGCTTAATGCATGCGCCACAAGATTCGATGTGATGAGGAATCTGATTTTTTTTGTAAATTTTTTGAACTCAACAAGGCCTTAATAAATTGATAACAGGCGTAGGTATTGAACTAACATATTAAATTGCCTATTTATTATTACTTAATTCTAATGTGATGACCACGATGTGATTGCCTAATAGCCTTGATGACACCTAGGTGCGATGTTGTGTCGCCTATGAATAGGAGGTTCATATGTATATGTTTCTTTGTAACACTTAGACTGTAACACTATTTTGTGTTACTACAGGGCATATATTTGTAACACATTTTATGTGTTCCATTTATATGTTACAATATAATACTCTTTTGTAACATTTTGCTTCTAACATTAGTTTTATGATACTATAACTTTTGTCAGTAACACATTTTTATAGAAAAAGTGTTTTGTGTTACAATCGAAGTCTGTAACACACTACTTTATGTTACTATGAAATTTCTCAGGAACATATTGATGAATATGTTACAAGAAAGTGCTACAATATCTTTGTTTTGTAGTAGAGTTTTTTCTCCCAATGTCTACAAACGATACAAATGATCATCGTTGTTTGCAATAAGAGTTTCATTGCCGTTGAAGTGAAACTCGCCGTTTGGATTGATCACTTGGTCGCGGAGAAATCCTGCTATCGTCTCTTGGATAGCTTTGATTCGTTCTTGTTGTAGGACCTTTTCCCTCAACCATTCCGTCTTTAATTTGAAATAAATAAAAAATGTATTAGTTATCTAAGTTATTCAATATAATTCAGGAGATAATGAAAAGAGACATGTAACGTACTCTGAGCGTCTCTGTGGGCGTTTGATTGACTTGTGTCATCATGAATTTGCACACGTAATATGCACATAGATTGTTCCCCCCTTCTTGTCTTAAACACCACTGTACGATATATATATAAAAATAGTCACGACCACGACAATAAGAAGGCTAAAAGTTAGCGAAAGTTTGTTAGCTAGTAGAACTTACTTGTGGATATATTATGTTAAGCGGCGCTTTACATCCACTGAGATGTTCACGGTCAATGAATCTTTCCCAAACCCTATACACAGCCATTGTGGATCGTGAACTAATAATTACAGAGTCATATTATGATATTTTTGTAGCTGAGATCGACATTACGTACCTTTGAATAATGTTTACCATTTGTTGATAATTTTCTTGTGGTTTTCTCATTGAGTCAAAGATTATCAACCGGTTCTTGGGAATTTCAATGACCATAAGTATCCAGTAAAAGCTGTTACACACACATATATATATGTTTTCCTATAATGTAAAATAAAATATGCATGCACTTAATAACTATATAACTCACTCGAAGTTGAAGGGGAAGAGTATTTTTTGTTTTTCTTTTTGGTTCACAAAGAACCTCATAAGATTGGTGCAGATTTTTGTCTCATGATCTGCTGTCCACACTGCCTGCGGAGCCTTGAAAACAATATAAGGGTCAACGAACCCAATACTATTGTCATTTCTCATTCTGAGCTCTCTCATTTGGTGCCTACATATATACATACAAATCCTAAGTGTGTAAGGATTATATACATGTAATTAAAGAAGTTAGAAGTATAATAAAAAGAAAAAAAATACTTACAGACAAAAGCAGCTGACAAGAGATTTGTCGAGAGCGTCGAGGTGACATAATTGGTGCAATTCTTCGAACTGCACGTATATGAGGTCATCTCCACGGAAGTAGTGATGTTGTCTAATACGAACAGAAATCCAATTCTCTCCCCTTTTAGACGCCTCAATACACCATTTGTTTATTGCAAACATTTGTGTGTCGAGCTCGTGTAAACGCTTAGGGTCGAATAGACTCCTGCCCGGTTCATATCTTGCCCTCCATTGATCAACTACCTCAGCTTTTTCAAATGTTTGGCATCCAAGAATGGCGGCAATTTCTTCCATATTTAAACCGCTCTGTCCAAAGTAACGCTCAAGCGAGTCTAGCTCAGACAACGCTAAGGATTTCTTTGGCATCAAGCCTTCATTTGAGCCGTATTGATTTGGCACAATCAAAGGGGGCACCAGTTTTGATACTTCTCCGAGCTGTGGGACCCCCTTTCCTACTCTCTTCTTAGGCTGTGAAGACTTGACCAGAGACCGCTCATAGTCCGAAAGTGCTGCCTTTTTCTGAGCTTCGCGTTGCTTCTTTTGATGGTCCGCCACCTTCTGCCTTCAGTTCCGATGGCTTTACATAAAAGTACGGCTTTTCTAGATTAAGCAGTTTTTTCCTATCCTCCTTCAATTTATCAAAAAATTGTTTGACCTCAGCTTTGGATGTAGCAATTACCTCCTCTTCACTCTTTTCGTAAGGTAATTTTTCTGGCGTCTTAGCTCCCTTTGCTGAGGCAGCCTTCTTTGGAGGTGGGACCGATGACTTCGGTCCTTCTTGGGCGGACCGCTTCTGACTACCTCGCTTTGGAGGCGAGGGGACCGACCGTGCACTCTTTGGAGAGGGCGGTGCAGGCGGTGGAGGTGGTGGGGCCGATCTTTTCGGCGTTGGAGACCTCGGTGGAGAGGACGGTGCAGGCGGTGGAGGAGTTGGAGACCTCGGTGGAGGAGGTGGAGACCGTGGTGGAGGCGGTGGCGGGGTCGGTGTGGCCGCCGCAGATGTTGGAGGAGATCCAGCATTGTCACCGCCCGCAGCACTATGATGCGCTAGGGAGAGAACTGGACTTAGGTTGGAGGAGTCCCTGCAAAGAAAACAATTACAAGTTTTGTGAGCAAACTTTTTTTAATTTCAATACATAATAAATAATATAAGAAGTAAAATCACACACAAACCTATGTTGAGGAATAATTATGAAGCGCTTGCGCCAACAAATAAATGTCTTCTCAGCTTCACCTAAGGTCTTCTCTCCGTCTCCCCCTTCTATGTCTAGAGGCACATTGCCACAACCTTTCTCAACCCTATCAACCGAGACGCTGGCATATCCACCAGGTACTGGTCGATTATGGATTCTTGGAGTTCTTGTTCGGTCGATAGGGTTGACAACAGCGATAGCCACCTTTTTGCTTGCATTCCCATCTAGTACATGCAGCTCACAGGTAGTAAAAGCCTCTGTGACATCATCCATGGGGAAGTGTAGCTTTGTGTCATCCTAAATGGTTGGTACTTCCGTGGATGCGCAGCTGCTTTTCAACTGGCCTGGGGGGCTAACATTGACCTCAGGCTGTGATGTACCTTGCCCTTTCGTCATTTGACTAAGTGCTGCTTGCACTTGCCTTTGAATCTCTGCCTGCATTCATTCTTCACGAGCTTTCTTGTGCTCTTCTGACTGCAGAACAAAAGCTTCTAGGCGGCGGATCCGCTCTGCCTCCTCATCCTTCTTTCTCTGGCGGCTTCTGTAGGTATCTTGATCGGCTTGGAATGATTGTAGCCACGGAATTGCCCCATAGCCTCTCGTACGCCCACCGTGCTCAGGATTTTCAAGCGCATAGGTGAGTTCATCCTTCTCCCTGTTAGGCCTGAACTCACCAGACTGAACCGCCTCTCGTGCACGGACTAGTCTCTCTGCTGCTCTAGATATTTCATGGCCCCAAACTAGAGCCCCGGTGTCTGGGTCCATGCTTCCTCCATGACCGTAGAACCAATGCTTGGAGCGCTCGCTCCAATTCTTTGCTATTGTCTCGGGTGTGACCCCCATAGCAAGCATCTCCTGTTCCATTCGGTCCCACTTGGGAACAGCACTCTTATAACCACCTGATCTCATATGATGGTGGTATGTCTTTTTACTTGCATTCTCTTTATTTCTAATGGCTCGTTCCTTACCCTCTTCTGATGTTTTGTACTGCACAAAGTCATCCCAGAAGGCCCTCAGCTTTACATATTGCTTGAGGTTGAAATTTGGAGTCTCATTTTTCTTAACAAATTTATTGTACAAAGTCTTCTTCCAATTCTGGAACAGTACTGCCATCTTCTTCATAGTCCAGTCATAAATTCGCACCTTCAACTCTTCATCGTTGGTGTCGAAGGTGAAAACGTCTGTGACGGCTTTCCAAACTAACTCCTTGTCACGATCAGAGACAAAACTGATCTCAGGAGCACCTCGCTTCTCTCTCCATTCACGAGCACTGATCGGTATTTGATCTCTCACAAGATATCCACAGTGACTAACATATTTATTTGCATGCTCACCAAGTGGTCTGCCTGTAGCTATCTCAAACTCAGAGATTACATAGCGGCCCTCCAACGGCTTCTGTGGCCCTCGTGGAGGTACGCTTCTCCCCGTAGAGGTCGATCCAGAAGGCTACACGTAGATATAGAAACAAAAATACTAAATTAATAATCAAGTAATAAGTCTAAAACCTAATGTAAGAGATGCATTAATTATATATGTTTACATTTACATATACCTCGCCAGTATTTTCGTCTTGTTGCACGACAAGTTGTTGCTCAGGCGCATTGCCCTCTTGTTGCTCAGGGGCATTGCCCTCTTGTTGCTTAGTCGGATTGCCTTGCATGATCTCGTGGTAATCAATAAAGTACTGACTACCGTCGTCGATCATATTTTGAATGGCAGCTTCCATATAATCAGGATCATCATGAGGTCCATATAATCAGGATCATCATGAGGACGGTCAGCCATTTCTATGTCTGCAACCATACATATATATATATTCTATATAAGATAAGAAATACACTAGAATAATATACTAAAAAACAATACTAGAATAATATAGTACAAACAATAATATATACAAAACCCTACTAGAATAAATTTGGTGGCTAAACACTACTAGAATATATATTAGAGACTTATATACTAATATACTACTACTAGTACTACTACAAATAAAAGTGTTGGAGTGCTCTAAAAATAATACTAGAATCTTTTAAGCCAAGTAATACACTAGAATAATATACTAAAAAACAATACTAGAATAACAGTACAAACAATAATATATACAACACACTAGAAAATAAAATATGATACAAGAATAATACAAGAATAATATACTACAAATATATACTAAAAATACTACAAGAATAATATAATTTATACTAAAAAATACTACAAGAATAATACAAGAATAAAATTAATACATTACAAATATATATTAGCATAATATAATTTATAACAGGTCAACCCTACACTTATATTAATTACTAATATATATAATATACTAATATACTAAAAACTAATATACATTCATTTTGCAGATTATATATATATATATAATATACTAAAAACTAATATACATTCATTCATTCTGCAGTTTATATATATATATATATATATATTATACTAAAAACTAATATACATTCATTCATCATTTTGCATATATATATATAATCTGCAAAAAATATATATTCATTCATTTTGCAGAGAGCCGGAGTTCGATCTTGATAAATACATTGAGAGAGCGCGCGCTATAGCAGATCGACGGCCGGCCGGAGATCGACGTGGAGAAAGATCACCGCGGAGAAAAGACAGCGCTGGTGGCGGCGCTGGTGGAGAAGATGGCGCCCGCGGCGGCGCTGGTGGCGATGATGACCGCGACGGCGCTGCAGACGGCCACGCGGCGGCGCTGGACGACGGCGCGGGCAGACGAAACGGCGGCGGCGCTGGTGATGGAGGCGGCGGTTCAGGTGTGTCTCGACGAAGACGAAGACTTTAGATCCAGGGCGCATCGGCGCTTATATAGGGGTCGACCCTTTAGCACCGGTTCCCACTATGGGCCGGTTCTAAAGGCCCTTTAGGGTTTTTAAAGTGTTTATATATACAGTTTATATTATAAATTGTATAGTAAATTAAATATTTTGCATAATATTTTTTAAACAGTGACATATATTGTAATTTTTTTTAATGTACACATGAAAATTTTTAACCTTAAATATCTTGCTGTATTTTTATAATTTGCAATAATTTTGTAAGAAATGTTTAGTATTTTGTTAATGCAAAAATATATTATTCCAATAAATTTACAAAAACTGTATCCAATCAACTAGAAATTTATTTTCACATCATATTGACGTTAAACTTTTTATTTTTGTTATTGATTACTCGGAATGGTAGTAGGGTATAATTTTCATCAAATAAAAAATCTATTTGTCATATAAAAAGTTGTCTATATAAAAAGTTTAGATCTTGATGTATTCAAAAAATTTTCTAACAACTTTATATTCAAAATTATTTCATTTGAAGTCATCAAATGGGTCATTTGATCAAGTTTGACCAAAGTCAAAGCATTGGTTTTTACAAAAACACCGTTTGACCGAACCCTACATGGTCCCAAATGGAAAAGTCATTAATACAAAGTTTGTTACTGTTGATGCAAAAGCTGATCTGCAAATACAAAAGGCTAATACCCGATTCAAATGTTAAGGCGTGCCAGCCGATTTGACCTTACTATCGGCAAAGGTGGTAACTCGAATACTTTGGTCCTGACAACAGCGATGCGCCCGGATGTCACGGCCAAGAGGTACTCACGCGGAACTCGAGAATACGCCGAGCTTAAGTCGACGAATTCCTAAGAACTCGTAATAAAAAGGAAAAAAGTATGACGAAGTCGTCGAAAAGTAGATGCTGGAATATGAGTAAAAACTTGTGTTTGATTGATTGATAGATGTCTCATTACAAAGCCCTAGGGTCCATATTTATACCCTGCTCAAAGAGCTATAGCTAAACACGACCAGAATTCGAATTCCAAATCACGGAATCCGTATACAAAACGACTTAAACAAATAAGGAAATAACTCAGCTATCCCTCGTGACAAATTGAAACTCTTCCACAACCCGATCAGCAGCCTCCAGACTCCCCCTCTATATCATCGGCAGACTCTTTTGCCATGGTCATCGGCAGACCTCCTCATCATAGTCATCGGCACAGACACATCATCACCTGTAAACTTTAGTCACGTCCAACCTCTCCTTTATCGGCAATCATCCTCATCGGCAACTCATCCTATAAACCACATACTGTCATCTTATCCTGCCATCCTGGACACGTGCCCAAAAAATGGTGTCAACACATGCCCCCCAATTTCGGAGTATGAAACTATTAATGCTCCGAAATTTTCTGCAGTAATGATGCCTTTTCCTGCAATTAATGCTCCTAATCTGGTAACTGACAACCTCAATCCAAACAACTCCGATCTTATTCTCCTACAGATTCCTCGAAATTCTCAACTTCCTGAACGGGCACTTCCTTCTCATCCGCACATCGGCAACATTACTGTTACAAAGATCTACCGATGGACTAATCAGGACGTTCGTACCAATAGCCACCTTTACTTTATCCGCCCATCGGCAATATGACCATTACAGTATGCTGCCGATGGACCGACCAGAAGATCCCGCACAGTAAAATATCTCCAGGTAATGACCGCCCTCCGTCAAATCACCTGCACAATCTCTTGATTACCGTGCGAACAGTTACCATATCTACCTGAGCATCCTCGGGTTTCTCGGATGCGGCAAAGAGATAAGTCAGATTTGCCCTTGCCCGTTTTATCCTATAAATAGTTCCTTCTCGGGTACTCCTTCTCCATTACATCATTTCACCATCCCTACTTTTACTTTTCCAGCGACGACGCCATTCACAACCTTCAAGACCTCCGACAAGCACTCCTCTTCATCAACTCCGGTGCCCTTAAACGTTCTCTTCACGACAAAATGGCCATTAGCTTCGTCGTCCCTGAGGTCAGATCTCCATCTCATCTCCTGTACTTTTTCTCGCATTCCTGTTCATCCGTGATTCATCTTACTGAATATCTTCCTTTTCCTTTTTCTTTGTATTTTTATTCCCCAAAACACTAGGAGTTGTCCAACAAAATTGTCATCCCCACCGATCAACCACACCTCCAATGTCTCGGCCCTCTAGGGAATCCAGATCCAACTGACCTTATCAATGCAGAAACCAACAGGATTCCCTTTAGAGCCGAAAACTTTTCTTTAGATCTGTGGAAAGACACCTTTCGCTCTTGGCCCAGCCCTACTGTAGGGTGGAAAGACTGGTTCTTGAGAGTCCGCAATTCGAATGAAGTCCAGTGGGATGAAAGGAAGCTATCCCAATGCATCAGGCTATCTATTGCCGATATGCACAAGAACGAATCACTGTTGATAGCTGCGTCTTATTTTTGGTCAGATACCCTTAATGCTTTCGTCTTTGGCCACGGCCCTGTTTCTCCCACTCTTGCCGATGTAGCTATGCTCACTGGTCTAGACGTCTCTTCTGCCGATAGCACCCACTTCTTTGATACCGCTCCTAGTGCCAAAGTGGAGACTCGCGCTATCGGCGGTTGGTCGGGGTACATTCAGAAGTACCGTGGGAAGGGGCCTGTCACCATAAAGGAACAAACCACCTTTCTGAACATGTGGCTGGACAAGTTCGTGTTCTGTGGTCGATCGGCAGGACCGACTTCTGTCTATCTATCGGCAGCAGAGAGACTGGCTAACGGTGGCCAATTTCCTCTCGGCCGATACTTGCTCGGCGCTGCTTACCATCTTCTCCATCAAGTAGCCCAGAAACTCCTGCTTGGCCAGTCCATCGGCAACTTGGGAGGCCCTTGGTGGTTTATTAATATGTGGCTCAATTTGCATTTGCATAAGCGCCTTGACTTCAACTTGTTCACATAGCACTTCCCAAGAGATATAGCCGAAAATCATGTGTTGGGTGAAGATGAATCGGCAACACGTGCCCCCTTGAACTTTGGCGAAGCTGCCATAGTGCTACCTGGTTCAGGGAGTAATCCGGATCAGATCGGTCGATTCTTCCAGACTCTGTATGAGGGCTTGGCCAGAGATGAACGACCATGGTTCGCTTATGATGACCCAGACAGTATGCTCCCTCTAACCTTCAACCCATTTGATGAAGCTCTTGACAGGGATAGTGAAGTGATGATGGCAATTGTGACTCCCAGTGCCATACCAGTGAATTTCTTTGGTAGCACAAAAACCTCTCCCCAAACCTATGAATTTTACAATCCATCGGCATTAGCTCGTCAGCTAGCTTTCGGCCAATTGCCGATTGCACTTCCTTATGCCGATGTGATAAAACCCAGAGAACCCATCACCAACTTTCTTGAGTGGACTCGAGTAGCCCAGCTACCACAAAATGCCGATACAGATGTAGATCTGTTAGAATGGGTTCCAGCTGCCTTTATTACTCAGGCATACAAGCTATGGTGGGCAGAATGGAAAGAGCATCTATTCTGCAGATCGGCCCTCTCATACCGCGGCATGATCGACCCCGAATATGAAGTCCCCAATGATACTGTAAGTATTTCAAACCGATGTTTCATTTTTCAATACTATCCCCATCGGTAGCTTACCCTTGTATTCCTTTTGCAGGTTGACAACATCCCCCCATCGGTTAGCAGGAGTGGCAAGTCAATCGACTTGTTCCCATCAGGCCCGAGTTCCTCAATCGGCCACAACGCTCCCACTCTGGCTTCCATCATGCATCGGGGTGTGCGCCTCAGGAAAGTCACCACCAAGAGAACTCAGACATCACCTACGGTAGCTGCTTCCATTCTAGCGCAGGCTTTCAAGGCAATTTGTTAAATCCTTTTCTTTCATTTTTATATCGGCTATATCTGTGCTTATAAACCCCTTTTCATTGTTGCAGCAAACCGGTGTATCGGCAAAAGCCAAGCGTCAAAGTGCCGATGCCCCCCAGTCTAGCCAGCCAAAGAGAAAGGGCACCAAAAACGCTAAGGCTGGAACAAAGCGCCAGAAAGTGGCAACTCCCTCTCCTCCTCTGGTGTCTCCAATTCCGGTGGAGTCTTCTCCTTCTCCTCCAGAAGTCCAGACACAGCAAGCACCGTCTCCCCAACCAATGCAGGAAGCACCACAGATGGAAGAACTCCAGCAAAAAGAACCTCAGTTAGAAGCACCTCAATCAGAAGATGTGCCGGCCGACGTAGGCGATCAAACTACCGATCCAGCAGGCTCAATCATACTATCGGTAGTTTCCTCACTTCAGAGAAGTATCATCCCTCCTCAAGGTAACGTACTCTCTTCAAAATTACTGTTGATGAGCTTCTTCTTTTCGATCTTATGACCTTTTCTGTTAACTTCCAGCTGATATCGTTCCATCGGCAACACTTGCCGATCAACCTGTAGCTCCATCGGTATCTTTGAGTCAAAGGCAAGAAATCGCCTTGAAGCAAGTAAGTCATCCAATTTTCCACCAGTATCGTCTGCCGAAGCTTTGACCATAAAAATGACTTATTTCATCCTCATTTTCAGGAACAAGATTCTCCCGACAGCTTATTCTCCTTCGCCATTGATATCTTCGAAGAAGAAGGTGAGGAAGCAAGCTCCTCTCGGGCAGTTGGTATCGGCAGAAACCAGGGCTAAGCTGGAAGAGCTATCGGCCATACTTCATCAAGACACAGCTCAACTGGTCAACGATTCTGACCCAGCCAAGGCCCTGTTCAAGACCCTTAGAGGCCAAATTCCTGCCGATGCTGAAGAACCCCTCTTCCAGGCTGCACACCTAGAAAGCCGCCAGCTACAGTACCAGAGAGCCACTCGACGCCTTGCCGATAGAGCTGCTCAAATCCAGCTTTCTGAGGAGATGATGAAAGAAAAACTCTTAGCCGATGAGAAACATAAGAACATCGGCACCTTAAAGTCCTCAGGTGATGTACTGAAGCAGAAAGTATCTGATCTATCGGCAAAAAGAGAAGCCCTACTAGCCGAACTCAAGCAAGTAGAGGATGCTCTGTCCCAAGCCCAGCAAGAAGAGAGTCAACTGCCGGAGACCATCAAGCACCTTGAACAAGAACGAAATGTCCACGGTCGCAAAGCGCTGCAGTTGAAAAGGAAGTTGAAGCCGATAGAAGGTTCTGCCGATGATGATATCAAAGAGATAGAAACAGCCAATCAGATCCGGCTGCGCGCCATATCGGCAATCCAAGCGCTACTGAACATCTGAAGCTCTCATCGGCAACACACCTTTGCCCTTCTGCATTTCAGCTTTCTTAATGTCTTAGTCTAGCCGATAGGACTGTTATCGGCATCCTTTGAGACATTAAGTCCATCCCCAAATACACTCTAATCCAGCCGATAGGAATGTTATCGGCATTTAAACTTTTATGCATCAACCCATATGCTGGGGTAATACTTCTTTAAATATTTTCCATTTAATGCTCTGGGAAATTCAACTCCTTCGAGAGTTTCTAGAATATAGGCATTACCAGGAGCCGATCGACTTATCCGATAAGGACCTTCCCAATTAGGAGACCACTTTCCAAACTTCGCACTTTTAGTCCCGACTGGCAAAATTAATTTCCACACCAAATCCCCATCGGCAAACTCCTTAGCCTTTATTTTCTTATCATACCATCTAGCAACTCTTTTCTTATTTTCTTCTATACTCATTAAAGCTTTTAACCGATGCCCTGCTAGATCATCCAACTCATCGGTCATCAAAGTGGCATAATCATCGGCGGTTAACTGATCCTGGAAAGATAATCGCCTGGATCCAGCCTTAATCTCCCAAGGCAACACTGCATCATGCCCATACACCAATTGATAGGGTGACACCTTGGTTGATCCATGACAAGCCATCCGATAAGACCACAGTGCTTCATTTAACAATGTATGCCATCGCTTAGGATTCTCTTCAATCTTTCGTTTAATAAGCTTGATAATTCCTTTGTTAGACGCCTCGGCCTGCCCATTGGCTTGAGCATAATAAGAAGAAGAATTCAACACTTTAATCCCCATACCAATTGCGAATTCATCAAACTCCCCCGATGTGAACATAGTGCCTTGATCGGTAGTGATTGTCTGAGGAATCCCAAATCGGTAAATAATGTGCTCCTTTACAAATTCAATCATATTGGCCGAGGTAACTTTCTTCAAAGGAATAGCTTCAACCCATTTAGTGAAATAATCGGTGCCAACCAGAATGAACTTATGCCCCTTGCTAGATGGTGGGTAAATCTGGCCGATCAGGTCGATAGCCCATCCCCAAAACGGCCAAGGCTTAATAATAGGATTCATGGCCGATGCAGGTGCTCTTTGAATGTTACCAAACTTTTGACAACCTTGACACCCCTTGAAATACTTAAAGCAATCCTCAAGTATGGTTGGCCAAAAATATCCATTCCTTCTAATCATCCATTTCATCTTGAAAGCCGACTGATGTGCTCCACACACTCCTTCATGGACTTCTCTCATTAAACTTCTAGCTTCATCATCACCTAGGCATCGGAGAAGAATTCCATCAATAGTTCGATAATACAATTCATCTTCGAGGAGCACATACTTGGTTGCTTGAAATCGAACCCGTCTTTCAACTTTCTTAGATGGATTTTTCAAATAATCAATAATTTCTTTCCTCCAATCATCGGCACCAATTGCCGATATTGTATTAATCATAGGCTGATATCCCGAGGCATGCTGAGCTAACCGATTGGCTTCTTCATTATGCAACCGAGGAACATGCTCTAATCGGAAATCTTTGAATTCCTTTAACAGTTGCATGCTTCTTTCGAAATAAGTTATGAGAACTTCACTTCGGCATTCGTAGCTCCCGGCCAATTGATTTATAACCAACATAGAATCCCCAAAAATTTCAACAGCACCGGCACGAACTTCTCTTAACAACTCCAATCCCTTGATCAGAGCCTGATATTCAGCCTGATTATTTGGCGATGTAGCAACAATCGGCAAGGAAAACTCATACTTCCTCCCCTTAGGGGAAACTAATACAATGCCGATTCCTGCCCCCCGGTCACATGTAGATCCATCAAAGAAAAGTGTCCAGGGCACAACTTCCAAGGCTTCCACTATACCGCAATGCTGAGTCACAAAATCGGCCATAATCTGTCCTTTAACTGCCTTAGCCGATTCGTATCGCAGATCGAACTCCGACAGTGCTAAAATCCATTTACCGATCCTGCCACTCATAATCGGCATAGATAGCATGTATCGGACCACATCATCTTTGCAAACAACAGTGCATTCGGCCGATAATAAATAGTGCCTCAATTTAATACACGAAAAATATAAGCATAAGCATAACTTCTCAATGACCGAATACCTGGTCTCAGCATCAATTAATCTCCTGCTTAAGTAATAAATTACACGCTCTTTCCCTTCAAACTCTTGAATCAAAGCCGAACCGATAACCGTCCCATCGGTAGACAAATATAATCTGAAGGGCTTTCCCGGCTGAGGTGGAACTAGAACTGGAGGATTCGCTAGATATTTCTTAATTTCATCCAAAGCCAACTGCTGCTCTGTTCCCCAAATAAACTCTTGATCGGCTTTCAACTTAAGGAGAGGACTGAAAGCACGAATCTTACCAGACAGATTGGATATAAATCTCCTGATAAAATTTACCTTGCCGATCAAGGATTGGAGCTCAGTCTTGTTGGTAGGGGCCACTATTTTATTGATGGCATCAATAGATCTTCGACTAATTTCAATCCCCCTTTGATGTACCATGAAACCAAGAAACTGCCCTGCCGATACACCAAATGCACACTTATTGGGATTCATCTTCAACCCATGCTTCCTTGTGCACTCTAATACCTTCTGTAAGTCGGCAAGATGTTTTGAGAAATCCCCAGACTTAACCACCACATCATCAATATAGATCTCTACCAGCTTGCCGATGAACTCATGAAATATAAAATTCATGGCTCTTTGATAAGTAGCACCAGCATTCTTCAACCCAAAGGTCATGACTATCCATTCAAATAACCCAACATGACCAGGACACCTAAATGCGGTTTTTGGAATATCTTCCTCTGCCATGAATATTTGATTGTACCCTGCATTGCCGTCCATAAAGCTGATGACCCGATGACCAGCCGTGGCGTCAACCAACAGATCGGCAACAGGCATTGGGTATCCATCCATCGGCGTAGCTTTATTGAGATTCCTGAAATCAATGCACACCCGAAGCTTCCCGTTTTTCTTGTAAAACGGAACGACATTGGAAATCCATTCGGCATACCGACACTGCCGAATAAACTTAGCTTCAATAAGCTTAGTGATTTCGGCCTTAATATCAGGTAGAATATTAGGATTACATCGGCGAGCTGGCTGCTGATGTGGCCGAAATCCAGACTTGATGGGTAACCGATGTTCAACAATTGATCGGTCTAAACCAGGTATCTCGGTATAATCCCAAGCAAAGCAATCTTTATATTCCTTTAACAAATTGATTAATTGCTACTTACACTCAGGATTTAACTTAGCACTAATAAAAGTAGGCCTAGGTTTATCACCATTACCTATATCTACTTCTACCAAATCATCGGCCGATGTGAATCCCTGGCCTAATTTTCCATCATCGGCGAACCTATCCATTAAAAACCATCGTCAGAACCGACTGCTTGGATCGGTGGAATTTCGTAATCGGCAACTTTGAGAAAATCTTTCTCCCAAACTTCTCCTGAAATGCACTTGGTCCTTTCATAGGTATCCGCCTCTGCCGATGCAATGACATAAGAAGAATCCCCCGGGACAATCTCAATCTTGTCGCCTACCCACTGAACCAGGCATTGGTGCATGGTAGACGGGATGCAACAATTGGCATGAATCCAATCTCTTCCCAACAATAAGTTATAAGCACCCTTTCCACTAATTACGAAGAAAGTTGTCGGCAAGGTTTTGCTGCCGATGGTCAACTCCACACATATTGCCCCTTTGACTGGAGACACGTTTCCTTCAAAATCCTTGAGCATCATATCGGTCTTGGTCAAGTCCTGATCCCCTTTTCCAAGCTTCCGATATACTGCATATGGCATAATATTAATAGCAGCTCCACCATCAACTAGGATCTTGGTCATTGGCTGCCCATCAACCCTTCCTTTGACAAACAGAGCTTTGAGATGCTGTCTCTCGTCATCGGCAGGTTTCTCAAAGATAGCTGTCATCGGATCCGATATACTGCATATGGCATAATATTAATAGCAGCTCCACCATCAACTAGGATCTTGGTCATTGGCTGCCCATCAACCCTTCCTTTGACAAACAGAGCTTTGAGATGCTGTCTCTCGTCATCGGCAGGTTTCTCAAAGATAGCTGTCATCGGATCCAGAGCCAGCTGAGCTATCTGATCAGAAAATTCCAACTCATCATCACTGGATGGTGCAAGAAACTCCATCGGTAACATAAAGACCATGTTAACTCCTGCCGATGGACCTCCTTTCTTATGATGTGACTGCTGCTGATCCCCAGACTGACCAGAATTTTCGCCCTTGTTTAGCTCCTCTTGCCTTTCACGCTGCAATCTCCTTTTCTGTGTCTTGGTCAACCCTTCAGGACACCATGGAGGGAGCGGCTTTTGCCTTGCTGCCGGGCGTCGGTTCTCCCTTGACTCCATACGATACGTGTTAGCATCCCTGCAAAATATAAACTCATCGGGAATTCGTGCATTAGCCATCCCCTCGAGCTCTTCCTGGTTCCTGGGAAAATATTGGACACGATCACCAAGCCTATCGTGCACGTTAAGCCTGCCCCCCAGCCGATCATGAACCGATGCTCTTCCTCTGATCGGCCCATCAAATCGCCGATTGTCATCAGGATAACGCCGATCAGTCCTGTCGTACCGATCATAACCATTGCACTCAGGGCAGTCTCTGACAGTAGGAAGCTTAATATTTTCCTCCCAACAATGGATGAAGAACGGGCAGTTCCAATGATCTCTATGCCGATTCCACACCTGTCGGCGTCTTTCTTCCTCCCATCGATAATCTTCTTGCTGGCGCCGATACCGATCTGAACTCACCAGACTGAACCGCCTCTCCCTGTTAGGCCTGAACTCACCAGACTGAACCGCCTCTCGTGCACGGACTAGTCTCTCTGCTGCTCTAGATATTTCTTGGCCCCAAACTAGCGCCCCGGTGTCTGGGTCCATGCTTCCTCCATGACCGTAGAACCAATGCTTGGAGCGCTCGCTCCAATTCTTTGCTATTGTCTCGGGTGTGACCCCCATAGCAAGCATCTCCTGTTCCATTCGGTCCCACTTGGGAACAGCACTCTTATAACCACCTGATCTCATATGATGGTGGTATGTCTTTTTACTTGTATTCTCTTTATTTCTAATGGCTCGTTCCTTACCCTCTTCTGATGTTTTGTACTGCACAAAGTCATCCCAGAAGGCCCTCAGCTTTACATATTGCTTGAGGTTGAAATTTGGAGTCTCATTTTTCTTAACAAATTTATTGTACAAAGTCTTCTTCCAATTCTGGAACAGTACTGCCATCTTCTTCATAGTCCAGTCATAAATTCGCACCTTCAACTCTTCATCGTTGGTGTCGAAGGTGAAAACGTCTGTGACGGCTTTCCAAACTAACTCCTTGTCACGATCAGAGACAAAACTGATCTCAGGAGCACCTCGCTTCTCTCTCCATTCACGAGCACTGATCGGTATTTGATCTCTCACAAGATATCCACAGTGACTAACATATTTATTTGCATGCTCACCAAGTGGTCTGCCTGTAGCTATCTCAAACTCAGAGATTACATAGCGGCCCTCCAACGGCTTCTGTGGCCCTCGTGGAGGTACGCTTCTCCCCGTAGAGGTCGATCCAGAAGGCTACACGTAGATATAGAAACAAAAATACTAAATTAATAATCAAGTAATAAGTCTAAAACATAATGTAAGAGATGCATTAATTATATATGTTTACATTTACATATACCTCGCCAGTATTTTCGTCTTGTTGCACGACAAGTTGTTGCTCAGGCGCATTGCCCTCTTGTTGCTCAGGGGCATTGCCCTCTTGTTGCTTAGTCGGATTGCCTTGCATGATCTCGTGGTAATCAATAAAGTACTGACTACCGTCGTCGATCATATTTTGAATGGCAGCTTCCATATAATCAGGATCATCATGAGGTCCATATAATCAGGATCATCATGAGGACGGTCAGCCATTTCTATGTCTGCAACCATACATATATATATATATATATATTCTATATAAGATAAGAAATACACTAGAATAATATACTAAAAAACAATACTAGAATAATACAGTACAAACAATAATATATACAAAACCCTATTAGAATAAATTTGGTGGCTAAACACTACTAGAATATATATTAGAGACTTATATACTACTACTAGTACTACTACAAATAAAAGTGTTGGAGTGCTCTAAAAATAATACTAGAATCTTTTAAGCCAAGTAATACACTAGAATAATATACTCAAAAAACAATACTAGAATAACAGTACAAACAATAATATATACAACACACTAGAAAATAAAATATGATACAAGAATAATACAAGAATAATATACTACAAATATATACTAAAAATACTACAAGAATAATATAATTTATACTAAAAAATACTACAATAATAATACAAGAATAAAATTAATACATTACAAATATATATTAGCATAATATAATTTATAACAGGTCAACCCTACACTTATATTAATTACTAATATATATAATATACTAATATACTAAAAACTAATATACATTCATTTTGCAGATTATATATATATATAATATACTAAAAACTAATATACATTCATTCATTCTGCAGTTTATATATATATATATATATATATTATACTAAAAACTAATATACATTCATTCATCATTTTGCATATATATATAATCTGCAAAAAATATATATTCATTCATTTTGCAGAGAGCCGGAGTTCGATCTTGATAAATACATTGAGAGAGCGCGCGCTATAGCAGATCGACGGCCGGCCGGAGATCGACGTGGAGAAAGATCACCGCGGAGAAAAGACAGCGCTGGTGGCGGCGCTGGTGGAGAAGATGGCGCCCGCGGCGGCGCTGGTGGCGATGATGACCGCGACGGCGCTGCAGACGGCCACGCGGCGGCGCTGGACGACGGCGCGGGCAGACGAAACGGCGGCGGCGCTGGTGATGGAGGCGGCGGTTCAGGTGTGTCTCGACGAAGACGAAGACTTTAGATCCAGGGCGCACCGGCGCTTATATAGGGGTCGACCCTTTAGCACCGGTTCCCACTATGGGCCGGTTCTAAAGGCTCTGTTTTTTAGTTTAGGGTTTTTAAAGTGTTTATATATACAGTTTATATTATAAATTGTATAGTAAATTAAATATTTTGCATAATATTTTTTAAACAGTGACATATATTGTAATTTTTTTAATGTACACATGAAAATTTTTAACCTTAAATATCTTGCTGTATTTTTATAATTTGCAATAATTTTGTAAGAAATGTTTAGTATTTTGTTAATGCAAAAATATATTATTCTAATAAATTTACAAAAACTGTATCCAATCAACTAGAAATTTATTTTCACATCATATTGACGTTAAACTTTTTATTTTTGTTATTGATTACTCGGAATGGTAGTAGGGTATAATTTTCATCAAATAAAAAATCTATTTGTCATATAAAAAGTTGTGTATATAAAAAGTTTAGATCTTGATGATATCTAATAACTTGGTATTCAAAAATTTTCCTAACAACTTTATATTCAAAATTATTTCATTTGAAGTCATCAAATGGGTCATTTGATCAAGTTTGACCAAAGTCAAAGCATTGGTTTTTACAAAAACACCGTTTGACCGAACCCTACATGGTCCCAAATGGAAAAGTCATTAATACAAAGTTTGTTACTGTTGATGCAAAAGCTGATCTGCAAACACAAAAGGCTAATACCCGATTCAAATGTTAAGGCGTGCCAGCCGATTTGACCTTACTATCGGCAAAGGTGGTAACTCGAATACTTTGGTCCTGACAACAGCGATGCGCCCGGATGTCACGGCCAAGAGGTACTCACGCGGAACTCGAGAATACGCCGAGCTTAAGTCGACGAATTCCTAAGAACTCGTAATAAAAAGGAAAAAAGTATGACGAAGTCGTCGAAAAGTAGATGCTGGAATATGAGTAAAAACTTGTGTTTGATTGATTGATAGATGTCTCATTACAAAGCCCTAGGGTCCATATTTATACCCTGCTCAAAGAGCTATAGCTAAACACGACCAGAATTCGAATTCCAAATCACGGAATCCGTATACAAAACGACTTAAACAAATAAGGAAATAACTCAGCTATCCCTCGTGACAAATTGAAACTCTTCCACAACCCGATCAGCAGCCTCCAGACTCCCCCTCTATATCATCGGCAGACTCTTTTGCCATGGTCATCGGCAGACCTCCTCATCATAGTCATCGGCACAGACACATCATCACCTGTAAACTTTAGTCACGTCCAACCTCTCCTTTATCGTCAACCATCCTCATCGGCAACTCATCCTGTAAACCACATACTGTCATCTTATCTTGCCATCCTGGACACGTGCCCAAAAACGGTGTCAACAGTTACACTCATCGAGTTCTACATTTTGTCTAATGGTCAACTTTCCATTTGGAAAAGTTTGAACCACTGAATTTTGAATTTTCAGAGAATTCATAGCCACGCAGTGGTTTCGGAACCCTAGATAGTCTCGAATGGAAAAGTCATGAATACCAATATTGTTCCACTCATCAAAATCTACATTTCATATATAGACCATTTCTACATTTGAGAAAGTTTTGAAAAGGTGTAGTTGAAAATCCACAATTGACACATATAGTTTCATATAGTTTGTGTGAGATTCAAGAATTGGTGGGTATTGTTAACTTAAACTTTCTCAAATGGAAAAGTTGTGTATATAAAGAGTTTAGATCTTGAAGATATCTAACAACTTGGTATTCAAAATATTTTCATTTTAAGTAATTTAGTTTGTCATTTGACCAAGTTTGACCAAAACCCGTCTTGGATTTTATAGAAATGTGATTAGGATTGGCTCAAAATTATCCAAATGGAAAAATGGACAATATATAAAATGTAGATCTTGATGATCTGTAACAACTTTGTATTCAAACTTTTTTCATTTGAAGTCATCAAATGGGCCATTTGACCAAGTTTGACCAAAGTCAAAGCATTGGTTTTTACAAAAACACCCTTTGACCGAACCCTAGATTGTCCCAAATGGAAAAGTCATGAATACATTTTCAGAGAATTCATAGCCA
Organism: Sorghum bicolor; assembly: GCF_000003195.3. Taxonomy (NCBI): domain Eukaryota; kingdom Viridiplantae; phylum Streptophyta; class Magnoliopsida; order Poales; family Poaceae; genus Sorghum; species Sorghum bicolor. Next base: position 6,527,602 of record NC_012878.2, on the reverse strand, counting down.
CGCAGCGGTTTCGGAACCCTAGATGGTCTCAAATGGAAAAGTCATGAATACCAATATTGTTCCACTCATCAAAATCTACATTTCATATATAGACCATTTTTGCATTTGACAAAGTTTTGGGAAGGTGTAGTTGAAAATCCACAATTGACACATATAGTCATGACAATTTTTGCATTTGATGATCTCTAACAATTGGAAAAGTCATGAATACAAAGTTTGTTACACACATCAAAATTCACAATTCTCAAATATAGTTTCATACAAAGTCAAGCCGACACAACAGTGAACTTCTTCTTGACGTATGACCCTTGGTTATGATCCTGCCGTAACCATGGAGTATCCTCATTGTTTAACAAAATGCTTGGGTCTTTGTTGACTATGAAGGGCGGAATTCGATCATCCCTTTCGTAATCGCCTGAAATGTCTGACTTGCCCTCAATTCCGACAATGTTTCTTTTCCTAGAAAGGACAATGTGGCGCTTTGGCTCATTGATGATTGAGTGGTCATCATTTTTTCCTCTAGACATATCTTTGACATAGAACACCTGACTCACGTCTGCAGCAAGGACGAATGGTTCGTCTTTGAACCCACTATTGTTAAGGTCCACGGTTGTCATCCCATACTCCTTGTCGACTGTTACCCCACCTCCGGTCATCTTCACCCATTGGCACCGGAATAAAGGAACTTTAAAATTAGCTGCATAGACTAGTTCCCATATGTCTTCTATGCGTCCATAATATGTTTGTCTGTTCCCATTTGGATCCGTGGCATCCACGCGTACACCACTATTTTGGTTGGTGCTCCTTTTATCTTGGCCAACTGTGTAAAATGTGTTACCATTTATCTCGTACCCTTTGTACGTGAGGACATGCCATGATGGTTGCCTGGCCAACAAATAAAGCTGCTCATCAATGTTTTCATCACCTTGACATTTTTTGCGCAACCAATGGCCAAAAGTTTCCATGTGCTGACGCATTATCCAAGCTTCATTCTTTCCGGGCCACTGGGACCGTAGGAAATCTTTGTGTACCTCAACATATGGTTCCACCAATGAGGAGTTCTGGACAACTGTGTAGTGTGCTTTATTGAAGTAATCGTCTCCCGTACCAATATATGTTTTCTTCCCAAGTGTTCCCTTTCCGCTGAGTCTGCCCTCGTGTCGAGATTCAGGAATGCCAATTGGGTCAAGGTCTGGAATAAAGTCAACACAGAACTCTATGACCTCCTCTGTTCCGTAGCCCTTGGCAATGCTTCCTTCTGGCTGGGAACGACTATGGACATATTTCTTTAGGACACCCATGAATCTCTCGAAGGGGAACATGTTGTGTAGGAACACAGGACCGAGAATACGAATCTCTTTGACCAGATGAACTAGGAGGTGTGTCATGATATCGAAGAAGGATGGAGGGAACACCAACTCAAAGCTGACGAGACATTGAACGACATCATTCTGCAGAGTAGCTAGTTGCTCTGGATTGATTGCCTTCTGAGAAATTGCATTGAGGAATGCACATAGCTTTACGGTGGCTAGACGTACGTGTGGAGGTAAAATTCCTCTTAAAACGACCAGCAGCAATTGCGTCATTAGAACGTGACAGTCATGGGACTTCAAGTTCAGGAATTTCTTCTCTGGCACATTAATTATTCCCTTGATATTGGAGGAGAATCCAGATAGGACCTTGATGCTGCTAAGACATTCAAACATGCTTTCCTTCTCTTCTTTGCTCAGAGTGTAGCTAGCAGGGCTTAAGTAATGACGTCCATCATCTGTCTTTTTTGGATGCAGGTTGTCTCGTTATTTCATGCGCTGCAAGTCTTGTCGTGCTTCAAGAGAATCCTTAGACTTCCCGTAGACACCCATGAATCCGAGCAAGTTCACACAAAGTTTCTTTGTCAGATGCATCACATCGATCGCGTTGCGGACCTCTAGGACATTCCAGTAAGGTAGCTCCCAAAATATGGATTTCTTCTTCCACATGGGTACGTGTCCCTTAGCATCCTTGGGAATAGGTTCGCTGCCTCGTCTCTTTCCAAATACCACTTTTATATCCTTGACCATTTCGAGTACATCATCCCCGGTTCGATTGAGAGGTTTGGTCCGGTGGTCTGCCTTGCCTTTAAAATGCTTGCCTTTCTTTCGTACTGGGTGGTTCACAGGAAGAAACCAACGGTGGCCAATGTACACGACCTTTCGACATTTTTTCAAAAATACACAGTCAAGGTCTTCATAACAATGTGTGCATGCATTATATCCCTTGTTTGACTGGCCTGAAAGATTACTCAGAGCTGGCCAATCATTGATTGTTACAAACAGCAATGCTCGCAGGTCAAAGTGCTCTTGTTTGTACTCATCCCACACGCGAACTCCTGGTTTGCTCCATAAAAGTTGAAGTTCCTCAACTAATGGCCTTAGGTAGACATCTATGTCATTGCCAGGTTGCTTCGGTCCTTGGATAAGCACCGGCATCATAATAAACTTCTGCTTCATGCATAGCCATGGAGGAAGGTTGTAGATACATAGAGTAACTGGCCAAGTGTTGTGACTACTGCTCTCCTCACCGAAAGGATTCATACCATCTGTACTTAAGGCGAACCGCAAGTTTCTAGCATCATCTGCAAAATCTGGGAATTCTCTGTCTATCGCTCTCCACTGGGATCCATCGGTAGGGTGTCTCAGCATATTGTCTATCTTACGGTCTTCTTTATGCCACCGCAACAACTTTGCATTGTCCTTATTTCTGAACAGACGTTTTAATCGTGGTATTATAGGAGCATACCACATAACCTTGATAGGAATTTTCTTCCTATGACGTTCTTCACCCTCAACATCGCCAGGATCATCTCGTCTAATCTTATACCGTGATGCCTTACATACTAGACATGCATCCAAATTCTCGTATTCCTCCACACGGTAGAGGATGCAGTCATTAGGACATGCGTGTATCTTCTGGATTTCTAATCCCAAAGGGCAGACAACCTGTTTTGCTTCATACGTAGTGGTGGGCAATTCGTTGCCTTTCGGAAGCATCTTTTTTATGATCTTCAATAACTGCCCAAATGCCTTGTCAGATGTACCATTCTTTGCCTTCCATTGCAGCAATTCCAGTGTGGTACCCAGCTTTTTTTGCCCCTCTTCAGCGGTGGGATATAGCGATTTCCTGTGGTCCTCTAGCATGCGCTCGAACTTGGCTTTCTCTTTATCACTTTCACATTCTCTTTGTGCATCACCATACTGAGCAATAATATTGGTGTATCTTCTGGATGGCATCACCAAAAGCATCATCGCCCCGATCATCTTCTGCCGCTACCTCTTCTTCATTATCTCCCCCATTGCAACATCATTGAAGCCACCGTACTGAGCAATAATATTGGCATGGTCCAATTCTTCTTCTTCTTCTTCTTCACCTTCATCCATTATAATGCCGCTTTCTCCATGTTTGGTCCAACAAATATAGTTTGGTACGAAACCAGACTTTAATAAGTGTGAATGAAGAATTTTTGAGTTACAATATTCCGTCAAATTCTTGCACACGGCACATGGACAGCACATGAAACCGTCCCTCTTATTTTTCACGGCCACACTTAAGAAATAGTGCACGCCATTAATGAACTCTTCGGAGCGCCGATCGGCATTATACATCCAATTACGTGTTACCATCTGCATTAAATATAACATATATATTATGAAAACCATGCACACATATAGTTTCTCATCTTATTGCACAACATGTCTAAGATACATAGTTGATTAATTTAGGAAAGTTTGGCTACAACAAATACAATCGCAACTAGCACTAAAAAAACCAAAACTAAAATGCACATAAGCAACATAATTAGTTCGCGTCCGATCCCAACTATAATAGATAGATCATTCGCTTGATCAACATCATTGAACTCCTTTCGTCGGCTCACTGCCTCACCACCTTCAGCCTCAACCACCTGTGCAAAAGATTTCTTAATGTGTTCAATGTATTCTTCCTCCCAGTACCAACCTGTACATCCGCCGGTACCGTCCCACTGAAATTAAAAGAGAGAATCAAAAGTTTAATTAATATCATTTAAAAAAATATGCACATATATAAGCAAATGTCTGAAAATAACTCACATTACGATCCAGACACTTGTAGAATATACGACCCTTGTTTACTCTCTCTTTCGATACTTTGTACTCCATCAAAATCTTCTGCCCGCACTTGCCACAAGTAATGAGAGGGAGTTCCTGACGGTATCGCTTTTGAAACCGTTGAAAGTCCGAAGACCCGGTCACGGTTGCCATCTACTATCCATACTCAATTTTTAAACAATTATAAATTCTACATTTACTAGTAAACATGTATGATACAATGGACATTATATGTAGTAATAAAAATAAATCAAGTGATATTAACAAACCAATTAATTTAAACTATCCTACTTTCTAAGATCATAAAAAGATACTATAATTCATTCTTGCAAACTACATTAATACGATCAACCATGAAATATGACATATATATAGATACTAATTCATGTGAATGATTCAAAATAACAAAGTGGATTTGAGCTAAAAAATGATGGGAACATCATAAGCCAAAAACAACATGAAAAAGACAAGAAAGACTGAAGTTAGTCACCACCAAGCACGAAGAGACGATGACGAAGTCGAAGAAGATCAACGAATGACGTTGGAGATGAAGAACAAATGAAGAACAAGCAAGAAGAAGCTCCAAGGACAACAATGGTGCTCTCGGTTTCAAATGGGCAGAGAGGAGGAGGGAGCCGGCCTATAAACCGGACCTTTAGCACCGGTTCAGAACACAAACCGGTGCCAAAGGGTCACCCTTTAGCACCGGTTTGTGTTACAAACCGGTGCTAAAGGCTTTGCCTCGGTCCGTGGCACTAGCCGGTGCTAAAGGGGACCCTTTAGCACCGGTTTTTAACACGAACCGGTGCTAAAGGGTCTCTGCCCAGCACGCCGTTGGGCAGGATCCTTTAGCACCGGTTACGAACCGGTTTTAAAGGGGCCTTCAACCCCGGTCCGCAAAAAGGCCGAGGTTTTTGGCCATTTTGGGCATCGACCAATGCCTGTAGTAGTGTTTGGAATTCCCATGATTTTTATGAAGATGAACAATAGTGATTGGAAAGTGATGGAGGGTAGAAATGACAAAAGGTACCTTTCTTAAATCCCACAAGCTCGAGATTTTCACTACTAAAACTATCTTCAGCCACACCACTTTCAGCGCTAGCACGAAACCGTTGGTGAAAGCCGGTTCGGCCAACCAGCGGTGAATTATTTTTTCATCCGCAGTTCATTATACCAATTGTCAGCGGAAATAGCTGTGCGCTCGTATCTCTCTCTCCCACTATGTGTGTTTTCTTTAAGTGGCTGACAAGTAGAACCATGTGTACACTATTAGGCTGTGACACTACCGGAATCCGGATCTTTACCGAGTGCTAAATACTTTGCCAAGTGTTTTCTTTCGGGCACTCGGCAAAGAGCTTCTTTTGCCGAGTGCCAAAAGAAAAACACTCGGCAAAGAGACTATTTTGCCGAGTGTCAAAAAAACACTCGGCAAAGAGGCTTCTTTGCCGAGTGTCAAAAAACCACTTGGCAAAGACCTTCTTTACCGAGTGTTTTTTTACGCTCAGCAAAGAAGCCTCTTTGCCAAGTATTTTTTTTACACTCAGCAAGGTCTTTGCCGAGTGTTTTTTGACACTCGGCAAAGAAAATTTCAAATTGAATTTTAAAGCCCTAAACAAATTCAAATCAAAAAGGTTTTAACTACTAAGTTGTATAACTTCTCAAGATCTACAATATTTATTTTGATTATTTTTTCATTTGACAAAGTCAAAATAAATTTGTTCACAAATTTGACATATAAGAGAGAGAGATAAGATTCATGAAAAATATTAGAATCACTATATCGGATGGACAAATAACAAAACAACCAAAATAAATTTTATAGATCTTGATAAGTTATGAAATTTTATATTTGCCAACTTTTTCATTTGAGTTAATTTTGTCATGCAAAACTACGTTTTTAATTGAAAATTTTAAAATTTGAATTTTTCAAACGACCTCGGATGGAAAAACTCCCTAAATAAACGAAACTTTGAAGTTGACAACTTTTTTATTTTGGAATTATTTGTCATGCAAAAACTACATTTGAATTTCTCAGTTTTAAAATTTAAATTTTATAAACGACCTCGGATGGAGAAACTCTCTAAATGAAAATTGTAAATCCCAAAAAGTTATGAAACTTTGTAGTTGACAACTTTTTGATTTGAAATCGTTTAGAACCTCAAATAATCAATTTACACGTTATTTGGTATAATATATGAGAAACCGAAATGCAATATTGACACAAGTTGGTTAAAGAGTTAGACACATGAGAGAGAGGTCTCGCGTTCGAATCTCATTGGACGCAATGCCACGAAAAGTTCTAAAACTTGAGCAGGAGATGGAGTTAGGTGGGCGCAGGCCCCTTGTGAAAAACATTCCTTTTTCCTCTATTTTTTGGATTTTTTTTTATTTTCTATCTTTGCCGCAGAGTGTCGGCACTCGGCAAAGATGACTTTGTCGACACCTTTTTTGTCGATTGCCCTTTGCCGAGTGTGGCACTCGGCAAGCCTTTGTTGAGTGCCAGATGCACTCGGCAAAGCCAAAAAGTCTGGTAGTGTGAGTGGCTAGCTGGATATAGAGTTAGTGTGTTTGTATCTTCCATGTCCACGCATCAATGACACCAAAATTTAGACAATATATAAAGGGATAAATAAAACATAAGCACACTTATTGACAATGCATTTGTAATATGAATGTAACATACAACAAGTGAATTTATACAACTACACACTTTATAAAGGGTTGGAAACATGAAACTAGAGATGAGAGAAGATGAATTAGAGAAATACCGACTAGGGGTGCCCGTGCCGTCCTTTTATTAGTCACTTGTGTGGGGTGGGGGCTATTCCACCATGTAGGGCTGTTGGGTTGGGGCGTGTGGTCGGGCTCACTGTGCTACCAGTTACCTAAGCCCTAAGGATTGGGATTTGGGATTTGGACATGTGCAACTAGATGCTTGGACAACCGGTGGACAGTGGTCGACAGGATGGCGCTGCCTAAAAACAATATAATCCATGATTTCCATGAAGGAAAATCCACAGATTACAATATAATCTGATAGTTCTAGGACATCATGTTGTCACATTAACAAAATCTAGCTGGTACCATAGTTCATACATTATTATGAATACCTGTTTAGAGGGTTATATCATAGAGTTTACCCATTATTACATCACCACACAGGTACAATAACACACATTGAATAGGATCAAAGTAGAATGTAGCGCCTCAACAAGGTGAAGGCTCCAACTCCACAAGCAATTCTTGAGAATAAGATAGACCACCTAGTCCTCTAGCCAACTATCATTGTTGAAGTCATACTTGGGCTCCTTGCATGTGTCAACAACTGCTTTGCTATGTGGTAAGTGGAATGCAAGGGTAAGAAAGAGGTCCTATTATTTGGTTGTGGGTTTATATTCTAAGCAAAACTCATAATCAAGGTATAAACACTTGCAAGAGGTATCATCCCATCCATCAAACTCATCCCATCCCATGATCACCACAACACACCACCAACACTCCCATCTCACTGCCATGCTCTCTAAGAAACAAGGACAACCCCCTCTCATCCTTGCCTCAATGGCCTCTAGCTAGATCCTTATCTATCCCAGAGAAAGATAAGAATACACCACTCTCTAGTCAAAGTGAAGCGAGAAGGAAATGTCCATAACCATGGACACAACAATACTTATAGATCAATCAAATTTGTAGAGCATATACACATATACCCACAAGATCGCCATCATCCAAAGGGCTCTACGGCCTCTAAGCTCATACCAGCCTACCATCTAACTTGTATGATACCACACAACCCTGCCTTGAGTACCATCGGTATGCTAAGACTATGAAACATAGTACCGGGCGATAGCGATTACTATGGGTCTCGGGAGCACTAAAGGATATGCCCTAGCCCCTCATGCTATCACCCACATCCTAAGTGAAAGCCCTAGTTTGGTTTTGATAATTGATGAAACCTAGGAACTAACCTTTGTTCTAAGTGTGTAGACATGAAATGATAAGTTCCATGCCAAGTGGTGGAGCTAGAGGATCATGGTGATGGTGGTGATGATTACCACAAGATGACCAAGTGCTCAACTTGGAAAGAAGAAAGAGAAAAACAAAACCCTATGGAGATTAAGGTAAAGGTATTGCTTAGGGTTTTGGTTTTGGTAATCATGACACCATAGAGGGTATGATCACACTTAGGATAGATAGTCATACTATAAAAAGGAGAATTCTTTGGCCTAAGCAGTCTATCAAGTGCTCTAGGTGACATTATTCATGTGTATGCATTTAGAACCTAGTGAGCTAAAATTAAATCCTTTGAAGAAAATAATTTTGCACACATGCACACGATGGTTTACAAATGGTGGTATTGGCACATTTACAAAGGAGGTGGAGTTTGAGAAATAGAGAGGGGTTTGGGATCCTCTCTCCCTCCTACCGAGCTTGCTCGGCGGGATTCAGCGTTTTTGTGGAAATAAAATGCCTATTTTCTATTGTGCTAGAGATAAGTTTTAGAGAAGTCATGGGAGTGTTTCTCACTAAAAACACTCATCGGACATAGGCTGCGGGAGCATCAGACGTTGGGTTAGTGTTCGATGCAAGCTGGCGTTTTGACACAGCACACAGTGTTACATCAGTGTGTCTGACAATGCTCTAGCATCAGACATGGCTGGAACACTATTTAGCGTTCTATGAGCAGTGATGTCGTTAGGGTCACGAGCGAGGATTTTGAGCGGTGTGTGCATCATATGCTGGCAGCATCCGATGGCACCTCATAGGACACATCCAATGCATCTCTGAGCATTTAGGGAACTCTCTATATTGCGTTTGGTGAGAGGTAGGTGTGTCTAGTGTGTGGCACCTAGCTTGTACGACACTTTCTAACCAAATGCTTTAACATTTAAGTGACTGTTGGAGATTAACAGGTCACGTTTAACTAAGGACACATGGTAATAATCGAGAGTTGCTGGCCAAGCAGCGTTGAATGCTGAGGCACGTCCGATGCCTATGCACCAGAGCGTCTGATGCCCTCGATAGAGGCTGTTTTTAGAGCCTAACGGATCTATTTGTTGGGGACCCTTATTAATATGTGGTGGTCGGCTCTTGGGTGTCTCCCTTAGCACTTTGACATACTTGACAGCCTTATGAGTCTAAGAAAACTCCTCCCACTCATCTCCGTTATTGATTCATCATCATAATAAGATTGGGAGTGATTCCAAGTGTATTTGTATGAGTGATTGCATCTAGTGGCACATGGAGATCGTTGTGGTTGTAGATTTCTTATTACTCTTGGTGGTTGCTGCCACCTAGACAGCTTGGAGCAGTAGTGGAGTTGTGGCAAGAATTGGTGATTGTTCTTGGCCACCTCCGGTGATCTTGTGAGGGGTGTTGTGCCTTCCCTGGTGAAGCGTCAAAGGAAACTCTAGTAAATTGATCGTGTTATTGAGCTACGTCACTTGTGGGTAGGTTGTTGCGGTGTCCAATTATGTGGACAAGGTTCGTGCAACACCTCTTAGCTGCCAAACCACCAAGTCTTGGTCGACACAACGAGGGACTAGCGTGTCGACAAGCACATGAACCTCAGAAGAAAAATCTTGTATCTCCATTGTGATTGTCTTATTGGATTTCTCTAGGTGAATTGGATTTCATATCATTATGATTGGTTCATCCCCTCTACGCGATGGTATAAAGATTAAATCTCACTCTTTTACATTTCTTCAAAGTAGTCTAGCTTAGTATTTTGTATAGAAACTTTACGAAGATCTCTAGTGTAAGTAGTGACTTAGTCATTGATTGAACATAGAGATTATAGCAACTAGACTTGCTTGGATAGATGGCTCACATCTCTTGTAGAGCTAGAGCAAAATTGCATTATGCCATTTGTTATACTAACCTTTTGCTCTAGTACTTCGTAGAATTTTTAAATAGGCTATTCACCCCCTCTATCTATATTAGGACCTTTCACTAAGTAGTAGTGGTGTTGCCCTAGCTCAATCACATTCGTCCCTGACCATCCAGAAGTGAGTGTCATGTATGAGTGGTTCCTATGGAGTGGTTCTCACTACTACTCAAAAGATTAACGGAGGCGGGCAAAAAAGCATTAATCGAGGCGTTTTAGTCAACCGCCTCCAATGAAAGGTCGTAGTTAATGGAGCATTTTCTGAGACGGTTTGATGCCCACCTCGGTTAATAAAAATAAAAAAGGAAAAACCCTAGATGGCCCACCAAGCCCATCTATGGGCCCGTCGAGCCCATCCATGGGCAGCCACTGCCGCTCGTCGTATCCACACCGCCGCTTGCGGATCCACTCGCTATTCATCGGATCCAGTCGGCCACCATGTGCGTGGATCCGGCCACCATAGCCACGTCGAAGGAGCGCTGCCATCCCGCGTTGCCCACACCCACGCCACAGTTGTCGCAGGCAGTCCCCGCCATGGCCCTCGCCACCCACCAGTGCCACTAGAGAGAGGGGAACGCCGTCATCGTAGAGGAGGGATCCGCCACCGGGGAGGCTGGATCTGCCACCAAGGAGGCCGGATCTGTCACCGAGGAGGTCAGAGAAGCTTGGAGGAGCACCAGGGAGGACGGTCCGACTGCCGCCTACGCACGTGCCGCTATGAAGGCATCCAGGGGAGGCTAGCTAGGCCACTCGCGCCATGGAGAGGGAGGAGGATCGGGAGAGGGTAGAGGGGAGAGAGAGGGAAGGGGCTCGGAAGGGGAGTGAGGCCGCCTACACCATGGACAAAGGGGAGGGGATCGAGAGAGGGTGAAGGGTAGAGGGGACAGAGGGGAGGGGATCTCAGGAGGGGAGTGAGGGTGGAGGGGAGGGATTGAGGGAGGGCAGGTGCGGCTCTAAGGAATAGAGTGAGGGAGTTAGGGTTTGTTGGTAATGGGGTTTATAGATTAGAGCTAGTAATGGGCTGTGTAGGCTAGTGGGTTGGACTCGATTTACTGAGGCGGTTGCATTATAGTAAACTGCCTCAGTTAGTTATTTACCGAGGCGGGTGTGTTACAATGCCCACCTCCGTAAATCGATTAACCAAGGCAGTTATTTGGAACTGTCTCAGTTAATAAAAAATAACCGCCTCGGTTAATGACTACCATTAACCGAGGTGGTTGCAAATCCTACCTGCCTCCGAGGGATATTTTGAAAGGTCATGATTAATAAATTTTGTAGTAGTGTCTCCCAACTAAGTCCTTAGAAGGGCTAGACAAGCCATCTCCACAATTAGGAAGCTCTACCTCCACTGCCCATGATAGGCACCTCCACGCTTCCTAGGGACTCGTCCCACGAAGACCCACGAAAACTCCTCATACTCACATATACTCGCCACTAGTTTGACATAGAGAGGCTCAAGTCACACTCTCCCTGCAGACATCATTCGGAGACTAGTCACCACCTTGTTTGGTCGACACAACCCTCACCACACACCCAAGGCACATACTACAAGTCTCTCATCTAGGGAATACACCATATAGCAGTGACGCATGTGCCTAAACCACACAAGAAGGTCTACACTACAAATCACATTACATGATATCAATGAATAGTAATAGAATTGAATAGCGAGTGTCTATCCAAACTGCGGGTATATATATGCATGAGTGAGATAGGGCTTTAGCAATTTCTACCATGCAGCCTATCATAAGATCATTGTAGAAATTAAAGCGCTAGAAACTAATTGCATGCCTAAATGGGATGCTATGAGTTTGGCTGGTACATGGCACCTTCGTTAAGGTCACCTCGGTCCTCCATGTGCTCATGGTCCTCCTCATCAAGTTGAGTCTCCTCTTGTGCTATTGAACGAAAAACATGTCACAAGAGCGATGGCTACATAGGTTCACAAAGAACCAAAGGAAATGGGAACGATCCAAATGCACTCAAACACAGGCCTATGACGTACAATGTTCTATGAATATGTAAAGGTTAAACTCTTTTCTAAAAAATAAAAAAGGGAGAGAAACACCAGGGGCTAACACATGGCAGTGTCAAATAGCCTGTCTTCCTACAATCACTAACAGATGGGTCTAGGTCAAGGTCAGTGTTGACTGTTGATTGGTCCTTATCATGCCGATATGGGCTCTTAACGAGTTGACTAGGGCAAGCTGTGGGCCAAACACGGCTAGGCCACCCCAGACCCGTGTCGTGTCCTCCAGTAGCCACATGGCAAATTGGGCTCCTATTGGGCTACAGCAGCTAGTTCACAGTAGGGAAAGGGGTTCGTGCACCATGAACTCATGACTTGGTCCACAATGGACTGAGGGCGTGTGGGGTTTTAGAGTGAGTGGTGCACGACACACAATTGCAAGATCAGTGTAGCGAGGGAGAAAGCAGAGAAATACCTGCCCTCTAGGTGCTTGGCAAAGCACCGGTGTGGCCTCGCAGGTGGTGAGCTCGCAGAGCGTAGCTTCAGCGTGGTTCCAATGACTTTGCCGCTTCTCAAGAAGACAACACAAAGGTCTCGGGCAGGCCTTCTAGCCCTACGCAACCATGACTAGTGAAAAGGCATCCATGGCAGCATAGTAAGACTCGTAGTCGAGCCCATGGGTCCTTGGGTTCCAAAACAGGCAGTGCCGCTGAGCAAAGGCGCAGCGGAGCCCCAATGGTGACAAAGGCCATGGTGGAGGTCCGACGGCGCGTGATTCCTATGAAGGGTGGCTCAGGCAGGTCCTAGCTAGGGCCCGATCAGCGTGATAGAAGATGCGCTTCACCACGGCGGAGATCCTTGGCCCATCCCCATCAAGTGTGGTGGCCGACATCGGTAGAAACAACATTGGCATGGCGGCACCATGGGCACACTGATCTGCTTCTATCATCGAGCATCCGCGTGCAGGGGACGGGCCGGTGGCAGGCTGGGTCATGTGCGCTGGGTCCAGGGGAGAGGGAAGGTGGGCTGGGGTCACACTTCTTAGGCCTTGTTTAGTTCCAAAATTTTTTGGAAAATCGACATTGTAGTACTTTCGTTTGTATTTGACAAATATTATTTAATTATGGACTAGTTAGACTCAAAAGATTTGTCTCGTCAATTCCGACCAAACTGTGCAATTAGTTTTTATTTTCGCCTATATTTAATACTCCATGCATGCGTCTAAAGATTCGATGTGACGAGAAATCTGAAAAATTTTGCAAAATTTTTTGAAAACTAAACAAGGCTTTAGTACTTCTGAAAGATGTGGCTGTTATTTATTCTCTTATTTTTTTTCCTTCCATACCTATTGTTGGAATAAAAGCGTGATTGATCAAGCTACTGTGTTTGGGCTTCTCCATATGTGCGCACTAAGGTTGTTTGACAAAATGCTAGCTGAGACCACGACAATTGGAGGCAAAAAAGCAGTGTGGTGTTGTGAACATTGCGAGGCACGGCAACTTAAACCTTATTGTTGGGATATCTTTTATAAACCAATCGATGATAAGGATTGTTATATGTCTGCCACGAGTAGTCATCAACAAGGCAATTTGAGGAGGGGAAATAATTTTATGGTTAACTGACTCAGGAGCCTCTAAACACATGACTGGTACAACAGAGTTTTTCAGTGTTACAGTCCTTGTGCCAAAACGGAATGGAGGACTAAAATTGGCCATAGCCATGAAATCTGGGGAACATGGCATAGGTTCCATGTTTGAGAGAGAAGGGAGGGTCAGTGAACTTAGGCATCTTCATAGACTACGTTGACTGTTAGTGACAAGCTCATCCAAACAAATAAAAGTGATGATTGGTACTGACAAGTTCATCCAAAGTCCAAATAAATAGAAGAGGTCAGCAGAGCTCAGTTAATATCATATACTGTACCAAGTATTAGGTCAGTCTCAATACATAGTTTCATGACATAGGTACCAAGACTATAAACTAGGTAACCGAGCCACATAAGTTTCATAGGGATGAAACTCCCCCATGAAACTCCTCTCTCATCTGATGAAACTTCTTCATTTAATGACCCTGCCAAGTCAGCAATTTTGCTTATGTGGCACCCTATTTAGTGTGCATGACACTCTCATGAAACATGCATTGAGACTGACCTTACATTATCTAGCGGAACTCCCAATGCAGTCAACCAACATATAATCTCCAATAATGCTATAAGGGTTTGTCTAGGAGAACCAAACACAACCGGATTGGATATAGTTGTACAAGATCAGGCTAGTCTCAGTGGTGTTGTTTTTAAGACTGCATCTCATATAGAATGAAATATAATATAGATGAATCAATCACTCTCAATGCAAAGTTTTATTCTATGACTTTATAAATATTTAATTTCATGGCTCATGGACCGTTGATAATCATGTCAAGCTAGTTTTATCTAGATAATACTCTCTTTCTCTCTTTATCGATCTGTCAAGTCACCAAATCTACTTACGTGTCACAATATTAAATGCAAATAAAGCTCAAATAAAACCCCTTTTAAATGCATATCTTCACTTTTAAATGCCTAATGGCTGCGTGCCTAAGGTAGGGAGGGCTTCCCCACAAATTCTCCAACTCTTTTGAATGCATATCTTCACTTTTTCTATTACATACATATGAGATGTTAATATGCATGCCACAGTTCAATACAAATAAAAAAATTTCTAGGTGCCATCAAAGTATAGGGAAAAAAAATCTAGGTGCCATCAAAGTATAGAAAAAATAAACAATAATCATACATTTGTTTGCATAATTTCAAGTCATGCATAGAACTATAGTATCATGCACAATAACTGCCATGAAGTATTGCACGATTCGAAAACTACTAGATATATCTCCTTATCAAATGATTGATTTTTTTTCTTGTCAATATAGCATGTATTCTATAATATGCATGGCAAGTGACAGAGTAGAAATTATTTCACATTAATTTGAGCCAATTGAAGACTTCATTCCACGGACTACAGGAATAATGAAGAGTAACAATTGTCCACCGATATGGTATCTTTTATTTGGGAACATTAAACACAAGACATGATACAAGTTCCAAAACTATTTGGTTTTAAGAGACTCGCCGGCCTTGGCAAGCTCCTCCAGCTTCTTATCAATCTGTGCTTCTGTCAGGCCATCCAAGTTCACACATCTCTCCACGCCCATATCTGACAGTAGAATAAAAAGGAAACGATTAGGGCCAAACACTATGTTCCACTTTGTCATGATAATCTTGTAGAAGTGCAGATACACAATACAACAAACATATGCTCTAGTTTTTTATATATAAAGAACATATTCTTTAGTTGAAGGAAGAATGCAATAGTCAATATAATATGCGATGTCCATACATTGTCTGATACCATGTGAAGGTTTATCACTTCATTAATAGTATGTTCTGTGTTTCACGTAATACAGGAGAAACAGTGCAACAAAGTCAGCAACCAAGTTCCTCCAACATATCTAGGGTGTGCCTGTATTATTTCTTTATGGTGACAGGTTTGGTCAATGTGGGCCTTCCCATGAGAATACAAATTCCCATTCCTAGTGCTTTATAAATAATGTAATAACAAGCATAAAGGTTCCACAACAGTTGAGCCACTGGAACTATAAGGAAACAAGGTTCCACCTTTTGTGAACCATTGAAAAAATAAATCTACATCCTCAACATAGTCCACCCTAGTAATAAATTGGATTCATGAGATGAAATTATTAGTAATGTTACGAAGTACAAACTATTTTCTTAACATGCATCTGGTTCATTGAAACTGCATCAATGTACAAATATCTCTGCTTAAAAAGGTAACGCCTAGCACAACCTATGGGCTTGGTGGAGCTGCACCACCTCACCCAGCTCCTAAGCGTTTCATTTAGGCATTCCCCACAGAGATACTTTGAGTTTGATATATGTATGAAGATGGGACAAATTAGAGATGGAGAAAAATGAACTACAATTATTTCACTCATGTATGCATGACAATATCATTCTTTTGTTCTTATATGCCAAGTTTCCTTTAATTTTCATGGCAGTACTCTAACCACCCATAGAAAGTAGAAATGCCTAGGAATGCCGAAGCACTAGGCAGAACCCCTTCAGCCACTGCTTGCCTAGTGCCCAGCGGTTTTGAAATATTGACACAGAGAAATTTTGCCTTGTATAATGACGGCTCTCCACATTCATTCAGCTAAGGTAGTGGACACAGAGAAGGAAAATAGAATCAATAATCTAATACAAGCAATGTCTGTAATGCATATTGATGATCTAGATTCTAACACCACTGATTAGCGAAGCCTATGAGTGACTTATCTGCCAAAATAAGATAAATCATAAACAGAGGTTATTCCAGCTTGTCTAGCTCAGAAGCATAAATCTAGTTCCCTGAAAATCTAATGCTCAGGACATGGATCATGAGAAGACAGTAGTGAATTTAGGAGGTGAGATCGTGATACTAATCCTACATCTTTCCAAATTGTTCCAGGGAGTGCTTGGCTTAAAGCATATGAAGCCATTCCACCAAGCTGATGTTATCTTCCTTGAAGCTCATTATGATTTGGTTACCTCCTCATCTCACATTCTTTGCATGTAATTTGGTCCACATACTGAGCCTGCACCAGCAACCACATCTGGTACTCCTGTTACACAAACTAAGGTTGGGTTTAAGGGTACCTTCACCTCTTGGAATTATGATATTTCTTTAATCCTGGTGGTTCTCAGTTGTCAGTAGCCAGGAAAGACCCCAAAAACTAAGTTAAAAGAACAGCTTAATGCACATAACAAATAAGCTGGGTTTGGGGATTATAAGCAACAAATGAAAAGTCATTTAATTGCTTAGCACTCCTGATCTAGTTCCGTCTGTGGTCATAGTATGCTAAACTTTTTAAGAGCAAATTTCATGGTATATTCTTTACTACATGAACTGCAATATGGCTGTGAAATTAAATCAGTGTCATTAATATATAAAATCAGCACCTGCAGGTAAGCCAACTGAGAAAACTAAATACTAACTACTTCTGTTCAAAATTATAGATCACTCTAGCTTTGTCCTGTGTCAAACTTATGTAAATTGACCAAACATTTAGGAAACTATATTAACATCTACAGGTTTAATACTAAACTAGCAAAACATAATTCATGGCGAATTTAATGAAACTAATCTAGTGTTGTAGATGTCGGTGCATTTTCCCATAAACTCAGTCGAAGATAAAGAAGTTTGACTTGGGACAAAACTAATGCCACATATGATTTGGAATGGAGGGAATACAAGACACTGTGTGTGTGGAGGAACAGTCTGGCCATGACTGTAAAGTTGATCATTGCCTACTCTACAATAAAATTGAACATCACATAAAACCACAAGGGGCTCCACCAGAAATTTAGCAGTTAACTGAACAAAATGCTGGTACAGACCATTGTGATCGACCAGGATGCTGATGCAGAGCACATATAAACGTAGGGATTGGCCACAACAGGTTATCATCACGCAAACTCTAGGAGATTTGTAGTTGAGCACGACAAACCAACATGGGGCTTCCATTTATACACTTGTTTCTCATAAATCTAATCGCCTAAATTCCTCTCCCCTCAAATGCACGTCATTTCTATATGACCAAACCTCCAACGGCAAGATCCGGCAGTGCAGATTGAGCCATTCCACACGGCAGGCAAAGATATGAAATCCACCCAAGAAATGGCTCCAACCAGTCAACATCAGATCTTCAGCCACAGCAGGAGAAAGAAAGAGGAAGAAATGGATGGATGCGTACCGTAGCGAGCCCAGAGCTGGGGCTGGACACCGGAGCACTCGCGGACAAGGAAGGGGAGGGCGGGGTTGCGGGCCTTGATGTCACCATAGTTCTTCTTCACGAACTCCCTGCGGGTGACCAGATCGCCAGCGCACCGAATCAGAAGCAGTAGCTTTAGAGAGCCGAATCGGACGGGAAGAGTCGAAGAGAGGAGCGAGGTTCGTACCGGGCAGCGGCGCTGGCCGGGGAGGACTGGCAGAAGAGGACGCGGATCTCCTTCACGCTCCGAGACAGGCTCGCCCGCCATGCCATCGCCGCCGCCTGCTCGCGTTCTATTGGATTCGGCTCGCCGCCGCCGGCTTCCTCTCGGCTGTGTTAGGGGGAATGGAGGCCGCGCGGTGGAAGTGGAACGGGCCTGTGCAATCGGGTCTCCTTTGGGTTATTGGATCAGCATCGGATCCACGCCGTCAGATCACCGATCGGTGGTCACCGAGGGAGAATGTATCCGGTACTCTCCATCCACGATCCCATAGTCATTTGAAGAAAGCCGCCCAAATATATATATATATATATATATATATATATATATATATATATATATATATATATATATATATATATATATATATATATATATATATATATATATATATATATATATGTGAGAAATGAGAAAAGTTCCAACAAAAATATGAATGATAGATGCTGCAAAGTTCTATGCTCATAAAAAAAATTAAGGTGAAACTAGGTTTAAGGGGGAAATGAGAGTCGAGAGACCAGACGATCCCACGGCGACGTGGGGCGGCGCTCCCGCCGCTGAGAGTCATTCCCCAGTCCATGAGCGTGGTGTACCACCATGGATCTCAAGAGCCTCCACGCAAAAGGGCCACCTGCTAGCCTCTCATGGAGATGGGAGTGATGTGGGCATGTTGGTGGCGAGCACTCGACCATGGCGAGTTCGGAAACCGGGTCAAAACGGGATCCAAACCCTACAACCCATCGATCGAAAAGAACAAGATCCAGGACTTCTGGGGGCAGTTGTGGTATATCCCCAACCGGCTGACCTCGCTGCATCGGGCTAGGGTTAGGGATAGGAAAGGGGAGAACCTAGTGTGGAACAAAAGGGAGCTATGGAGGTCCAAATCCTTCAACCCCTCTAGTTGTTATCCTATTGGTGAGGGAGATTTCTAGAGCGAGCCGCCTTCCAAGCTAAATTTCATAGAACTGCTCTCGAAAGAGGAAAAGCTTTGCTCAAGTGGTGAAGGAGGAAATAGTGGGGAGAGGAAGGGTATGGGGAGCCAAACCGCATCCAGAGGATGATTAGGAGAGATGGGGTGGAGGAAACGGAAACTAGTTCCAACAGTTTCCTCCACCGCCGCCACAACCATTCTACAACCAGCCACCGCCCTATGGGTTTTACCCCAACCAACCACCTCCACCGATGCCTCCGCCTCATCAAGCAAACTTCAACAGATTCGAGGGAGCTCAACCACGGGCAGTGGAATCCAATGAAGAGGCAGAGGGAGGATCCCTTGTCAACCTCAGTCTCAAGCTCTAAATCAAATGCACACAAACAGGGAGCAAACCAGAGAAGAAGCTCTTGCTGTTGAGGAACCACAACAATCTGCTCAAAAGGTATTGTTGATCCCAAAGATAGTAACCTGCATGTGGTCAGTTTCAATTGTGGTCAGACAGGACACCTTTATTTTGCTTGCAATGGGCCAAAAGTATGTTTCATCTGTCAGAGTACTGAGCATGTTGTTGACCTCTATCCTGAGTGGAAGAAACCAGCACATACAGCGGGATTAGGATTTCAATACATTGATGTAGAGGAGACTAAGGTTCAAACATCGGGTAGGGATGGACAACTTTGGGGTTCTTACCATTAAGAAGGGTGATATTGACAAGGAATGTATTCTTGAGAATCTAAGAGAGCTATTTGATAGAGATTGGTCCCGGCAACTAAAGACAACTAATGATTTTGGATACATAGTTAGGTTCCATCCAAATAGAAAAGTGGAGAAGCTAGTTATTGGAAATGCATCAGTGTTTGATCTGAATAGGCAGGGGTGAAAGGTCCTTGTTTGGTTTTGGTAATTGAGTGACAACTTAGGTGGACTAATAGTGTTTATGTGAGATACATAGGAGTTTAGTCCATAGGTGAATATGTGATGATGGAGGAGCTTATTGCATATGAGACATGACATGAACTCATGTGACCAAGGTGGAGAAGATCAAGATGAGGCTTGGCTCGATGGACCAGTTGCAAGTGTGAAGGGCAAGTCGGAGGGTTTGAAGCGAGGGACCGCGTGTGACGGTGAAGCTTGGGCGAGACTTGGTGTCGATGGACCAAAAACGGCGAAGAGCAAGTGAGGTCAAGATTGTTGAACCAATATGGACACATGATGATATGAAGTGGATCATATCATTTGGTGATTGATTGGTGCATGTGTTGCATCAACATTGGAGGAGATGGAATAGAAAGCGCAAGGCAAAGGTATAACCTAGGGCATTTCCATTTCATCGGTCATAGGTGTGTAGAGAAGTTTATGACCGGATTTAGGATACCTGGCCGTACTATTAAGAGGGACAAACTTGTTTGCATATCGTCATCTAGTTCCACTTGAGCGATCTAACTTTGCATACATGTTAGGATCGAGTGGCGTGGCAAGTTTGAGAGGCTAACTCTTTTGGGAAAATGTTTGTGAAAAGCTAACACACATGCACTTTGGTGGTGTACACTTGAGGGTGTTGGCACATTTGCAAAGGAGGAGTTTGAAGGGTAGAGAGGGGTTTGGGATTCAGGCGTTTTCATGGAAATGAAGTGCTCATTTTCCATTACATCGGAGGAAAGGTTTTAGAGAAGTCGTGCGACACTCGTTGGACGCTAAGGTGAGCAGTGTCGGACGCTGGACCTACGTCTCACGCAGTGTGGTTGTCTGTGCTATGTGTCGGCACGTCCGACAACTGCATGTCGGATGCTGGTCAAACACTATTCGAGCGCCCGATGCAGTTTGTGCACAAGCGAACATTTTTTTGTTGGCAACATTGGATGTTGGAGTGTGTCCGATGTGTGTTCATCGAATGCATTCGATGACTACATGAGGTTTCGGACTTCTCTGAGTAGCATCCGGTGTGAGACATCGCGTCCGACATGGGCCGTCGGAGCGTCCAATATGACTGTGTGTGGTGCTCGTGCAAATTAACCATTGGTGGCAACGGTCGAGTTCAAACGGCTAGTGACAAGTGGCAGCACAGAGAGCGTCAGATGCTGGGATAGCGTGTCCGACGCCTAGCATCAGAGCGTCTGACGCTCATGTTTTTTGCCCAGTGGAGGGGTAATGGCTAGTTGAGCCCTTGGAGCTATAAATAGAAGTGGTGGCCGGCCTTGGCTGGTGCTTGGCACCCTTGGGACTTAGTGTCCATGCTTGAGGAGTGCTAGTAAAGCCTCTAACTCACTTGTGCTTGCAAGAGTCCGATTCAATAGCGAGTGAGTGATTCTAGTATAGTTGTATTATGAGATTGCACCGAATGGCACTAGGTGTTCGTGTTGCAAGTCGGTGGTGCTTGTTACTCTTGGAAGTTGCCACCTCCTAGATGCCTTGGTGGCTTGTGGCTCTATCGATGCATGCAAGGAGTTTGTGCAGTGCTCCAGAGAAGAAATTGTGAGGGTTACAGTGCTCACCCCACGGGGATCGTGAAGAGAAACTCTAGTGGATTGTTTGTGGCTTGGAGGATCCCCATCTTGAGAGTGGATGTGCAGCACCCGCTGAGAATTTGGCTTTGGATTGCCAATTAGCTCGTGATCTATGAAGTGGGTGAATCGCCACAATGAGGACGTAGCTTGGTGGCAACCAAATGAACCTCGATAAAAATCATCGTGTCAACATTGTCTACTCTTCTCGGCGGTTTGCATTTGCTATACACGAGCTTGTATTTATATTCTTTATGTACATATGCTTGTGTAGTTGCTCTGGTAATTAGTTAGCTTTGTGTAGCTTGCTAGTTATCTTCTTGCTTGCATAGCTAGAAGTAGTTCCCTTGCGTGGCTAATTTGGTTTGTGTAATCTTATTAGTCACATTGCTTAGTTTGTGTAGCTAAGTAAGTTGCGCTCTCTAATTTGGCATTAGTTGCCTTGTTATTAAGCTTTGCTAGTGAGCTTATGAGCTTTGCGATTCTACTTACTACTTGTGTAGGAGCTCCCCCGTGCTTGAAGTACTAGTGACATAGGTTTGTGTGACCTTGCACCTAGAATTGATTAGGCGAGCTCTTACTAAGGAAGCACCTTGTTTGCTTGTTAAGGATCTTTTACAAGGTGCTAGAGAACTTAGATAAAGGGGTGTAGTCTTGGCTAGACTAATAGTTTTAGTTCTGCATTTGTTTCGGTTAGTCGACGCGATAAGTTTTAGAAAGAACTATTCACCCCCTCTAGTCCGGTATCTTGACCCTTCAAGGGGTGGTAGGTTCTCTTAGTGTGTGGAATGGTGAGACTGAACTGTTTGTAGTTTGACTGATGTCTAGGTTCTCATACAAGGTATACCTCCAAAGTGGGTTGACTGGAAGTCTATGGCCAAAGTTTCTTCAAGTTTGTGCTAAGTCTATGGCCGAAGTTTCTTCAAGTTTGTGCTCTATGGCTGAAGTTTCTTCGAGTTTATGCAGAATGATAGAAGTAGACTGGCAGGCCTTGTTCAACAGCTTCTTTAGCATAGTACAAAGATCCCACAAAAATTCCAAAGGAAAGGCTACTTGTGTTCAAAGACAAGCTCCATTTGATCATGTTCACTCCTGAAGGCTTTGAGCACGTGGACAATAAATTTGAGGGCGGGTCGGATAAGGGGGGTGAGGAAAAGAAAGGAGAAAGACTATTAGAGGAGGAACTATCTGATGCTGAAAATGGAGGAAATAAGGGTTCAAAAGATGATGGGAAATTTAAGGATTATAATCAGTCTGCAACAAAGGAACAGAGGTCTTAAAGTGTTCCTACTGGTAGCAAAAATGTTAGAAGGATTCTGCGGTTTGAAGATTTTGTGCTCAGTCAACAAGCTACCTTGGAATGTGCTAAGTTATTAGGAGCAATGGAACTTGACGTAGAAGAAGATCCTGAACATGGTATGGAAGCTGAGCTGAAACTGATAAATAAAGAAGATAAAGAAACTTGTTAGCTACCAGAAGAATGGGTGTATGAATTCTCAAATGGAAGAACAAGAAGCACCACAATAAATCTGAATGAAAATGTTTTGGTAATTGATCTAGAAGTGTCTTCCAATGAAGACGGAAAGAGTTCTGAGTCATTGATTCACAGTTTGAACTGTACTCCCTTTATTCCAAATTATAAGTCATTCCAAGATTCTTGGAGAGTCAAGCATCTCAAGTTTGACCAAAATTATAGAGGAAACTATAAAGATTTTTGACATAAAGTAGGTATACTATAAAAATATAATTGACGAAGAATCTAACGATACTTGTTCATAAATGTTATTATGTTATCATATAAATTTGGTCAAACTTGAAATACTTTGATTCTCCAAGATTCTTAGAATGACTTATAATTTAGTATGGAGGGAGTACTAAAGAAGTGGGGTCCATCAGCACATAGCCATCTCTGGTCAACATTTAGTCGGTCAAGGTAGATCAAGTTGCACAGAAAGGAAAAAAAGGAGTAAGAAGAATAAGTGGGGCCCTATGATACCAGTGAGAAGAAGCTCTAGGAACATTGAGGATAGAAAAATTATGATGGACAAAGACCAAGAAGCTAAGAGAAAGTAGAAGTTGGATGAAAAAATGGGTAATACTAAAAACACAAAAATCTCTAAACCTCTTCTAGTTTATGTTGCCAAGGAAATTGGCCTAGACATCCTGATATTTTAGACTCTATGATAGATCTTGATAGTAGTAAGAATACTGCTAATGAGATTAACTATAAGATTTCAAATTGTGATGGTGATAGGAGTTAAGAATGTTTCTGATATTGCTTCTAGTAGTAGAACTACTCAATCTCCTGTAAGAAATTGCTAGGATAGAAATTCTGAGAATCTTAAGACTGACAAGGAAGATGGTTCTCTACTGTAGGACCTAAGAAAATATAAAATGATAGGTATGTTTTGGAAGATTTGAGGGCTAGGGAAAATTGATAAAATTCTTGCTCTAAGAGGCAGAATTAGAGATCATCACTTAGATTTTGTAGGAATTATGGAGACAAAGAAAAATAATCTTTCTGATGGTCATTTTAAAATCATTGGCTCATAATACACCTTTTGATTAGTTTCATTTGGAGGCAAAGGGCTCAGCAGGAGGAATCCTGGTGGGTGCCAACTTAGACTTGTTCAATTTATGAGTAGGAGAAGTTCTAATTTTTTAGTCAGTGTGATGACTTGTAAGAAAATTGGTTTCACTTGGAAACTCATAGTGTTTATGGACACTATGGACCAGCTTATGAAGAGCAGAAACAAGAATTTTTAAATGAATTAGAATCGGTCATGAAAGTGTTGCAGGATCCAATTCTTATTAGAGGTGACTTTAATTTAGTGAGAATTGTTAGTGATAAAAGCAATGGTTCAATAAATCATAGATGGATTGATAGCTTCAAGTTGGATAGATAAATGGGCTGTCATGGCATTAAGTGCTAGTAACAAAAGGTTTTCTTGGACCAATAACCAGGAGTTTTCAATTTTAGCTTTGTTTCTATAGCTTGGGAAGCTACTTTTCCTTTGGTAAGTGTAAAGGCCTTAGAGAGATTTCCAAAAGTGACCATAACCTTTTGGGTATCCTCTCTCCTCGAGACCCATTTGCAAAGAGTGTTGTCTTTTAGGTCTTGTTGTTGGAGAAGACTAAAAATAGATATTGAATCTTTTACCTGTAGCGATACCTAAAGGATAAATAGGTCTTGTGTTTTGGGTGATGATTGTTGGAGATAGTCTAGATATGTTATAATAGGTGCCAGCTAGTTAAAGTTTGATGAAGATCCAAGTTGAAACAGAGAAGAAATGATGAAGATAATTTCCCACCAAGCATTCATCATGAATGGACCATGAGGCCTAAGAGAGTTTGTGGTTGAATTAGACTTCTTAAAACTAAACTTGGCCTCAATTGCCTATTTACCAAAACATATGAAAACAATATCTATTTAGAGGTGCACTAAGACTTTTCTAAGTGTTTCTATCTCTACCATAAAACAATTATGCAACATATGTTCCAATCAACTAACCTAACAAGCTAAACTAGAAAATATAAGCACACAACCTAGGAAGCAATTAAGTGTGAAACACAAATAAGGTAGAGAATGCAAAATTCTATTAATGGTCATTTTTTCTAGAGGTATCGAGAAGCTCACACTTTCCCCAAGTCTTAGTGGGAGCCCCTCGCTAGGGCCAAGCTTCAAGTCAGGTAACTCCATGGATATCCCATAGGCTTTCCCCCATGCACAAGTGGGGCTCCGAGATGGCTTCATCTAGACCGCTCCGTCCCATCTTCACTATTGAACTTCTAGCTCAAACATCATCGGCTGTGCTCCCTTCGGTACATGCTAGGTGGCCATAATATAAGTGCATTTGGTGTGTTCTTGCAAGATTACAACACTACTACACAAAATCTTTATCGCGACCTTTTGAAAACACTGTCCAAGGCGGGCACGAATTTCAACTATCTCAGTTAATGCCTGCCGAGGCGGTTGCTTTTTATGAACCAAGGCGGTTACAAGCAACCGCCTCGTAAAATCTATTAACGGACGCGAGCCTTATAACTAGTCTGCCTCCAAAAATACCCCCATTTTAGAGGTGGGCCAGTTATGAGGCCTACCTCAATTAATATGCTGGAGGCCCAGAAAAAACCCATATCCAATCAACTATATATATATATATATATATATATATATATATATATATATATATATATATATGTAGCTAGGGTTCACTTCGCTCACCCTCACTCAGTGTCGCTCGCCCTTTGGTCCTTCACCCGAGCGCCTCCTCTCCTCTCTCTCTCCCGCACCCAAGCGCCCCTCCCCTCTCCCTCCCGCCAGCGCCCCCTTGCCTCTCCTCTCTCCCACTCTCTCGTGCCTCTCTCCAGGTGGATCTGGAGGAGCCCGTGGCCTAGCAATGCTATGACCTAGCGGCCAGAAGGCATAGCGATTTGGTGGCCCGGTGGTGCGGTGGCCTTCAGTGGGTGGTGCGGGCTTGGCCAAGGCCCTCCGATGGCCGAGCTCCTCCACCGGTCAAGGCCCTCCACCTCCCAAGCTCCTCCACAAGTAGCCGCGCCTACTCCTCCACTGCCTCCTCCAACTTTGATGGTGGCACCCCCTCCCTCTAGATCTGGCACAGTGTGTCACGGAGAGCACGGATCCGATGGACAAGGGGCCAGATCCGTGCAGGGGCGACACAGACGCCTCCTCTTCTTCCTCCGATGTGGTGGCATGGATGAGGAGAGCCCGGATCCATGCGCGGGCTAGGCGACGGCGGCATTGGTCAGTTACAACGGCGCTCCTCCCCCTACCCTCTCTTGCTCACAGATCCGGTGGTCGGAGGCTGGATCCGGCGTCGGGCGGCCAAATCCCGGCAGTCCGGTGAGCTACGGCGGTGACGGGTCGTGAATGGGCTTGGCAGGCCCGTGGAAGGTCTTGCTGGGCTTATCCATGGTTTTTGTTTTTTTATTCGATTAACCGAGGTGGGCAAGCAACCACCTCAAAAAAGGTCTCATTTACCGTGACCTTTGGTCCAAAGTGGTTGGCCTGCCCGCATCGATTAAGCACTTTTACCCACCTCGGTTAAAAATATTGTAGCAGTGAGACCCTAGTGTACAACACAATAATGCTCGCAAGCACCGGGATGACAAGAGATATGCAAATCTTACTAAACACTAAGCCTAAGCCTAGAGCTAAGCACCAAAGTGGCGGTCTAACTAGTCTAAAAACTTCTCAAAGCGCTACACTAATCACCAAATATTTTTCTTAAGAATTTTTTGTTGTTAGAGCACTTGGATATGAGTTGCAACTCTTCTACAACTTCAGACGCTCTATCACACCTGAAATGGTTGTCCAAGAGGGTATTTACAACATCCACTCCTGAATGTAGCCATTGGCTTTGAACTGCCCACAAACAGCACTCACCGGAAGGTCTGATGAGGTCACCGGATAACTCTAATGCCTACCATGTGAACTAGCCATTGCCTACCATTGGAGCTCCTTTCCCATTTGCATCTTCTCAGGTGATCACCGAAGAATTAATTCCAGTGGCTCAAAAACCCTTCTTCATAGCCTCTAGACATCAACCTTTTCTCTAGTGCTTGTTCTCATGCATCACCCAAGAAATCCGGTGGGTGATGAAACCTACTGCAGAAACTATAGCTCGTCAGTTGAACCGATCCAAGCTCCAGTGCTTCAGTTCGACAACACCGAAGAATTCTAGTGACTGTTGATGGTCAGAATGTCAGGTCCTCCCTAAGACCCTGAGTCTCTGACTCTGACCCTAAGCTCAGCTAGCGCGTGCCTGTACGCTTGAGATTATCTGCCGAATCTGTCAGCTATTCAACAATACTTTTTCTCTCACAACACTGTTTTATGTCTAGTTTAAAAATTTAATACATTGTTTTGTGACACAAAAACTCTACCATAGATTGATGGCATTTGTAAAAGTAACTGCTAAATCTCAAATGAGGGGTGAAACCAGCTGGTGATAAATGCTTTCCAACCAGTGGTGAAAATATTTATGTAGTACTAGTAGTGCATTATTACCATATAAATAACTGCTAAATCTCAAATAATATTTTGTCTAAAAAAATCCATCAGAAAATTAACTCTCGGGTCCAACAACGGCAGGGCTGCTTCATGCCCCCGGCGCTTCGCAGGCGACGATGACTTCACCAGTTCACGACATCTCTGCAGCCTCAGGGCCTCACGCGCGGCGCGCTAACCCTCGCCTACGGTGCAGCCCCAGCCAGCCACCGGCACCGCAAGCCAAAGGCAGGAGCTAGCGTTGCGCTACAGGACAAGCAGGGACCTGCCCGCCAGCGCGCGTTCGCGGCATGCCAAGCATCATAGCGGTGGCGTCATCGCGTCTCCAATGCCTTTCCCCTACCGAGAGTCCGTGCCGGCCGGCGCTCCACTTTCCGTGCCGACCAGCAGTTAGCGTTCCCGGTCAGTATCCCACTCTTCACGCCATCGCCATCTAGAGCGCCATGGCAGTGGACAAGGTTAGGAGTAGTGCTAGTGCGGCGGCCGTGATGGGCCTGGTGGTAGCGGCGGCGGCGCTTCTTTCCCCGCCGGCGCCCGGGAGCTTCAACGACGAAGGTACGCACGTTTGTCTGGTCGCCGCCTTCATTCCTGCGCCCTTTGTCGTCGTGGCAGGCTGGCAGCCGGGCGCCGGCCGCCGGCTGCCGAGATCATGTGCTCTGCTCACTCGATTCATGGTTCTTCTTCCTGCGGTTTCTGAATTCTTTTGCACTGCACGTCGCCGTGACGCCGTCGCCGTCGTCGTCGGGTTGAATATGCAGTGAACACTCTGGTGGAGATCAAAAGGGCGCTGAATGACCCGAGCGGAGCTCTCCGCGCCTGGGACCCGGAGGTGATAGCCGCCGGCGACGAGCTGTGTGACTGGCCCATGGTCGTCTGCAACTTGAAGGGCCAAGTTTTCAGGCTGTACGTATGCTCTCCTCGCTTCTGTGCACGCCTCTGTGATTCATAGTCTGGGCTCATGGCTCTTTGCTTTTTTTTTTTTCTGTTTGCAGGGATCTTTCGAACCAAAATCTCTCTGGTACATTGTCGCCGGCGATCGGGAACCTTAGGTCAATGAGAAATCTGTAAGGCTCCATCTATGAATTTCTATTTTTAGTCATTATGTTTATATAGAACATGTGGATGAGAAGTCTGGTTTGAATGATTGCAGATTATTATGCAACAATTCAATATCTGGCGCTATCCCTGACACACTAGGCCAGATAGTGCATTTGGAAACTGTTGATCTCTCAAATAATCACTTCACTGGAAGCATCCCAAGTACGCTGGGTGGTCTGGCGCACCTCCAGCATTTGTAAGGCTACTATATCTTCCTGCAGCATTATTAACGAATACTCCAATCTTAAGTGTTACTAACATTCATCATGTAATATATGCTGTTCCTTATTGAAACAAAAATCTTTAACTTGCGCTTGTCTTTGCACAGGAAACTGAACAACAACAGGTTATCTGGGCATATACCTGATTCACTAGCCACTGCTAGCATGCTCTCAAGACTGTATATTCTCTTGCTAATCTCCATTCTGTCATTGTTGCATTGTTCTTTTATATGTTAGTACATTGTTATAGCCTGCTTGAACTATCCTTTTTTTTCCCACAGGGATCTCTCCTTTAACAACCTCAGCGGCCATCTGCCCATTTTTGGCGCAAGTATTGTCAGGTAAAGTGATTTCTAGTTCATATTTATCCTTTTATACCTTACAATTACTGATCACCCTATGACTTAACATGGGCTCTAGGGGTGAAGCAAGTTCTAAATGGCCTTCCCTCTTTCTCATTTAATTACTCTGTCATGTTCTCAGCTTGCAGGGTAATCCATTGCTAAATCCCACTGTAGAAGAGCCACATGATTTTCCCACACCAAAGCAGGCGAATAGTGAAGGTTGTTCCTTGTTCAATTTGGGATGATTTCGATTTTGTCATACGATTTGAAATCCTATTAATCTTACCTAGATATGCGCATAACAATCATTATCATTTTCTCCAGAAAATTCAGATGTCTTGGATGAAAGAGAAGGCCATATCCTTGGTATCCTTGCAGTATGTCTATCAATTGCTTGCGCAGTGACTACCGTGATTACTGTAGTTGCTGTGGTATGTCGCTGTCGCCATCGACATGAGCAGGCCGGCGCAGTTGATGGTAATAATTTTTCAAAGCTATATATATGCGTGTTTTTGTTTGAGGGTATCTATCCGAAAGGGGGGGTTATAACAGGTTTATGTCTTCAATTGCAGATGTTTCATCGGCTATAAGTCTTACTGACTCTGGTTTATCTCAGTACTCTATTTCTTCCTTGTTTATCCTTCCATAGCAAACTCGTTTAAACATAAAGATATACCATTGTATGTTTTAGTTTGGGCTATGATGCTATAGGAAACTACAAATGAGCCCATCCAACTGAAATGAATAGTTATGATGGAGATTCCCTATATTTTGGATGTTTTGGTTTGTTTCCTTTCTTGTTTGTGAGTTTCCTCAATTTGTATCACATTTATTTATTTTTTGCTAAGTCAACACCAATTCACCCAAAAAAATTCAAAAGTTTTGTTGAATGATCGTGGTCTTCAATCTAATAGTTTCTAGTTTTGAGTAGTGGCATGCCAACACAAGCATGTGCTCGAGCAACAGCAGGCACACATGCGCATGTAGAGTGACTGAGAGAGGGTCAAGACCAAGGACTGGTCCCTATCAGAATGTTAGCTAAACTTGCTGCATAAGATTTTAATCTTTACTTCCAATTTAGTTATGCATAATAAGGTAGGGGAGACGCGTGATTGAAGGCGTGCTAGATCACGACGTAGCCCGAGTTGGTTTAGATTGTGCCACGACGCATGTTGCGCACGCAGCACGCACCGCTGAGCAACGGTGGCGCGCACGATGTGCGGCGTGGCGCAAGGGGATACTTGGCGATTTGGCCAAGATATCACACATGCATATGTATATAAAAGGCATGAATAAAATCCGAAAGAGGTGCATTTGTTGGCACCGCCATATCTTTGTTCTCGCTTTCTATAGTTTCCAATCTATCGTGAACTCGTCGTGGTCACCACGTCGCCGTGAGCCGCCGTTCCAGGTCGCTGAAGTTCTCCAGTTCCAACAATTGGTATCAAAGCCGAAGGTTGCCGGTCGTGGAGGCGTGAGTAGGCGGTGAGAAGTCGGAGAGGAAGCCGGAAGAAGGAAGGAGAAGAAGGGAGTAGTTCGGGCGCCAGCAATGTCGAACAGCCAGGTTGAGTCTAGCGACTCGGAGGAGCGTGCGTTCAATCAAGCGACAGGCAACCTCAAGTGGCCAATGTTGACACGCACGAATTACCAGGAGTGGGCGCTACATGTCCAGTGCAATCTGGAAGGAATGTCCTTGTGGGAAGCAATTGAATCTGAGAAGGTCGAGCGACGTCGAGATCGACTAGCTTTGGGCGCCATGCTACGTGGCGTGCCCGATGACATGCACTCGATGCTGTTGAACAAGAAGACTGTCAAAGAGGCGTGGGCAGCGATCAAGACCATGAGGCTCGGAGCAGATCGGGTGAAGGAGGTGAACGCGCAAAAGTTGTTGGCTGAATTTGAATCTATCTCATTCAAGCCGGGAGAGGCGATCGATGATTTTTTGCCGTTTGATTCTCTAAGTTGGCAACCGATCTGCGTGGACTCGGGGAATCGAGTGTTACTGATACCCATGTCGTGAAGAAATTTCTCAGGGTGGTGCCCCCGAAGTACAACCAGATTGCAGTGGCGATCGAGATGTTCATCAATCTAAAGACGTTGTCGATCGAAGAGCTTGTGGGTCGCCTATGAGCGGCTGAAGTCCGGTTCGAGCCTACGGTCAAGCAGGTGATGGAGAAAACGGGGAAACTCCTCTTGACTGAGGAGGAGTGGGCGGCAAGAAGCAAAAGCCGACCGGTCTCCGACTCGTCGTCGTCTGGTGGAAGTCACGGTGGCGGTGGACACTATGTGAAGAAAGACAAGCCTGGCGCGCGCGGCGGGGGTGAAGCGCGTGATACCGGGGTGAAGCTCACGTCGATGGGTACTCCACGACGGAAGGGTAAGTGTCGCAAATGCGGCATTTACGGGCACTTTGCAAAAGAGTGCAAGACCAAGGTGCAGAACGCCGAGCGGCAGGAGGCCGCTCACCACGCGACGGCCGATGCTGAAGCGGCATTGATGGTGGCTCGTGTCCGCAACTTGGTAAGATCAACTCCTACTGGCGTACAACATGTGTTTCTGAATCAGGAACATGTGTTGCCGGCTGATTATGAAGATGGAGCATGGATTCTGGACACTGGAGCCACGAATCACATGACCGGCTGTCGAGGAGCACTGGCATTGCTGGATGAGTCAGTGCGCGGGGCAGTGCGTTTTGGAGATGGGTCCACGGTGGATATACACAGCATAGGAGCTGTAACTGTTGCCGAAAAAGGTCAAGAGCATCGTGTTCTGGCGGAGGTATATTACATTCCATCTCTGAAATGCAATATAATCAGTCTCGGTCAGCTGGAGGAAGGAGGATGCCGGGTCGAGATTGACAACGGTGTCCTGAAGGTGTTTGAACGAAGCCAAGGTGCAGGTAATCAGCGGGGAGTGATAATCCGGGCTGAGCGCAAGAATCGCCTATATATACTGAGGGTGAACTTGACTGCACCAATTTGTCTGCTGAGCAAGATGGATGAGGAGGCTTGGCGTTGGCACGCTCGGTATGGGCACCTGAATTTCAGGTCTCTGCATGATTTGGGAGCCAAGAACATGGTTGATGGCATTCCTCTGATTAAGCGAGTGGAACAGGTATGTGATGGCTGTGCTCTGGGGAAGCAGCATCGCACACCGTTTCCTCAGGCAGCACATATCGTGCTAATGCAGGACTTGATCTTGTCCATGGAGACTTGTGTGGACCTATTACACCTGAGACGCCTGGTGGAAAGTCCTATTTCTTGTTGATAGTCGACGATCACAACCGCTATATGTAGTTAGAGCTGTTGCATCAAAAGATCAGGCGTTGGAGTATATTAAGAAAGTCAAGAACGAAGCTGAGACTGAGTCAGGACGTCAGCTTAAGGCATTCAGGTCAGATCGCGGTGGGGAATTCAATTCAGGTGCGTTTGTGGTTTTCTGCAGGGATCATGGGATCAAGCATTATACAACCACGCCGTACTCCCCACAGCATAACGGAGTCGTTGAGCGGTGGAATCAAATGGTGGTTGAAACAGCACGCTGCATGATGAAAAGCATGACAGTACCGGCCCGATTCTGGGGAGAGGCTGTGAGAGCAGCAGTTTATGTGTTGAATCGTGCACCGACGAAAAGCCTGAATGGGAAGACGCCATACCAGGCATGGTTTGGCAAGAAACCAGTGGTTCGACATCTTCGCACTTTTGGGTGTACAGTGTATGCCAAGAGAGTTGGACCTGGCGTAAACAAGTTGGCAGACAGATCCACACCGGGGGTGTTCTTCGGCTATGAGCCGGGGACAAAGGGCTACCATTTGATCCGGTTAAAGGCAGGGTGATGGTTTCCAGAGATGTCATTTTTGATGAGAAGAAAGCTTGGAATTGGGGGGAGAATGATCGCAGTCAAGGCCAGGCAGCAGTGCCTTATACGTTCAATGTTGAGTTCCCGGTTACTATTCCTGGTCCGACAATAGACCAGAACTCAGAAACGGGCGCTGATTCATCCTTCGGTGGCGCGCTGGCCTCGCCTGCTGTGTCAATTCCGTCGCAAGGTGATTCAAGTTCACCACCCCACACTCCAATCTCAGCAGGAACAACCAGTAATGCCTTGGGATCAGCAACTCCAGACACGCCGCCAGTGCAATGGGCTACGCCGCCGTCCAATGCTTCTGAAGATTCAGATGGGGCACCAAGGCGATATAGAACAATACCAAATCTACTGGATACCACTGAGGAGGTACTTGGGTTTGAGTATAGTGGAACATGCCTGGTTGCTGTAGAGGAGCCAAGGTCGGTGGAAGAAGCCATGGAGGATGGGTGCTGGAGGAGGGCTATGCAAGCCGAGATGAAAGCAATTGAAGAAAATAAGACATGGGAGGTGTGTAATCTGCCAGTAAAGCATAAGGCCATAGGGCTTAAGTGGGTGTTTAAGGTGAAAAAGGATCCTGATGGCAATGTTGTCAAGCATAAGGCGCGCTTGGTTGCGAAGGGCTATGCACAGCAGCAGGGCGTAGACTTTGATGAGGTTTTTGCGCCAGTGGCCAGACTCGAGACAGTAAGGGTGTTGTTGGCCTTGGCTGCACAAAGAAGATGGGAGGTACACCATATGGACGTTAAATCAGCGTTCCTGAATGGAGACTTATCAGAAGCTGTGTATGTGCAGCAACCCCCGGTTTCAGAGTTGGTGCAGAGGGCAAAGTGCTGAAGTTGAGAAAGGCACTTTATGGGCTAAGGCAAGCACCTCGGGCGTGGAATGCAAGGCTTGACAAAGACCTGTTGTCAATGGGCTTCATCAGAAGCAAGTTGGAACATGCAGTGTACATGAGAAGCAATTCTAAGTCTTTTCTGATTGTTGGAGTTTATGTTGATGACCTGATCATTTCAGGACCCAACCTTGGAGACATCAAACAGTTCAAGGCCTTGTTTAGTTCCCAAAAAATTTTGCAAAATTTTTCAGATTCCCCGTCACATCGAATCTTTAGACGCATGCATAGAGTATTAAATATAGATGAAAATAAAAACTAATTGCACAGTTTGGTCGAAATTGATGAGACGAATTTTTTAAGCCTAGTTAGTCTATGATTGGATAATTTTTGTCAAATACAAACGAAAGTGCTACAGTGTCGATTTTACAAAATTTTTTGGAACTAAACAAGGCCCAAGGCCGAAATGATGAAAAGGTTCAGCATGAGTGATTTGGGACTTCTCAGTTATTACCTGGGAATTGAGGTGAAACAAGGAGCAGCAGGAATCACTCTGAGTCAGAATGCATATGCATTAAAGATATTGGAGGCGGCAGGGATGAGAAATTGCAATCCTAGTGACACTCCAATGGAGAACCGACTCAAACTCAGCAAGAAGAGGGTAGAAGAAGCTGTGAATCCTACTGCCTACAGAAGTGTGATCGGGAGTCTCAGGTACATCGTGAACACGAGGCCGGATCTAGCATACTCAGTTGGTGTTGTCAGCCGGTATATGGAAGCACCGGGAAAAGAGCATTGGGATGCTGTCAAACGTATCCTGAGATATCTCAGAGGCACAATTGATTATGGCTGCAAGTACGAGAGAGGAGCTGAACTAAAACCCGTTCTGTTAGGGTACAGTGACAGTGATTTCGTTGGTGATATAGAAGACAGGAAAAGCACCACAGGTGTGATTTATTTCCTAGGATCCAGTCTCGTCACCTGGGCTTCGCAGAAGCAGAAGATCGTCCCGTTGTCTTCCTGCAAAGCTGAGTACGTTGCAGCAGCAGCGGCGGCCTGCCAAGGTGTGTGGTTGAGTCATCTGATTGCAGACTTGTTGGGAAGAAAGGAGACGCCAGTGAAGCTACTCATGGACAATATGTCCGCTATTGCACTCAGCAGGAATCCAGTGCACCATGACCGCAGTAAGCACATTGATACTAAGTATCATTTTATCCACGAGTGCATTGAGGATGGAAGGGTGGAAGTAGATCATGTTGGGACTGCTGGACAGCTCGCCGACATCTTCACCAAGGCGTTGGGGCAAGTGAAGTTCATCGAACTCAGGAGTGCTCTCAGCGTTGTGCAAGTGCATCAAGCTTAGGGGGAGTTTGTTAGCTAAACTTGCTGCATAAGATTGTAATCTTTACTTCCAATTTAGTTATGCATAATAAGGTAGGGGAGACGCGTGATTGAAGGCGTGCTAGATCACGACGTAGCCCGAGTTGGTTTAGATTGCGCCACGACGCATGTTGCGCACGCAGCGCGCACCGCTGAGCAACAGTGGCGCGCATGATGTGCGGCGTGGCGCGAGGGGATACTTGGCGATTTGGCCAAGATATCACGCATGCATATGTATATAATAGGCATGAATAAAAACCGAAAAAGGTGCATTTGTTGGCACCGCCATATCTTTGTTCTCGCTTTCTATAGTTTCCAATCTACCGTGAACTCACCGTGGTCACCACGTCGCCGTGAGCCGCCGTTCCAGGTCGTCGAAGTTCTCAAGTTCCAACACAGAATGCCTCTCTCTATCTCTCTGAGCTTCTTAGTTGAATCACCAATGAAAATATCATAAGAAAAGAAGGAATTCAATCATATAAATGCACCAAAACACATAACTTTCTAGGGACTATATTAACAATGCTCAAGATCATAATATTAGAACAAGGTAGTTTAAAAGAGCTAGTAACAACAAAAGGAAGGCCTGAATAATGGTATAATTACTAGTTTGATGGCATATATAGCAAAGAAGATACCATAATTTATCTTGATGCTCTTGACCTAACGAGCTTGAGCATCATCAACTATACCTTGTGAGAAGAGATGAGTGACTGTAGGACTTCCAGATTTTGGAGCCATTAAATAGCGAAATAGGTACCCTAATGACATACATGTAAGGAAAAGCTAAAGGTGTGCTCTAATCACCATTCTAGAGTGAGATGCACTGCAAGTCCCTAAACTATTGCTGCGTTCTCATATGGGTCCATGATTTCCCAAAGTGATTATCGCGGTATTTGAATGGTTCATTAAAGGTCCATGGTTAGACCTGGAGTGAACTTAGGATGAACCACTTAAAAAATTGTAGAATATAGATGATGCTATAGAGATCATGGATCCAGATGAGAAATGTGGGAATTGTTTAGGGAACTGGAGTGCATTTCGCCATTCTCAACTTGAATAGTACAGTTTCAGTCTCACAAAATCTTAGGTTTCTTGTGCACCTAATCATACCGGAGGCAGTTTGCAATAAAATTTCCAAAACCATGAGACAATAAAGCATTCAATTAATAATGCTATAATGCAGTCCAAGTTAAGAACGTTGTTGAGTGCAATTAAAACTACTTTGAACTTTACACATCACAAAAGTATGTGGGTCATGGTCCTGATTGTCCTATATATGTGAAGAAACAAAATCCGTATCAACAACAAATAGAGTTCAATAAACTTTAGGCTACGCCATGGATTGCCATGAATCATTTTGGGTTCACAAACCTACCCTCGAGCTTGGCCATCGTACAGTATTGGTTATAGTTATTTTGTATCATTGTGGACCATATGCTACAAATCCTAATAAGCTAGTAAATCCTAGAGAATAATAGGCAAGTTTCTCATGAATAGCATCAATCCAACTTAGGGAAGCAAAGTATCTTGCCATATAGCTTAGTTCTAGATGAGATAAAAACAAAATATATGGCTGCACAATTATAATGGCTTTGTATTCAACGCATTTTTTTCATTCGGTGCGTGGCTTCAATAGTATGTTTAGGGTACTTATACTTGGGCAAGTACTTGAGTCACAGAGACCTATGTTACTGGAGTCATGCTAGCTATAAGTGTAGTTCAATGTTTACGCACAATTTCAAGGATTGTTGTATTCTAACAAAGGATCATACTATACATAATATGTTATCATTTCATCACAAGAGAAATATTATGAAATAAAGTGAATTTATAAAGTAAGTAATAATACAAATATTGTTGGCTATTAACAATTTTATGGATGATAGTATAACATACCTAATATGTATATATAAGCCCCTTTTCCGTCAAACATGCAGGTGGGCATCATTATATTTAGAAGAAGAAATTCCAAGCGAGCAAGTAGAAAAAGCGTCCAAAGAAAAAGAAAGATCAGAATAAAAATCAAAAAGAAGAAGGATTAGAAACTAGCTCATATGACTAACCAACTATTTGGACAAAAAACAACCACCACTATTGCCGCCAAGATCAAGCCATCAAGGCCACGGCTTTATAGTCTCTTAAGGGCCAGGAAACACAATGTGGCCTCATCTTCAATATCTTGCACAACGGCACAAGCATTTGGTGATGCAACTTCGAGCACACACCTATTTCAGTATTTTGGCAATCACTAGGCCATTTGGATGACTAATGAGTTGAACCACTTCTGCGAGCATGCATGATACCACCACCATTCTTGAAAAGCCATATTTTCTTGGTTTGGATGTTGTTGTAAACTATCCTCTTGAAGCATTGAGAACAAGACTTCTCTAGCAAAAAAAAAAACATTAGAGGCCAAGAAATATTGGATTGTATCCTAATCTTTGTCACACAACAGGAGCATTCAGGGTGGTCAAGCCGACACAACCTTATGTTTCATTTTACATCCTTTTTATACCATGCATTGTACTCTTTACTTTATGGGAAAAGGGCTAAACTTCACATTTCTATATTTCGCTTAAAATCATACATGTAGATTGCGATATTAGACCCCTATAGGCTTGGGTAGCCAGCATGATTGGCATTGGGTTGCGAGCTAGCGATGGATGCGGTTTATGTGAACGGATAGGTGATTAAATTCCAAAATTTAAGGTATGTTTTGGGGGTGGTAGATTTGAGGGCCACCGCTCCTTGTGCTGGTCACTCATCGGGGATTGAAAGGACTCCAAGGGCAATGGGGAGGGGAGGGGATGGAGAGTGCTATCAAGATGCATCAGGGCTTTGAAGATCACGAAGATCATAGTCGAAGGATTTGTGATCATGGTCAATGGTGGCCATTAAAGAGGATTTTGAGTGGAAAGAGGGTGGCAGCAGCAACATTAATTTTGTGGGATGAAGTGGGGAGTGAGGCTTCAGGGCTGCAAACCAATATTCAAAAAAGCAATATTATACCCATCAGTTGTGCTGAGGATTCTTTAACAACAATTCAAGATATTTTACCTTGTACAATTTTGGAGTTTCCTTGTAAATATTTGGGCCTGCCTTTGTCAAACAAGAAGCTTCGAAAGAGGGACCTTATGCCATGGATTGAGAAAATCGCTGACAAGCTCCCATGCTGGAAGGCAGCTCTCATGATAGGGCAGGACGTGCCACCTTAGTTCAGGCTGTTCTCTCAGCAATGTCTGTCCACTTATTAATCGCCATCAACGTTCCAAAGTGGTTCATCAAGGCAGTGGACAAAATTAGAAGAGGTTTCCTATGGCAGGGAAAGAAAAAGGCTAATGCAGGTTGCTATATGGTGGCCTAGGAAAAGGTTTTGAGACCGTTGGATCTTGGAGGCTTAGGCATCCCCAATCTGGAGGTAATGGCCTGGGCGCTACAAATCAGATGGCAATGGTTTAAGAAGAAGAGCTGATCGGCCATGGACTGACCTTGAGCTCCCCTCGCATCCCAACTCGATATCCCTTTTTAACATTGCGGTCACTATGGAGGTAGGGAATGGAAACAACACTTTTTTTTGGACTGATCGTTGGCTGCACGGTTGCTCAATTGAAAATCTTGTGCCAATGGTCTTTGCATGTATCCCCTCAAGAATACGCAGGACCTGGATAGTGGCTGAGGCTCTCAACAATGGGGAATAGCCCAGGGACATCCAAGGAGGCTTGTCTTGGGTTGGCATTAGGGAAATCCTACAATTATGGGACTGCTTTGACTGATCAAGAGGATCGTCACATTTGGAGGCTAGATGCTAGCGGATGTTACTCCTCCAAATCTGCCTATAATGCTTATTTCTTTGGTGTTGTGACCTTTGAACCTTGGTGTCGATTGTGGAAGACCTGGGCCCCAGCTAAATGCAAAATGTTTCTATGGTTGGCAATCTGAAACAGATGTTGGACAGTAGATAGGCTTGCTAAGAGGGCCCTCCCTCATCCAGATAAATGCTCTCTATGTGATCAAGAAGATGAGACGATACAACACCTATTAACAACATGCGTGGTGGCAAGACAAGTGTGGTTCAGATTGCTCCAGCCTTTGGAGCTAACAGATTTAGTCCCCCGTCGAAATGAAAGGAGCTTTGCAGATTGGTGGCGTAAGATGTTGAGTAGAGTAAAGAAGGAGCAGAAAAAAGGAGTGAACACTCTAATTATTCTTGGCGCCTAGACTATTTGGAAATATAGAAATGATTGTGTGTTTCAAGGGGTTTCTCCTTCAGTTAACACAATTTTGTGGGAACTGTATGATGAGCACGACTTATGGTGCTTGGCTGGTGCGAAGAAACTACAAGGGTTAGGACTTACTTTTGCAACCTAGGGCAGTGAGTCGTGTGTGAGCTATATGGAAAAGTTTTGATATGTAATTTGCCTCACTCATATTTGCTCCTCGTATGAGTGAGGATCATGTTGAGGACCACCCTTTCTCTTTAATACAATGAAACGCAGCTCTCCTGCGTTTTCAAAAAAAAATCTTATCTTACTTCCATTCTTTCTTTTCACTTCATTTTGTGGTACAAATTGCTTCTTATAATGATGAAATGTTCATAGTTTTGCCAAACAACTTAGTGCAGTTCATAGTTATGATTTTCCCTGGCCCCTTAGTCTTGGACTCTTGGCTTTGTTTCTCTTTTCTATAAGCATATAATTCCATTGATTTGGTTATTTTACTTTTGCAGCATTCTTATGTACACTTGATCTTAATGGATACATTTTCACACTTTTAGTTCATCTTGGTCATTTGAAGCTGTACAAGTTTGAGGAGATGAGAAGGGTCACCATTAACTTCAGTCAAAAAATATTTTGGGAGGATATGGAATAGCATAGGGTTGTTTGCCTGATGGCACTATTGTAGCTGTCAAACGACTGAAGAATCATGCTTTGGATACTGGGGGTGATCAATTCCACAGAGAAGTTGAAGTGATAAGCTCGATTCTTCATCACAATCTCCTTCCCCTATCTGGTTTCTGCGCTACAAACGATGAAAGGCTCCTTGTGTATCCTGACATGGAAAATGGAACAGTTGCTTCTAAATTACAAGGTTAGTATCATGCCTCATTGTCATATATTCTGTATGGTTGCAACATCAAGTGATGTGTATCTCATGTGGTTACAATCACAGAAATTTATTTTTCAGTAAACTTTATTATGAGCAGATTTAGACAAGTATAGGTTCTATACTTTTTTTGAAATAAAGACTGTGGAGTAGAGCTCCCCAGTATATTCAACCCTAGCCTAAAATTCATTCCCATAGGAAGTCGAACCCAAGACATTAGGAGTGCTACAAGAACCATCTAACTAACTCAGGCTTGTTCGCTTTGGGTCCACTTTCTATTTAGAATACTGACAAGGTCCCTGTGACTACAATGTGTTATTTACTTATTTAAAAATGCAATTTATAATTCTTAAGTAACTTCCAATGGCAAGTATTCTGTTAACCATAAAAGCTTGCAAAAATTTCTGTTCTCTAGGACAATATTAATTTTGGATTGGAGGGTAAACAGCATATGAGTACTATATGACAAATATAATGTGCTTATCTCAAAGATAATGTCAGATATGTTGGAATTGACTGGATATGGTTAATTTAAATTGAGCTCTTACTGTAAATTTTTGTTGGAACCTTTTGTATTATATATGAATTAGCAGCATCTTCTCATTATAATCATTTTTTTTGCTGCCATTCACTTTTACAGTTTCTACAGTTAAGTCTATCATGGCAGTCAATATTTTTGTTTATCACTTGGCTTTGTGATGTAGTTTCTCCACTTGTGTGTCCTAGAGGTTGAGGTACTAGGTCTGAACAATCCTCTTTGTGGATACGTAGTGTTTCTTAGAAATTCCATATTGAGATCCCATCCCACAAACAATGTGTGGGAGCTTTCAACATTCATACTTCCTTTGGTCCTTCTAAGAAGATACAAAACTTCATAGCCCTGATTCATGCTTAGTGATCAGATGATAACAAACTATTTATCCTCACCAGTTAATATATATCCTGAATTGCAACAAAGTATCTGACTCTTCTCTTTGATGAAATTTCAGTTGTAAGAATAGTTTGTTTGTGTTCACGAAGCCACTGCATTGCAATTTCTGATGTAGTGTTTATCTGTTCATAAAGATTCTACTCAACCTGCATTGCTTTATGGACTCGAACAAACTAACCTGTGGTATTAACAAGAACCAGATGAACAAACTGTATGTATGGTTTTTACTTGGAACTTACATTCATTTAGTTGAAAGCTTGCTAAACCATATATTCTGAGATTTTTTTTCCTTTTGACAAGGATGTCAAGCTAATTGTTCCTCATTTACTTTGACAGAGTGTGTGAATGGGAAACAGATAGTACTGATCCCTCCTATTAGCTAAAAAAACGAGGGTACTATTGGAACAGAGAGGGTACTGTTGTAGCAGGCAAACAATATCTTGGTGCAGTTCGACCGCGGTTGCTAGTCAACACATAAGGAGATACAGTGTGGCTAACATCAGTCGTCATTGGAGACATAGTCTGGATGACATCAGATATTGTGGTGCACTATGCACCATTGTTGCTGCCCCGGTGATGTTCGTCATGTTAGCTGTACCTTGTCAACAAATATAATGTCTTTTTCTAGATTCCATTGTGTAATATTTGGCTATTGTATTTTTTTCTCATTCCTTCTAGTAGTATAGGAGGCTGGCAGACCCATTCATTGTTTCTGGATGCTGGACCTGGTTTAAATTGCCATGAACTGCCATTCTCAAACATTTGTGATTCATTGATTTTTTTTCAGGCCAAGGAACTCCTCAAACAAAACCAATAAGCTCCTTTGTGGACAAGAAGTTAAGAAAAAACTATGATAGCGACAAATTGATGGAGATGGTTCATATAGCATTGCTCTGCACAATGTACAACCCTGACCACCGTCCGAGGATGTCTAACATTTTTAGGATGCTTGAAGGAGAAGATGAGGTTGTAGGGAAATGGGAGGCCATGAAAAACATTGAGGAGCCGAAGGCCGAGTCCCTGCCCGTCTATTCTTTGCTCTTGATTATGATGCTGATAGTAGCAGTTCAATTGAGTTGGAAGCCACTGAGCTCTCAGGGCCAAGATGATTGAACAGATGTTTGCCGTGTTTACTTGTAATGATCAATTTCAAAGCCCAAAATGTGATGATAAAGGTACAGAAGTATGTTTTGGACATTAATTTCTTGCACAACATTATCAACTACTACAAACCAACATCTTAATAAAAGGCATATATGAAATACATATATATTGATGAGACTTTTGGCACTAGACATACATAAATTTTGACTAAATAATTGTTAAATTTACAATGTTTCATTTCCTTTTCAATTCTTATGGTCTATATTCTGAAATAAATCGGAGTATCTAAGATGCCATGAGACGTGAACTATCTTTGCTCAGTGTCATTTGGTGGCCTGTGTAGAAAAAAGGGGGAACACCTCATGGCCTAGATGGGGTGAACTTTAATTACGGCATTCCTAGATGTGGTAACCTTTCATGTATAGCTATGGATTTCTTACAAGAATACAACCAACCATTACAACAATCGGCTATGCATATCTAATACCTGCTTATAGTCATAGAAGGAGAGTCTCGGACGTAACAGCTAGACCTAAATTCAGTAAACAATTGTATATGTAAACTTTGGTCATCATAGGCACGTTTCGTTCATGCCCCTAGTTGACCAAGCAAATATTTAGCCATCTACTCCCGCCATTCCAAACTATAAGGCATTTTAACTTTCATGGGGAATCAAAGCTTTTCAAGTTTAACCAAAATTATAGAGAGAACTACAAAGATTTATAACATCAAATAGGTATACTATGAAAATATAATTAGTGATGAATTTAATGATACTTATTTAGTATCATATAAATGTAATTATTTTATTATATAAATTTTGTTAAACTTAAGATGCTTTGACTTTTCAAAAAGTTAGAATAACTTATAATTTAGGATAGAGGGAGTAGTAAATTTGTCCAAATTTTTTTTTCTAAGACAAAGTTTGGATAGCCTAAAAGATTTAGCCGATGCCAGCTGCAGTCGACAGCACACGCCGAAGCTCACCTAGGATAATAAAATGGTCCCCTTATTTTGGCGGGGCTGCATGCCAGCGGAAGCAGCAGAGGTGGCACTCATCCAATGGTTGCACATGGTTTGTAATTTTTGGATTATTAAATCTCTAATGACAGTATCTACTCAAGCATATTTTGGAAACAACCCAAGGCCTGTTTTATCTGTTTTTGGAAGGACTACCTTGCAGACAACTGCTTCAGATAAAAAGAAACTCACATGGCTATGAAATACATGGGGACTGCAAACAAAAGTCTGAGATTTTTCCATGTGGTGGAGAAAGAAGACCGGTTCAAGTTGTGGATTGGGTTTGACAACTGTGGTGTTTTCACAACTGAGGAGGGTGTTATGAGTCTAGAGGATATTCTGAAGAATCTGAAAGACTTGTTTGACAAGGATTGGCTGTGGCATGCAACTGAAGCAACTAGATGAGTTCAGGTTTTTCCGAGTGTTTTTGAGCTCGGCAAAGGCTTTGCCGAGCGTAGCACTCAGCAAAGTCCACTTGGCAAAAATTTTCCTGGCAAAGAGACTTTGCCGAGTGCTTTTTATCAGGGCGCTCGGCAAAATATATAAAACATTTTGCCAAGTGTTTTTAGCGGCACTCGGCAAAACTTTCGGCAGCGCCTGCCATTAGCGGTTATTTTGTTTTTCTCTTTTTTTAAAAAAAATTGCTTTAGGTGCATGCCACAGCCAATCCTTGTCAAACAGCCAATCCTTAGCACGAGTGAAGTGTCGAATTTTTTTTCACACGACACTCGGCACGAGTGAAGTGTTGAACTGGAGCTAGAGCTAGCAACTGCACTTGGATACCCGATGCTTGCCCAATGC
Source organism: Sorghum bicolor (assembly GCF_000003195.3). NCBI lineage: Eukaryota > Viridiplantae > Streptophyta > Magnoliopsida > Poales > Poaceae > Sorghum > Sorghum bicolor. The sequence continues at coordinate 6,483,427 of NC_012878.2, read as the reverse complement.
TTTGTATGATCTGATACATGTCCGCCATCTGCTTCTGTGTGGCCGCCAGCTGAGCGGTCAGGAGCGCTTGGGTCTCCTTTGTTTCTGCCAGCTCGGCCTGCAGTGTTTGAATTGCATGTTTCAGTATTGCAAATTTGATCAATGTGTCTAAAGTTCAATGTACGACGATTGAAACCAGACTTACCAGAAGTTCGTCAACCCGTGACAGTGTTGGAGTAGGCCGTGCATGTATGGTAAGGCTTCTAGCCGTGCTTCGTGCCCTCACGTCTGAGAGAGGGGGTGCAGAGCTCGAGGAGTTAGTGTTGTCTGCAATCCACAACTGCCCATGCTTCTTGTTGATATTTGGTAACGCAATAAGGAAATGATCCGCAAGCGCACGGATATCGGTGAGCATTTCATCCGGGAGGTTTTCCAGAGTATCGTATTTATATTTTTACCACTGGGAGAAAGGGTGCATCTGACTAACCAAATCTATTGCTACTATCCCTTTAGGCACAAAGAATGTCTTTCGATGTGAGTGATAAATAGAGAAGACTGCAACCGTAGTCTCCTTCTAACCTTGGTAAGGATGATCTACTGTTCTAATGGGGAGGCTAACGGAATCTAGACACCACAAAGGATGTTCAACCCGCACCTATAAACCCTATCCTTCCTGCTAACGAGATGTGATCTACAAAGGTAGCTCGAAAATGTCACGTTCCTCACTACTACCACGGTCCAGCTAGTCAGGGAATATCTATGAGTACCCCAGCCTAAACACCACGTTTACGCCAGCAATGATTACTCTAAACTCTACGCGAAGAGATTAAAGTAAACTCATAAACCATAAGAACAATAAAACAAGAACTTAAGAAGTCGAAATACTGAAGAATCCTAGGAGCAAGCTTCGGGTTAGGAGAACTTGATCCCGCAGGTACAAGCTTGGAGTAGACACCGACAGGCCGGGCTTCCTCCACTCTACACCTCCACTCTATCTCTCTCAATCTAGTAGAAACTAGAAGATCTATTTCTACCTTACATTGATTGCTAAGCCTAAAAAGAAATATTAATTAGAGAAGAGGTTTTCCTTCGAGGGCACCCCTCAGTCTCTATGATAATTTCTTCATATCTTCCAGGGGCCAGGGGGCCTCGCTTATATAGTCCTCCCCTTCTATGCGTTTTTGGGTCGATAGCCGAGGTGGTACTATGTTTTTCTTGATCCAATAGGTCGGTGGAATATCCCGAGCGAAGGAGTCCTGAATTGACTCCAGCAGGGGGGCGGGCGCCCAGGCTACCAGGGCGGGCGCCCTGGGCCTGGCCCAGCTTCGCCTCCGCTTCGGTCTCGTGGCTTCTGGAGTCTTCTAGATGATGTAAAATTACGCGGTGCGTTGATATCTCTATGTAATCCCGACATGTGGGCCTTTCTTCCTTATTTCCTGATAACCCCCTGCAGAAATAGATAAACAACAAAACTCGTGGAATTCTGTCAGATCAAACCCTAATTCTAGGTGATGGTTGCATATTGGTCCTTTCTCATGTTTATTTGATAATTAAAATTGATACTTAAGAACCGTCAACACTTCCTACCTTGCCCTAGCCTCACAATCACTTGTGTCTCAAGGGGCTCAGTGCTTAGATTGTTATATGAGCCACAGAGTGCCCTAACTGCCTCCGTCTAGTCTCTGACCTTTGCGTGGATGGTCGGAGTAAGCCTAGGCGGAGGCATCCGGGTTGAAGATGACACCGGATTTCACCAGGCCCATATGGGACGTAGCCCATGCCCCAAACTCTGACACCGGCACATCCGGGTGTGCCACCTCCTACGAGAAAGACGGCAACATGATTAGAAATCAAGCCAAATTGAGCGTTAGAATAGATAAATGACATCTCATACAAGTGCCCGCTTGAATGCGGGGAGGTCGCAGCTGCCTTGGTGGTGAGTTGGATCGGTCCTCAAAGACTGCTTCCGCTTGCCTTGCTCATGCTTTGTGATGTATGCCAGGTCAAGGTACCTGTCCATGATCCTCGACCATGCCGATCTATGCGACATGCACCACGAGGCTAGCACCTGCACATCATCAAGTGTTTGACATATAAGAAGATCAATTCTGGACCTACAAAATCTCAAAATGAATCAATATTATTCACCTACCTAAAGGTACTGCTCGTTGGTCAGTGCCACCTTTCTTGCACCGACTTTGTTGAGGGGCTCTTTCTTGATGGACCTGTAGTAGTCGACGTGGGCCTGGAGTCATGCCTCGTGAATCATGTCAACGACTAACTTCTTACAGACTCTATGTGCCATCTGATCCGCCAGGGTCTCTCGACCTTCTACCTTGAAGTACCTCTGCATACAAACACGATGTATTCATGCATTATTTCAATAAAACACTTAACATGTGGATAAGTACCTCTACTTCATTGTGAGACACTTACCCAAAAGTCCGGCAAAACTTGCTCTTGCTTGTTGTCCTACTGGTCATCCGAGCCGAGCTTGTACCTATCCCACGACCAGGCTGGTTCCCACATCTCGTCTTTCAACTTCACAAGGCCGAGGAAGTGTTTCCTGCATAGACATCCTAGGACAATAGCAGGGGTGCGTGGGGGCTCTAGAGCACCTGACAGAACTAGCCAACTCCTGCAAGAAAAATCATTAGTTTCTCTATTGATTTTCAGTGTATGATATGAAGTACTAGTGATAACATCTATAGTTACTTACCTTCTTCCTGTAGGATGAACCAGTGGGCGTCCATCAGGGTAGCGAGGCTTGTGGGACCTCGCAGGTAGGGAGTCGACTGAGAAGAACTGTCCTTCGTCTGCTGAGTCCCCTTGTCCCCCAACAAAGTGTCTATGGTCGTGCCCACGTGGTCCTCCAGGGTGGGAGATGGGTCCTTTGGCTGGTCGAGAGCTAGGGAAGGAGGTGGGTCATCTGACTGGTCGAGAGCCGGGTGAGGAGGCGGGTCCGTCATGGAGCGACCCTGGCCCTCCCCCTCCTCCTCCCCATCTTGGGGCAACTTGGGCCTACTGTCGCCGCTGCCCCTGAAGACATCCCCTCGCCTCCAGCAGGATTGAGTAGCCTCTGGTACACCGAGGCTACCTGCCTTGGTGAACAGGTGCTCGCCATCTTTGTTCTATCACCTTCAATTTACAAAGAAGTGTTAGTACAGACATTACAAATAGTTGAAAATGAATAAACATAACAAAATTTAATAAACGTAGTATTACATGGTTTAGGAATATCTTCATAAACTGGGTCATAGGACTCATCATCACTGTCAATATTGTCCAAATGGGCAACACTATCTGAAGGTTCTATGTCATCTTCATTGTCTCTGCCTAAATGGAACCTCTCAAGCATTTGAATGTCCTTCGGATTCATCACTACATCTCCAGGGTCCTCATCATCACCATTTCATTGTCTACTTCTATGGCGGTGACACCAGATAAGACAATCTCAAAGCCCCCTTGTAGCCCATCTGCTTGATAGAACTCCCCATCATATGTGTTTGTGTCGAAGGTGTAATCTTCATCGTTCGGAACAACTAGTTTACCATGCAAAGATACTTGGTGCACAATAGACCAACCCTTAAGATAGTCTTTGTCTTGGCACGCGTATGGCGTATGATACACCTGCACAGTCTATTGAGCCACAATATAGACATCTTTTCCTTTATAGATGGAATCATGTCTAATCTCGACTAGCCCAAGATGACGGGTCTATCTTGCTCATCCTGGATCAAACCAGTGGCACTTGAATATGATAGGAGTAAGAGGTACTCGACCCTCATATTCAAGTTCATAGATCTCCTCAATTATTTCATAGTATTCAACCCCATTAGTGCTCAGCGTAAAGACTTGGCTGTTGGTGGCTTTCTGACTAGGCTGAGTCTGCTCGTGTCTTGATGTGTGGAAGCGATATCCGTTCATGTCATAACCGGTATATGACTTCACCCTTAACTTGAAGCCATTTGCAACCTATCTCAACTCGTCACTCATGGACGCATTGGTTTGTGCCTGTAAGCTCAAGCAGGATACATCATTATACTACTGGAATGTATGAGCTACTATGGAATATCAATGAATGTATGAGCCAACATGGAAAGTACCTTTTGTTTGAACCAAGAAATGAAATTAGGCATGTCCGCTTCCACACTCTCTGAAAGAAGGATATCATGTTCGTGCAGGGTAGGATCCCTTGATTGATGCTACTCTTCACAAACAAATTCCCTGTACCAAAGAGAATAAATGGGGTTTGATATGGAATAATGATGTCATATTGAAACAAGTTTGTTGAGAACTTACTTAATGAATGGAGCAACCTTGACAAGGTTGGTGAACACATATAGTGTGATTTTGCAACACTCTTCTGGATCCAATCTCTTGGGGGTCGATCCACTTGCGCTGCCTAGTTGGCCTTTGAAAAGGCTGAGGGTCGATTCAACTTCACCAGCATTGTAATGAGGGGGTGGATGATGCTTGCTAGGAAGGATTGGCTTATAGTACAATGTCATGAAGTTTGCAACCTCCTCCCAAAGGCTTGCCTCTGCAATGGAAGCCTCAATTCTAGCTTTATTTGTACATTTCTTGCCAATTGTCTTGAGACATCTCTCGATTGGATAGCACCAACGGGCCTATACAGGCCCCCCAACTGTGCCTCGTTTGGGAGGTGCACAATCAGATGTTGCATCTACAAGAAGAAGCCAGGTGGAAAGATCTTCTCTAGCTCATAGACCAACTCAGGTGCCATTTTTTCCAACTTTGTAATGACGGTCTTAGATAGCTCCTTGGCACAAAGTTGGCAGAAGAAGTAGCTCAACTTTGCCAGCACTAGCCAGACATGCTCAGAAACATAACCCTGAATATCTGCTCAATCCGTATGTGGTAGTCATGACTTGACTTGCAGATTGTCTAAGTTCACACCCCAGCTCAGATTCGCTGCATACCAATCAAGGTACATTAAATTCTTGATCCATCAAAGCATTTCCCTCCTTTGATTGATTTTCAAGACATAGGGGGCCTTAGGCCTTCTCCATTGCTTTTCCTTCTGTGGGAGGCCGCATCTCTAGGTTTGGCCTATCACACAACGTCGCTAGGTCTACTCTAGCCTTAGGCTTGTCCTTAGACTTGTTAGTGTCCATGAGTGTTGCCCAAAGTGCCTCGGCGATGTTCTTTTTAGTGTGCATAACATCAATGTTATGGGGCAGTAGGAGGTCATCGAAATAGGGGAGCCTCATCAAACTAGACTTATGAGTCCACATATGTTGCTCACCATATCCCACAAAACCACCTTCTTCATTGGCATGAGAGCATCTATATGAGCATGAACCTCGGCCCTAGTCCTCAAGCACGGTCTAGGTCTGTCACTTTGACACCTTTTGTAAAACTCTTTATGTCTTCTCTAAATGGATGGTCAAGAGAGATGAATTGATGATGTTTCTCGAACGATGAATTCTTGCCACCTTTCTTCAACCATGTGAACCTCATAGCTTCCTTGCATATTGGACATGGGAACTTGCCCTGAACACACCAGGCGCACATTGTCGACGAAAGCTGGTCGGCAGTCTACCTTGGGGTATACCCACGGTAGTAGTTTGTCGGTAGACGGTGCGCAAACTACGAACTCGATGGTGACGCAAGACACGGACAAGCTTTTTATCCAGGTTCGGCCGCCGAGTTGGCGTAATACCTACGTCCTGCGTCTGGTTGTATTGATTTGTGTTGAGAGAATATGATGTCCTAGGGGGGTCCCTTGCCTCTCCTTATATAGTCTGGAGGGCAGGGTTACAGATCTGGAAACTAATCCTAGTTGGTTACAATTGCCATGGATAATTCGATATCAATTCCTATTCTAACCGACTAGAATCCTGCTTGATCTCCACATCTTGTTTCCTTGCGCGAAACTCCAGGTAGTCGGATCAAGCCTTGAACTCGTCTCGTAATGGGCCAAGCCTCCTGGCCGAAGTCTAGCCGTAAGGGTATAGGGGTTTATACCCCCACAGCTAGTCCCCGAGCACCATGTATTGTGATGTAACACGCCGTCTTGAGCTTCTTCGATCAGTGAGACTTGACGTCTTCAATAAGTGGGAAAGTCGCCCAAACAGTTGCAACGGTTCTTTGACCAACTCAAAAGACAGTTGATCAATATTGACATCGAAGAAGCGAGTTGTTCGAAGAATGCATGGTGCTCTAAATCAAAAAAGATTTCTTTCCTGGTGAAGTGTGCCCACTTTACTTTTTTGAAATGAATAAACATCAAAAAAGCAAGCATATTCACCGCAAGGTGAAGTGTGCCCACTTAGTCCCCGAGCCTGGTAGTAGGTGACGTAGGCACGTGGTGCCAGGGTCAAAATAAAAGTCCTCAAAGAAATTCTGTCACTGAGATGCATCGCCAGATGCATCGTACCGATGTAGTCCCCGAGCTTGCTGGAAGGCGAAGTATGAGCCTTGTAGCAAGGTCTAAAAAATTGAATTTACCAGTCCGTCTGCAATAGACTAATCGACCAGTCCCCGGGTGTATAATAGTATGACGACCAGTCCCCAAGCACCAAGTGCGCTCCTTAGGATTCTGCGTTGCTATACTGTACGACCAGTCCCCGTGCATCGAGTGCTCGGTGGTTGGTGCAGTCTTTGAAGTTCCGAGCTGATAGACTGGGCGACCAGTCCCCGAGCGTCGAGTGCTCGGTGGTCGGTGCAGTCCTTGAAGTTCCGAGTTGATGGACTGGGCGACCAGTCCCCGAGCATCAAGTGCTCGGTGGTCGGTGCAGTCCTTGAAGTTCCTAGCTGATGGACTGGGCGACCAGTCCCCGAGCATCAAGTGCTCGGTGGGCGGTGCAGTCCCCGGATTGTTGACTCTCTGGCATATTTGTCTTCTTTTTATTGAAAACGATCTTTTCAGTTAAAGTTGTCATGACGAGACCTCCTGATGGGTTGTCAGATGGACGCATGAAAAGTTGCGCCTGGCAACTGTACAGCCGCCCTTTGCGTGGTTTGAGAAAAAAGGAACCATCAATTGGTACGAAAACTCCGCCGCATTAATTGTCTATAATCATTATAAACCGAAACGCCGCATCCGCCGCATGACCCGCCCACTTTCCGAGAATACGGGAAGTGGGAGAGGTGGAGTTGCGGGTTATAAAAACCTGACAGTTCCGCCTGTACTCCTTACCCTGCCATTGCCCTCAAGCCTTCCATTTTCACCTCCTTCAATCACCTGCATCTTCGTAACCCAAATCCACTTCTCACCTCCAATGGCGAAGAGCAACGCCAAGAAGAGGGCTGAACTGATGGCCAAGGAGTGGAAGAAGTCCCGTAGCACCACCAAATCCCTCGGTTACCTCGTCGACATGGGACTCCTGCACAGCTCGGAGCTCGGCGGCTGGAGAGCACCGGAAGGAGAAAGCTTCCCCGACCCTCGTGCCGGTGAGATCGTCGTGTTCGAAGATTTCATTAAGAGGGGCTTTGGGGTTCCGGTTCATCCTTTTCTCCAAGGTCTTCTTCTGTATTATGAGATCGGGATTTGCAATCTGCACCCGAACTCAATTCTCCTTATTTCCACGTTTATTCATCTGTGCGAGGCCTATGTTGGCATAGAGCCGCACTTCGATCTTTTCCGTTACCTTTTCTGCTTGAGGAAGAAGGGAGCAGTTGGAGGCTCCAAGGTTGCAGGTGGAGTGTACCTCAACCTTCGTGATGGAATGAAGAATCACTACCTGCACTGTCCATGGAACACTTCCTTGACCGAATGGTATAGGAAGTGGTTCTACGTCAGGGAGGAACCGGGCAGCTCCACGTTCTGCGACGTGGGGTACATTCCCGAGAAGAGGGTAAGCTGGACCGACCGCCCAGAGTTCGACGGTCAAGTGGCGGATCTGATGAAGCTGATCGACTGGTCGCGCCTGGATGGGCTTGGCGTGGTCGGCAACTTCATTTGTCGTCGGGTGATGCCCTGCCAGAAGAGGGTGCACTCGGCGTACGAGTATTCCGGAAGCGTGGACCCGACCAGGATGCGACCGGAGATCTTGGAGAAGGCGGAGGTACAACGGCTGTTGAACGAGCTGTTCAACTTTGCGGACGGAGGCTTCATCCGCGGCAGTGATCGGGTGCAAGCCTTCAAGTTAGGCCGACCAGCACCAAAGGTATGTTGCAGAGTATTTTGTTTTAGCATTCGTATATCGTCTGTAGCTGACTCATCTTTGTTGCTTTTGCAGATCGGCGATGTCGACCGGTGCACAGTGTATGTATCACTGGCACCGGGGATGGAGAATCCTGCGGGAAAAGACCTGCCAGAAGACGATGCTGCTAGGTGTACTCGTTACACCAGCAGTGAGGAGGAACAAGCCCGCCCCGTCCCGACCACCGAGGAGAGGGTAGCGGGGAAAAGGCCATTGCCGGCAGATCCCTTGCCGACACCGAAGTTGCCGGCAGATCTACCGGCGGAGAGCAGCCAAGCGCCGAAGCGTCGTCGGCTCGTGCGGATCGTTGACGACGACGGCGACGACGAGGAGGCTGCACCGTCGTTAGTCCGACGGCCTCGGAGCCACCCAGATAATGCGCCGGCCGCTACTGATCGAGTGGCCAGCGACCACCCTGCACCGCAAGTTGTCGAGATGGGGGCGCAGGTGCCGACCGGCCGGGCGAGGAGGAGGTTCACCGCGACCCACCGTCGATCAGACCTGTAAGTGTTCGACTTACGTATTTTTGGACTCCTCTTTGCCTTTTTTTTTTAAATTACACTTTTGTTCCTGTAGTGCGGCGTCGGATGTCGACCCCGGCCAGGCTGCCAGCCAGGGGACGGGCGAGCCTGTCCGCGCTGCTGAAGATACGGCCCCCCAGACCACTGAGCAGCCTACAGCTGCAGCCGCGCTTGGGAGCACCGGGAGGCTCCCGACCGCGGCACCGACTACGACAGGCAGCCCGACCAGGGCTGAAGAGGCTCCCCCAGCTGGCTCCACAGAAGAGGAGGGAAGAGCCCCGACCCCTCCTCCTGCCGGGGGGAGTGGAGTCCCCACGCCGCCCCGAGCAGGAACCTCTTCGGCTGCAGGCTCCCCGGGTCTGGTCCGGGGGCTAGTAATGCCTGGGACCACCACCGGGGGTGACGCAGCGCAGGAAGAGGAGACCCGGGCGGCCTCCGATGACGAGGTGGAAGAGATTGAGGGTCGTCCCCGTGATGGCCGCCAACACGTGTATGTGTGGCGCCAACGCGGGGATCACTTTATCGGGCATGAGGAGCTCGCCGAGACCGAGGAGGCCGCCAGGGTGGAGCGCGCGGCCAAGCGCCTCGTCGACAAAGTCAAGGTAAGCGACTTTTTGTACTGCTGTACATTCTATGCCTTGTCTTGCATGGTCGTTATATGTTCGCTTTGTAGGGCGCAATGAAAACGGCAAAGTACCGGAAATGGTGCTTTGACGAGATAGAAGGAGTCGTGGCCGAGAACAAGGCCCTGGCCGCGGAGGTAGACCGGCTGCGATCGGAAGTCGGGGAGAAGGTGGCCGAGATGAGCGCCCAAGAGGAGCGTCGTCTCGACCTCACTCGTCGCTTGGCCGACCAGTACCGGCAACGAGAAGGTTAGTCACACGCTCCGAGCAGCTTTGCGTACTTGTGTAGTTTGCTTTACTGACCAGTTTATGATTCACGCAGACTTGGAGGAGGAGGTGGCGCGCCTCCGACAAGAGAAGGAGCAGCTCAGCCAAAAGCTCGCCGGTGCGCTGGAGTCCGGGCGGCGAGCAGGAGAGGAATTGGGTCGAAAGGACCGAGAATTATCTGGTAATGGGTGCCGCCTTGTTAGCTGCTGCTTGTCACCCCTTTGTTTGTTTGGTATGCCGAAAATAACGCTTTGTTTCGTTTGCAGTGCTCAAGGTGAACGCCAAGAAGCACCTGGATGATCTGATCAAGGACCGGGACTCCTGGAAGGTCAACTGTTGCAGGATCTGGAAAGGAGTGTCCCCGGTCCTAGACCTGATCAGTCCCGAGCTCCCGGAGAGCCAGCCCCGCGCGCCACAGTTGACCCCGGTCGAGAAGGCGCAACGGGCGTGGGACTGGCTCCAGCAGTTCGTGAAGGACGCCGGGGAGTTTGCCGGCGCGCACGTCCTCAGCATGGTGCGCGCCCACTACCCCCTGATCGACTTGAGCAGGCTGGAGAAGGGGTACCCGAAGGAGGTCGGCCCACAGGAAGCGGACGAGCTTCGGGGTAGTCTGCTGGACTTGTCGTCGACAGTGATCGGCGACATCAATCTGTGCGGAACGGCCACTCCCCCCGACCAGCCGAGTTCAGATAGGTCGGCCAGGGAGTTGTCGGGCGCGTCCGTTGCGGGAGATGGGCGGTCGACGCCTGCGGTCTCGACCAGCCAGGCGCCGGTGGCCCCGACACCTTCGTCCGGGCAGCAGGGCCAGGCGGGTGATCAGCCCGAGCAGTTAGGCCAATAGAGTAGTCTGTAGGAATAGACTAGTGTCTGCCCGTCAGGGGTATTTATTGTAAACTTTGTATGTAAAGTTTGTAATAAAGTTTGCTTTTTGTCATGACTGTTGTTTTGAGCGCTGTAAGATTATCTGAGTGACGTGTCACCGTATTCGTCTTGGTAGTCGTTAAGAGCATCCATTGCAGGAGTTTTGCCGAGTGCTGTGACAAGGTATAGGCAAAAAATAGAGAATTTCATTATCAACAATTATAAGATACTTACAAAGGAAAGTTATTAAAACTTTATGGATAGAAACGTCGCAGTTTGTCTATGTGCCAAGAGTTAGGCACTCGTGTTCTGTCTGGGTATGCCAATCTGTAGGACGTAGGTCGTGTGACCTCGGTCACCACGAAGGGTCCTTCCCAGGGAGTGGATAGCTTGTGCATTCCCTCCTGGCTTGTTTTCCATCGTAGTACCAGATCGCTGACCATGAAGGAACGGTCCTTGACGTTCCTGTTGTAGTATCGCCTGACTGCCGCGAGATATTTTGCTGTTCGGAGACACGAATCTAAACGCTTTTCCTCCATGCAATTGATTTCGAGTTCTCTGGCGTTGTCAGCGGTCGCCTGGTCGAAGTGTTCGATTCTGGGAGATCCAAAGTGTATGTCAGACGGCAGGACCGCCTCTGCACCGTACACCATGAAGTAGGGAGACACCCCTGTGTTTCGACTGGTCTGAGTTCGGAGGCCCCAGACCACTGCCGGCAATTCTTTCATCCATCGACCGGGTGCTCTGTCGTTTTCGGTGTACAACCTTTTCTTTAGGGCGTCGACGATCATTCCGTTAGCACGTTCAACTTGACCGTTTGCACGTGGATGTGCCACTGACACGTATTTTATGACTATGCCTCTGTCATCGCAGAAGTCCCAAAAAGTGGTGCCAGTAAACTGAGTGCCCAGGTCGGTGATTATGCTGTTCGAGATGCCGAATCTGTGTATGATTTGATTGAGGAACTCCACAGCCTTCTCGGAGGTTGCCTTGACCAGAGGCATGTATTCAATCCACTTGGAGAACTTGTCGATTAACACGAAAACAAACTTGAAATTGCCCGGGGCTGGTTTAAATGGCCCGATCATGTCAAGCCCCCAGCAAGCAAAGGGCCAAGATGACGGGATGGTTTGAATTTCGTGGGCAGGTACGTGGGTCCTCTTAGCGAAAAACTGACATCCTTCGCAATGTCGAACCAGTTTTTCTTCGTCGCCGGCCGCGGTTGGCCAATAAAAACCTGCTCGGAAAGCCTTTCCGACCAGTGTTCTGGATGCGGCGTGATTGCCGCAGGATCCAGCATGTATGTCCTCTAAGAGCCTGATACCATCATCTTGGGGTATGCACTTGAGCAGTACTTCGGAGCTTGCATTTTTCCGCATGAGTTTGCCGTCGACCAGGATGTAGTTCTTTGATCGTCGAATGAGGCGCTCGTTCTCTGTTTTGTCCTGAAGGCCTGTCCCGTCCGATATGTATTTGATGAACGGGGTACGCCAGTCACGCCCACCGGTTGTCGGAGTGGCGTCGTCTATGAGCATTGCCTCGTTGGGTTGCTTGTCGACCAGGGAGGAGCCTACGCTTGGCTCGTGGATGTCCTGGACGAAAATACCCCGCGGGATCTGGGCCCGAGATGAGCCTAACTTCGACAACGCATCTGCTGCTTGGTTCTTATCCCGGACCACGTGGATGTACTCTATGCCGTAGAAGTTGGTTTCCCATTTGCGAATTTCCTTGCAGTAGAGATCCATCTTCTCGTGGGTTGCGTTCCACTCCTTGTTGAGCTGGTTGATGACCAAAGCGGAGTCACCATAAACATAGAGGCGCTTGACTCCCAGCTCAACGGCTAGTCTTATGCCATGCAAGCATGCTTCGTATTCGGCGACGTTGTTTGACGCCGGAAAAAGGATCCGAAGGACGTAACGCAGTTTGTCCTTGTTGGGTGATACGAACAGTATCCCAGCGCCGGCACCGTTGATGTTCAAGGACCCGTCAAAGAACATTGACCAGTGGTCTGAGACATCGGGAACGGAAGGCTCGTTGAGATCCGTCCATTCAGCAATGAAATCGACCAGGGCCTGGGACTTGACAGTGGTGCGACTTTGGAACTCCAGGGAAAATGGACATAATTCCATTGCCCATTTCACGATTCTGCCATTGGCGTCTTTATTGCGTAGGATGTCCCCGAGAGGGAAACTGGTTGTCACCAGGACTCGATGGCCGTCGAAGTAGTGCTTCCGCTTTCTTGACGTTATTAGAATGGCGTATATGAGCTTCTGTATTTGTGGATACCTGGCCTTGGACTCGTTTAAGACTTCACTTATGAAGTAAACTGGTCTCTGGACCTTGTAGGCGTGACCTGGTTCGCCTCGCTCGACCACTATTGCCGTGGAAACAAACCTGTCGGTTGCAGCAATGTAGAGGAGTAGGTCTTCATTGGGCTGAGGCGCTGTAAGGACAGGTGGTGAAGTGAGGAAGGTCTTAAGCTGGTTGAATGCGGTGTCGGCTTCTTCTGTCCAAGAAAATTTTTCCGACGCTTTTAATAGTTTGAAGAAAGGGAGGCCTTTTTCTCCTAGCCTTGAGATGAAGCGACTGAGGGCGGCCATACATCCGGTTAGCTTTTGGATATCCTTTACGTTCTTCGGTGGTCGCATGTCGAGTACGGCTTTGACTTTTGAAGGGTTTGGTCGTATGCCGTCGCGACTGACGACGTTGCCGAGCAGTAGACTGGAAGGAACGCCGAAAATGCACTTCTTGGGGTTGAGCTTCCACTTGTACCTATTGAGCGCCTTAAAAGTTCGGTCTAAGTTGTCGATTAGGGTGCTCGCGTCCCTTGTTTTTACGACCACGTCGTCTACATAGGCCTCGACGAGGTTATCGCGAATCTCGTCGTGGAGGCATTGCTCGATGGCCCGTTGATAAGTGGCTCCGGCGTTTTTGAGTCCGAAAGACATGGTCGTGTAGCAGTACACGCCGTAAGGTGTAATAAAAGACGTTTTGATCTGATCTTCTTCCTTTAGCGAGATCTGGTGATAACCAGAGTAGCAGTCTAGAAAAGAGAGGAGTTCGCATCCGGCCGTTGAGTCGACCACCTCGTCGATGCGAGGGAGACCAAAAGGATCTTTAGGACAGTGTTTATTGAGATCGGTGTAATCAACGCACATTCTCCATTCATTATTCTTTTTGCGTACAAGAACCGGATTGGCGAGCCAATCGGGGTGATACACTTCTTTTATGAATCCGGCTGCTAGAAGCCGTGTTATTTCTGTCCTAATAGCCTCCTTTTTGTCACGAGCGAACCGTCACAGTTTTTGCTTGATTGGTCTTGCGGTCTTCGAGACATTTAAGGAGTGCTCGATCAGGTTTCGTGGGACACCGGGCATGTCTGCGGGTTTCCATGCGAAAACGCTCACGTTGTCCCTTAGAAACCTGACGAGCGCGTCTTCCTATTTTGGATCCAGGTTGGCCCCGATGAGGGCTGTCTTCTCGGGGCTGCCTTCGACCAGCTGCACTTCTTTGTACTCCTTGGATTTTGAGTTCTTCCTGGCTGTCTCCTGTTCGGGTAGTCGGAGCTGGTCGGGAGGCAGCTGTGCGGCTTGGTTTGCTGTTTTTGCCATGCGGATTGAGAGGTCGATTGTCTCGGTGATCTTGAAGCTTTCTTCTTCGCAGGTGTACGCCGTGTAGACGTTGCCTCTGACGGTTAGGACACCCTTCTCCGTGGGCATCTTAAGGACTAGGTATGAGTAGTGCGGGACTGCCATGAACTTTGTCAGCGATGGTCGGCCCAGTATGGCGTGATAGGTCCCGTCGAAATCCGCGACTACGAAGTTGATGAACTCCATCCGGAAGTGGTCGGGTGTGCCGAATTGGACAGGCAATGTTATCTGTCCGAGAGGCACTGAACTTTGACCTGGCAAAACCCCCCAGAATTGGGCGTCGTAAGGTTTTAGTTGTGCAGGGGATATCTTGAGGGCGGGCTGGCTGTTGCGGAAGAGGATGTCGATGGAGCTTCCCCCGTCCACGAGCACGCGCTCGAATCTGATACTGTTGATGCAGGGGTCAAGAATCAGAGGGAAACGACCCGGCTCTGGGATAGCGGCCCACTGGTCCTTCCTGCTGAATGAGATTTCCCTGTGGGACCACGTGAGAAATTTCGGGTCTGCGATCAGCCCGTCCGTGCTGTCTATGTTGAGGCAGGCTCTCTTTAACAACTTTCTTTCTCGCTTGGACTCAGTGGAGACTTTGCCCCCGAAGATGGAGTGGACCACGTTAGTGGGGCTGACGTATTGGTGTCGGGGGTCCCTATCTTGGTCCTCATCCTCATCTTCGTGGTCGTGCCCGTCGCGCTTGTTATTTTTCTTGGCGGAGTCGTCTTGGGCGGCCCGCCGTGTATAGATACTTTTGAGGACGCGGCACTCTTCCATGGTATGATTGGACTTTGGATGTAGTTGGCATGGTCCCTTCAACGTTTTGTTGTAGTCTTCTTGGTAGTCCCGTCGTCCATTGGGACGTTTGACCGTGTTTACTTCGTGGTCGTAGTCGCGAGAGCGCTTTCCTCTGAAGTCGTCGCGGCTGTCGCGCCGCCGATCCCAACCGTCTCTGTGGTCACGGTTGTCGGGGCGACGGTGGTTCCTGTTGTCGTGACGACCGCGACCGTCATCTCGCCGGGAAGGCTGGTCGGGACCTCTAGCGTCGTCTCGGATTAGTTTTTCTGCGTCGTCGGCGTCGGCGTAATTTTTGGCCGTGGCGAGGAGTTCCGCCATCGTTGCTGGTCGTTTACGTAACAGCTTGTTCCTCAGCGCTTCGTGGAAGCGCAAGCCCTTGATGAAGGCAGAGATGGCCTCGTCGTGGGAAATCTTCGGGATTTTGAGGCGCATATCCGAGAATCGTCGGATGTAATCGCGCAGAGGTTCGTTCTTCCTGTCCCTTATCCTTTCAAGGTCATATTTGTTTCCAGGCTGCTCGCATGTGGCGATGAAGTTGTCGATGAAAGCCTGGCGCAGCTCTTCCCAAGAGTCGAAGGAGTCCTCGGGCAAGCTAAGAAGCCACTGATGACCAGCCTGATCGAGGACTACGGGGAAGTAGTTAGCCATGACGTGCTCATCTCCTGCGGCTGATCGGACAGCGATTTCGTAGAGGGTGATCCAGTTCTCTAGATTTTCCTTGCCGTCGTATTTTTTAAGTTTTTCGAGCTTGAAATTGCGGGGCCACACGACCTGGCGGAGGTGTGAGGAGAACTGTCTTAGGCCCGGAGGACCGTGCGTTGCATCGTACTCGATGCGGCGCAGGTTTTCGTGGACTGCTCTCTCTGCGGCGCGCCTGTTGATGCGGTCCCGGGCATCTTTGGGAGGGATGTTGTGGCGGAGATCCCTGTGCTGGTTTACTTCTTGGCCGCGTACGCGGTTCTGCTTGCGGCGACCGTCGGCGTCCCGACCACCATCGTCGCGCCGTGAGTCCCCTCGACGGTTGTCGGGGGAGCGGCTACGGTGACGCCTGCTGGGAGGCGGTGAGGCCCGGCTACGATTAGTCTGGTCGGAGGCGGCTTCCGTATAAGAGACGTCCTGGACTCTCTTGAGCAGAGTGGCTGTCTGTCCCATTGCAGCGATCAGGTGTGCTCGGATGCTGGTTCGGACTCCCTGGCATTCGGGGGTATCAGGAAGCCGATCTAGGTTAGCCATGGCGACAGCCACGTTGGCGCTTGGCGTTTTGTAGACTGGCTGGTCCCCGACCATGTCAAAGACATCGTTGAGATTATTTGGTGGCATTTGTTGTTGCTCGTCTGCGCGTCGTCGGGCGCGATCGGCGTTGCGCTGTTCGCGGAGTTGCCTCTGGTCATCTGTTTCTCCATCAACGACCGGTTCGTCGGCGCTGACATTGAACACAATATCCCCTCGCCGGGGGGAAATATCGGGAGTCGGTTGAAACCCGGAGGGTGTGAAGGAAAATCCAGGTCGTAGTCCTCGTCTTCGGTGTCTATAACCTCGGTGGGGATGGAACCGGTGCTTGAGTTGGTGCTGGAAACCTGGCCGTCCCGTAGTTCTCGGATTGTCACCATGTTGACGTAGTGACGATCGTTCCTTGTCGGCGACCAACCCGCCTTGCTGAAAACGGATTGGGTGTGCTGTGAGTAGACAGAGGCCGAGTTGTTCAGGCCGCAAGGATAATCTTCCTTCTTGAGCTCGACGGATCATCCTGAGGGGGTTGAGGTTATCGTCAGAGACGTTCCCAGCCGTTCGTGTGTGGCGACACGAGTTGGCCGGCGGGATTTGAAAAAACCCGCTGGAGCAGCTTGGTCGGGCCGACGCAGAACTCCGTCTACTAGTTGGGAAACTTCGAGTAGCTTGGAGTCAGCGCGATCAAGCGTTTGGAGAAGGTCCGAGCAGTCGATCTTCTTTCCCTTGTAGAGCGGGAACGGTGGTCGGGCGCTTGGTGCCGTCACGCGTGTGGTCGGAGACGGCGTGATCTCAGATTGGATCTGGATCTCTTTCGAAACCGTGGTCGTGAGGCCGCCGCTGCACGTCGTCCACGTGATCTGGCCAACGGTGAACGTGAGGCCTTCAGGCACGGTCGCGGAAGCTGGGATCGTGACCATCTTGTTCGCCGGAAAAGTTGCACGCACACCCCCTACCTGGCGCGCCACTGTCGACGAAAGCTGGTCGGCAGTCTACCTTGGGGTATACCCACGGTAGTAGTTTGTCGGTAGACGGTGCGCAAACTACGAACTCGATGGTGACGCAAGACACGGACAAGCTTTTTATCCAGGTTCGGCCGCCGAGTTGGCGTAATACCTACGTCCTGCGTCTGGTTGTATTGATTTGTGTTGAGAGAATATGATGTCCTAGGGGGGTCCCTTGCCTCTCCTTATATAGTCTGGAGGGCAGGGTTACAGATCTGGAAACTAATCCTAGTCGGTTACAATTGCCATGGATAATTCGATATCAATTCCTATTCTAACCGACTAGAATCCTACTTGATCTCCACATCTTGTTTCCTTGCGCGAAACTCCAGGTTGTCGGATCAAGCCTTGAACTCGTCTCGTAATGGGCCAAGCCTCCTGGCGAAGTCTAGCCGTAAGGGTATAGGGGTTTATACCCCCACACACATTAACTCATACTCTCGAAAATCTTGCAGGGAGTAGTGGTACTACACATGCATTTTGAAGCTTGTCTTCATAGCTCGGTCGTATGTCCACACCCTTTTGACCCAAGCCTCGATCAACTCATCTATCACAGGCTCCATGAAGACACCCATATGACTCCCTGGATGTCTAGTATTATCAACGACAGGAACATGATATGTCGTTGAAGGGAGACATCGCGGGGGAGATTAAGGGGGATGACAAACACGGGCTAACATGTGTACGGTGCAGCCATCATACCATATGGATTGAACCCATCTGTTGCGAGTGCGACATGTACATTATGAGCCTCCTCTACTTTGAGAGGATACCATGCATTGAAGTACTTCCATGCATCAGCATCGGATGGATGTACCATGTTCTCAGGATTGTACCGTGTGCCGTTTTTGTGCCATGTCATCTATTTCATGGATTCCTCATTCATGAATAGTTGTTGGAGCCTTGGCAGGAACAAAAGGTGTCGTAGGACTCTCATGGGGATCGTAAGCTACCTCTTCTGGCCGTTGCCTAAGTCTACCTCCATGAAACTAGAGGATTTACACTTCGGGCACTAATTTGCATCTGTGTGTTATTTCCTAAATAGGATGTATCCCTTCGGACACACATGTATCTTGAAATACGACATCTTCAGTGCAAGAAGGAGCTTCTCTGACTCATACAAGTTAGGCGACATAATGTGTGTCTCTGGTAGCATGCCACTCCACACAACTAACATATTGTCAAAGCCTTCTCGACTTAGGTTTAACTCAGCCTAAGCCCCATTATACGACCAATAGCATCCAACTAAGAAACATTACTATGATCATGAAGGGGTCTTCGTGCCGAGTCCAACATCTAGTAGAAGGCACGTGAGGCAGACTCTATCTCCTTATCACGGAAATCAGCGAACTGAGCCTGGTGATAGTCATCCATCATGTCAGGTACCCCCGGCATCTGTTGACAGTGGTTAACGTCAACCTTCATTAGAACTTTAAACCCAAAAGAAAACATGAAAACACACTAGTCTAGGGTTTTAACTAACAATTTCCACGAGTTTTGCATATTCTATGTTTTTTAGGGTTTATTTCAAAAAGGCTGAAAAGAGGGATTCAAGTGCAAAATAAACACAAAACATATCTGCCACAAAAATATCGCAAATGGGACATGGGAAGGATCCAGAAGACATCGAAAGCAACCGGGGGCTAAGACCATGCTAGGTGGGGCCGACCAGCCCCACCCCTACGTCGATCGGCCCCCTGTTGCTAGGGTTTGCCTCTCCCTTCTGGAATGTTCCTCCACCGCCTCTTCTGATGCATCTCGGCCCTTAGTTAAGTCGATTTGATCCTACGACGCACGTGCATCCCACCGGACTATAAATACATGGGTAGTCCCCCCTAGGGGAACCAATTCATTCCTCCTGCTTCATGCGTCAAGACTAATCAGAAATTAGGGTTTCTAGAGATTAGAAGTAGAGCTCTAGTTCTTCAAGTTCTTAGCATAGGCGTCGAGCCAGATTCAAGTAGAGATCGGGCGCTTCGCTCAGGATTCTAGACCTGTCTTCAAGAAATTGGTAATATTATCTTGTATTTCATTATGACTTTGGTCTACTTTAATATATTGCTACTTATTTAGTTCTTAGTTTATTTTAGTAGCATATCCGATATAGATGTGGTTTATGATGATTATCGTTATATAATCGTAAAGCGCGTGATTCAGTACTCGAGTGAGTTAGGTGGTGCACATTATGTAGATATGGTGTCAAGATATATTGTGTACCTACGGAGGCACCCTGATGTGCCAGGTCGTGTGGTAGTCCACGCAGGTGACAGCTGTGTTGGTTCCTCTGTAGTCCACCCCCCGTATGTAGGACTAGCCGAGCACAGTCGCGAAGGAGGTGACCCTTGTGTCTTAATATCCTCATTAGTTGATGCTCCTTATGATGTCTTCTAAGTTTATTACACTATAGATGAAGATGTGTAGCATGGCGTAGGCTGTAGACTTTATATTAGTAATTACATAGGTTTTCTTTACTCTAACCGAATCTCGAGATTGCTTTACTACATTAGTGAGTCTCTATTTTCTATCTCTGGAATACAAATTACCTCATTTACTCAATTATCATTTATCATACTGTTGACTAATTATCACTAAAGCATTAGTGCAATTAGCTATGATAGATTTACATAATTATAATTTCTTTAATCCTTATAAGATTACCTAAGCCTAATGAATAGAATGCTGCTTTATCCTTTTGGCATAAAATAAATCAATGATACTCGGAATACTTCTTGGGTGAAATGATACGATGGGAGAATTATATGTGGGCTTGCGGATATATTCTATTTAGAGTCATTGCGTGTAGATTATTTTTATCCTTGGTTTTTGGCATCATGTTAGGGATGACAATATAATATGAGGTGATGTTAAAAATACCAACAACATCATCATCAAAAGCCTCGAGCCATGGTCTCACCACCTCCTCCCTGATACGATCGGCTTCACCATGGTGGATCCACTGGTGGTAGCCCGGAGTAAATCCAAACTTCACAATATGTTTACCCATGGTTAATCTATCTTTCCTTCTTCTATTGCCACAACCGCTACAGGTTCAAAGCACTAGAGAATGGCCTACAGCACACTCACCAAATGCATGCTCCAAGAATTCTTTGACCTTGACTATAAATAGCAAGTCGTAATCATGCTTGTCTCTCTGAAGCATGTACAAAAACTCATAGTACTCCATCCTTTAAAGACGTATCAACACATATGAGTGACCATCAATAGCATCTACCTGGTGTCCCTAGTCTCTAATAGGTGAGGATAGGTCCTAATCCCACCCGCGGATCCGTAGATGTGGTTAATTTCCATGCTTCACTCCTATCTGAGATAGAATTTTGGCAGCACCTCCCCGCTGTTCTCTCGTTACATGTCTGGTAAGGGAGAGTGTGTACCTAGAGAACAACAAGAGGTGATGCCAAAACACCATCTCAGAGCGGAGCGGACCATGCAAACTAACCCATCTACGCATCCGCGGGCTATCTAAAAAACATGGACAATCAGAAATAGATATGGTCATAGTTATGCAAACCTCTGCATACCTCCAACCATATCTCTTTTAGACGGGAGACACCTAACTAGGATACGCGACCTAAGACCATGATTTGGATAAAGGCGTTATACCTAGGGTGTCGGTGAAGTCAGGCTAGCAGGGCAGTGGAGAATCGACGCAATGCAGGCAGACCCGCGATGACAATGAACATGATCAGGGTCCTTCGTGTCACCTCCAATGGGCTCATCTCTACAAAGGAAGAAACATAAAACTATAAGTTAAAAATTTCGACATAACCTCCCCTGCACGGGGAGGTTTCGATAACCTACAAAAAGAACGACACGAAGGCCGACAATCACAATTGCACGAAGGCCGACAGTCACAACGGCATGAAGGTCGATAGTCACAACGGCACGAAGGCCGACAACTAGAGAAGGGGTGATATACCTAGTTGTGGCATGTGTGTTGACAGGGATACTACAAAGAGAAGACGGTGGCTAAGATGGACGACAAGAGGCAATGGCCAGCAAACCTCCTCCTTCTTCTCCTCATCTTCCTTCTTCCACCTACCTCCTTCTCTTCCCGGCAGCCGGGCGCGGGCGGCATGGGGCAGCGCGGCGGGAAACACATGCATAATAAACTTCCGCTTCATGCATAATAAACTTCCTCTAGGTTGCTTCGGTCCTTGGATAAGCACCGGCATCATAATAAACTTTCGCTTCATGCATAGCCATGGAGGAAGGTTGTAGATACATAGAGTAACTGGCCAAGTGCTGTGACTACTCCTCTGCTCATCGAAAGGATTCATACCATCTGTACTTAAGGCGAACCGCAAGTTTCTAGCATCATCTGCAAAATCTGGGAATTCTCTGTCTATCGCTCTCCACTGGGATCCATCGGCAGGGTGTCTCAGCATATTGTCTACCTTACGGTCTTCTTTATGCCACCGCAACAACTTTGCATTGTCTTTGTTTCTGAACAGACGTTTTAATCGTGGTATTATAGGAGCATACCACATAACCTTGGCAAGAATTTTCTTCCTATGACGTTCTTCACCCTCAACATCGCCAGGATCATCTCACCTGATCTTATACCATGATGCCTTACATACTGTACATGCATCCAAATTCTCGTATTCCTCCCCACGGTAGAGGATGCAGTCATTAGGACATGCGTGTATCTTCTGGATTTCTAATCCCAAAGGGCAGACAACCTGTTTTGCTTCATACGTAGTGGTGGGCAATTCGTTGCCTTTCGAAAGCATCTTTTTTATGATCTTCAATAACTGTCCAAATGTCGTGTCAGATGTACCATTCTTTGCCTTTCATTGCAGCAATTCTAGTGTGGTACCCACCTTTTTTTGCCCCTCTTCAGCGGTGGGATATAGTGATTTCCTATGGTCCTCTAACATGCGCTCGAACTTGGCTTTCTCTTTCTCTCTTTCACATTCTCTTTGTGCATCACGGATGGCATCACCAAAAGCATCATCGCCCCGATCATCTTCTGCCGCTATCTCTTCTTCATTATCTCCCCCCATTGCAACATCATTGAAGCCACCGTACTGAGCAATAATGTTGGTGTGGTCCAATTCTTCTTCTTCTTTTTCACCTTCATCCATTATAATCCCGCTTTCTCCATGCTTGGTCCAACAAATATAGTTTGGTACGAAACCAGTCTTTAATATGTGCGAATGAAGAGTTCTTGAATTAGAATATACCGTCAAATTCTTGCACATGGGACATGGACAACATATGAAACCGTCCCTCTTGTTTGTCTCGGCCACACTTAAGAAATAGTGCACGCCATTAATGAACTCTTCGGAGCGCCGATCGGTTTTATACATCCAATTACGTGTTACCATCTGCATTAAATATCACATATATATTATGAAAACCATGCACACATATAGTTTCTCATCTTATTGCACAACATGTCTAACACACATAGTTGATTAATTCAAGCAAGCTTGGCAACAACAAATGCAATCGCAACTAGCACTAAAAAACCAAAACTAAAATGCACTTAAGGAACATAATTAGTTCGTGTCTGATCCCAACTATAATAGATAGACCATTCGTTTGATCAACATTATTGAACTCCTTTCGTCGGCTCACTGCCTCATCACCTTCAGTCTCAACTACCTGTGCAAAAGATTTCTTGATTTGTTGAATGTATTCTTCCTCCTAGTACCAACCTGTACATCCGCCGGTACCGTCCCACTGAAATTAAAAGAGAGAATCAAAAGTTTAATTAATATCATTAAAAAAATAAGCACATATATAAGCAAATGTCTGAAAATAATTCACATTACGATCCAGACACTTGTAAAATATACGACCCTTGTTTACTCCCTCTTTCGACACTTTGTACTCCATCACAATATTCTGCCCACACTTGCCACAAGTAATGAGAGGGAGTTCCGGCCGGTATGGCTTTTGAACCCGTTGAGAGACCGAAGACCCGATCACAGTTGCCATCTACTATCCATACCCAATTTTTAAACAATTATAAATTCCACATTTACTAGTAAACATGTATGATTAAAGAAGAACCTAATAATATCCTTTATTTGTCTAGTTACTTCAACAAATCTTTTAAATTATACAATAGACATTATGTAGTAATAAAAACTTATCAAGTGATATTAACAAACCAATTAATTTGAACTATCCTACTTTCTAAGATCATAAAAAGATACTATAATTCATTCTTGCAAACTACATTAATACTAATTCAAGTGAATGATTCAAAATAACAAAGTGGATTTGAGCTAAAAATAATAGAAAAATCACAAGCCAAAAACAACATGACAAAGACAAAAAAGGATGCAGTTAGTCACCTCCAAGCACGAAGAGACGATGACAGAGTCGAAGAAGATCAATGATGAGCGTCGGAGATGAAGAACAAAGGAAGACCAAGCAAGAACAACAAAATAGAAGCTCTAAGAACAACAATGGTGCTCTCGGTTTCGAATGGGCAGAGGGGAGGAGGTAGCCGGCCTATAAACCGGAGCTTTAGCACCGGTTCAGGACACAAACTGGTGTTAAAGGGTCACCCTTTAGCACCGGTTCGTGTTACAAACCGGTGCTAAAGGATTTGCCTCGGCCCATGGCACAGGCCGGTGCTAAAGGGGACCCTTTAGCACCGGTTTGTAACATGAACCGGTGCTAAAGGGTTCGTGCCCCGACAGCACGTGTCAGTAGTCGTTGGGCAGGACCCTTTTGCACCGATTCGTATTACGAACCGGTGTTAAAGGGGCCTTTAGCCCCGGGCCGCAAAAAGACCGAGGTTTTTGGCGATTTTGGGCATCGACCAATGCCTCATTCTGTAGTATGGGTAGCTTAATATAATTTTTTTGAAACAAAGAGTTAATATAATTAAGCTCTTTCCTTTCAGAAAAAAAAACTGAGAAGCGTGACACAAGAATCAAATTGAAATCTAAACCTATGTTAGCTACAGCTAGATGAAAGAAAATGACCAAATTTACCGGGATTCATCGAGTCTGAATTGGCCGGACCCGATCCTTTGGCGGAACAGCACCATCCGAATAAGCACACCAAAACCACGCACGGGCTTAATGGCGGAGCTAGAGAAATTTGAAGGGGTGCAACCATATGAAAGGTCCTAATATGGCTAGAGGAGGGTGAATAGCTTATTTAAAAATTCTACAAGACACTAGAGCAAAGGATTAGTATAACAAAAGGCGTAAAGCAATTTTGCTCTAGCTCTACAAAAGATGCAAGCCACCTATTCAATAATTCTAGTTACTATGATCACTAAGCACAAGCAACGGCTAAGTCACTACTCTCAACAGCTAGTTACAACTAGCTAAAACTAGGTACTACTAGTTACAACTAGTTTACAAGAAACTAAAGAGATGAGTGATAATTATACCGACGTGTAGAGGATGAACCAATCACAATGTATATCAATATATTCACCGGAAGAATACCAATCATAATATTGACACCAATATTTTTCTCCCGAGGTTCACGTGCTTGCCGGCACGCTAGTCCCCATTGTGTCGACCAACACTTGGTGGTTCGGCGGCTAATAGGTGTTTCACAAACCTAGCCTAACAAATGGGCGACACAAGAACCTACCCACAAGTGAGGTAGCTCAATGACACGAGCAATCCACTAAAGTGGTTTTTGGCACTCCGCCGGGGAATAAGCCCAAGAATCCCTCACAAATATCACCTTGATTGGGGGCGGACACAATCACCAAATCTCCTCACCAATCAACAAATCCACAACCGTCTAGGTGACGGCAATCACCAAGAGTAATAAGAAATCCTCAATCACAATAATCACCTAGTGCCACAAGAATATGCAGTTTCAAATGCACCTAGGATTTCCCTCAATCCTCTCTCAGATGAGCACCAAGCTAAGAGAGGGAGAGGAGAGGGAGGAAATGCTCACGAGCTCACTGGATCAAACACGCAGGTCTCTCAAAAATCTCTCGTAGGATTAGCATTTGGGAGAGATGGGAGAGGGGAGCTCGAGTTCTCTGTTCTCTGGAAAGAAAGAAGTGAAACGTTCTGTATTCGCAAGAGAGACAGAGAGAGAGAGCCAGGAAGGGGAGCGCTCGGCCTATATTTCCTTGGCCAGCCAGCTCTCCAACGGGCAAAACAACAGTGCCGTTTGCCACAACGGGCAGCAGCAGGCACTGAGTGACTCTCTGTATTTTCTCAGCAGTGGGCTCCACCAAATAAATGAGTGAGCAGCAAAGAGAGCGCATGCACTCCTGCTACTCTCCACTCTGAATGGACAAGCAGTACCTCAAAATAATTAAGTATCTCCTTGTACTTGAGTGGACCACTCTAAGAAAAGCAAAGGTCAATGGCTGCATCCTTTTATCAAGGTGTGTTCACACTTGCATGCAGCCATGCAAATCACATTTCTCTTTCTCTCTCTCATTTATCATCGCAAGAGCTCCACCACATGCACGTATGCAAGCATGGTCCCTGCCTTTTCCTTCTTACGCACGAGACGGACAGCAGACAATAGCTGTAAATTCTTTCAACTGGTTCCAACTTGCTGCAGCTGCTTTCAGCTCTCTTTCATCTGCCTGCTGTCGGGCTGCACACTGGATTCGACTAGTTGCAACTGCCTCCAGTTACCTGCAACCACACTCATTTGCTTGCTGTTGAGCTGTGCACTGATTTTAACTGGTTGCAACTAGTCGTAACTGCTTCCAACTCCTTGCAAAAATGTTCACCCGCTTGATGTTTGAACTGTCCACTAGTTTTAACTGATTGCAACTGCTTCCAACTTGCTTCAGCTACTTACAAAAACTTTCAGTTTGATTCAGCAGCTTGCAGTTCTTTTACGTCTGGACAGCAGCTCACATTCTATGAATTTTCAGCACCTTTTCAAGTAGCTAATTTTCCCAAAATATTCCAAAATAAATTAGCTTTTCACAAATATTTTTTATAGGCTTTCTCATGCAGCTCACAACGTCACTAAGCGCTAGGTAAATGCAAATGAGAAACATATTCAGTGGCACTAGATAACCATTGCAATTAAAGATTTCCCCTCTTTATAGTACGGTTATTGGCTCTATTAAAAATACCTTTGCCTTGAGCCCATTTTGTTTTTCTCTTTCTTCTTTTCCAAGTTGGAGCACTTGAATATTAACTTTTAGTCACTTCCATCACCAGGACCATCATCTAGCTCCATCACTTGGTGTGTACCAACCTATCTTTATATTTTGCTCATGACAAAGGTTAGTACACATAGGTTTCATCAATTATCCAAAACCAAACTAGGGCTTTCAATCTCCCCCTTTTTGGTAATTGATGACAACCTTTTCACAAAGATATTCAATAAAATCTTTTTAGATTCATGTTGCTTGCCCAAGCATTTTACCATGTGTAAAGGATATGGACAAGTTTCATAAACTCAAATTGGTAGCATTGGCTCCCCCTACATATGTGCTAAGAGTTTGGATTTTAAAGCTTGCACATACGCTTAGATAGGAGACATAGGAGACAATGACTACCAAATGATGCTAAGGTGTAAAGAATGGACCTTTGAAGCGTGATACCAATCAGAGTTGCCATTTGAACACCATCCTTAGCACCATGGTTATTTAGATAGCTCTTGCAAACATAAACACTAGATACCTCGTGAGATCAACATTATGAACAAGGCTCTTGTACCTCTTGTAAAACATAAAACATGCAAGATACATCTAACTATCATCCTATACATGCTAGTTTTTTTTATTTCATCAATCAATTTTACAACTAGCATACATCACACAAGCATGTATCGAAGAGAAAGAAAAAAAAATTGTGCTATGCAAGCAAGCATATGTAATGCACATCCAAATGCAACATACAAGTTTATGAGTTTGCTCCCCCTACTTGTGTGCTTCAAAATAATTTGATCCCCTTCTTTTTGCTAAACCTATCTTTGTGAAATACTTCTCCCCCTTTGTCATCGATAACCACAAAAGGTGAGCTCAAATTTTAGATAGGTTGTATGTGAAACCATGTTATGTGAGGATCATTTTCCCAAATTTGGTTCAATCTAGATTACTTGCCTAAGATATTTAACTCGGTTTGATCCAATGACAAGCTTTTTCACACCTCATTTTAAGGGTTATCTTGACAATGTTGAGTTAAACACTTATAGCTCATTTTCTAGATCAAACACTAGGATTGCAAGCCCACAAACATGTCATATGCTACCACTAGATCATTTCAAACAAAGAAGCAATAGTGGTACCATACAAGCATCAAATTCATTTTATTTTCATAAATGAGCCTAGGATATGTGAGGAATGACTAGATGCACTAAACAAGTCCTTAGCAAAGGATGGATGACATGTCAAACAATTTTACCTTGCTTTGCTCGAAGGTGAGGCATGTCATATTGTGGGGGTGCATCAACACATATTTGAGAAGTCAAGTATGTTCAATTCATTCCTTAGCTTGCAAAACCTCTTCTCATCAAGTGGCTTGGTGAATATATCGGCAAGTTGATCTTCAGTGCCCACACTCTCAATACAAATGTCCCCTTTTTGTTGATGATCTCTTATAAAATGATGACGGACATCTATATGCTTTGTTCTTGAATGTTGAACTGGGTTGTTAGTGAGCTTCACTGCACTCTCATTATCACATAGCAATGGCACTTGTTTGAACTTGATTCCAAAGTCATTCAAAGTAGCCTTCATCCAAAGTAATTGAGCACAACAACTACCAGCTGAAATATGTGGCAGAACCTCCTGAGTGTTTGGGCCCACCGGCACCTGCCATTGTCCTAAGGACCTCTGACGGTGATGCCGGGAGTCCTCCCACTTTAGAAGTCCGATGAGCCTTACTGTGCGCTCATTCCACTGCTACCTGTGGCGTACCAAGCTGACTCGTCCTGACCACTGATAATGGTCAAACAACGAGAACTGTTTCTTCTCGCCCTTACAGGATAGCAAGTGGCCACCTTAACACCAGGATCATTCGTTGCGAAGATAAAGCAGTAACTCAACGACACAAGACCAAAATAGTATTTCAGAGCGAAACAGCGGAAGTATTACATAACATAATTTACAAAAGAAGTTCTTCCAAATAGTAGAGTGTTATTACAAGCCTGGTCCAGCGGAGCAACTTAAACTTTAGCAGAGACAAAACAAATTTACAGACCCTGCCCATGGGTCACGCTCACTCTTCTTCGTCGTCAACCTCGACGACGGTCACACAACAGGGTCCGAAACAAGTCGGCTCCTGAGCTTCACCTGCAACAGGGGTATTGAAACCCTGAGTACGGGAGTACTCCACAAGACTTATCCGACGGGAAAAGAGGAGAATTTAGGGATGCAGGCTTAGGGTAGACAAGGTGTGGCTGAGCAAGGAGCCAAAGTGTTTTGCGGAAAAGCTTACTAGTAGTGCATCCTTATTTTCAAGTTTTACCCTGAATTCCTCCCTCGCAGAGGCAGAAGAATTCGAGGATAGTCTAACTAGTTGTTCCCCACAGACGAATCCGTGAGTTCCTAACCCTATCATTAAGTATTATTTATTGATGGTCATAGCTTCATGTCGCTATGAGTCCGGGAATTGGGATCCGAACCTCATGAGACATTTTCCCCTTTCTCATTATATCACTTAGTTGCATATTTAGCTACGATGAGGGTCGAAGGAATTGAGTCTCCCAATCGGGGAGCAACGACGATTCGAATCGCTTAGCAATCCAGCTGGAGTTCCTAACCACCCGACATATGTAGAACCCAATCTTGCATATATCAACCCAAATCAAGCTCTCCCCAAATTTGACCAGGTTCGCGGCACCCGAGAGCACAGTACTCCACCATCCTACAGCCGATCTAGATGTTTTCCGGTCATCTCAGATCCGTAAGGTGGGTACACACTACTCTCGCCATCTTTCCACTCCCAGTGCGCGAGTAGCTGTTCGCGTCGAGGGATCACAAGACCGGGCTTACCCGTGGCAAGTGGCTAGTACTATAAATTCTCAACCCAGCAGGCCATCAACGGACCGGTCCTTAACCGACACAGTTGGAGACACTACTTTAAGACTCCATTCTTAAAGCAAGTCCACCGACCGGTCTCAAGTTGAAATATCATTGGCCATAAGTGTATCCCACAACAACCCTTCAAACTTTCTTGTTTGAAAACCTATCTAGTAGCAGGGCTAAGCATCGCTACGCAGTTTTAAAATAACACAGGTGTCAAGGACAGGATAACAGATATCAAGGTAGTAAATGCAGCAAGTAGGTTAACCCAATTCTCAACTACCTAATGCAGCATTTTCAATTCATAAGTGATAAAAGATTTAAAACATCCAAGGAGGGGTTAATGCATCCGGGGCTTGCCTTGGTTGCAGGGCAGAGAGGGACCCTCGGAGACTTCCCAAGTCTCGGATCCGACTTCCTCGAACGGAGCACCGACCTCGGGGTTCGGTTCAACGGTCGCTCCTTCGGTCACGTGCACTATACGCAAAATGATGAATGCTCATGATATGCGTATGACAAAAATGCATGAAGGACCAAATCGAGTACAACTTGCCTTCTTGATGCAATACAGAATAAATAATAAATAAAGTTGTTTAACAACTTAGTGTCTTTACCCAAGAGGTTGCATTGGTAAATTAAGACTTTATTTAAATCATAGTTATCTTAAATTAATTAATTATTAAACCTATTTACCTTAATTAATTTTTAATTAATTACTAATGACAGTAATTAAGCATTAGGGCTAAACAACAATTAAATGCCAAAGGTCATTAGGGTTAATGACCTCAGGTCATCACACAATCCAAAGTCACTCAACCCTAATCATGAGGGTTTACTTAATTATTGTTGAATTATTTTTGGAATTATTACTTAAGTACTAAATAAGGGTTTATTAATATTTCAATTAAACATTATCCAAATGCCACCAAATTTTGTGTAGAGCCAGGGAACAATATTCAGAGGCTCTCCACCAATTTTGGTGATTTTTGCACACATAAATAAATTATTAAAATTCCTAGAAGTTTTATTTATTAAATAAAAAGCCAATTTTTATGGACAGGCAAACTATCAAGGAAATAGACTCTAACATTTTTTTTTATGCTCTTTATATTATCTGGAACCTATACAAAAAGTTTCACTATTTTTGGATCACTACACAATTTATCACATAATTTCAAACATCAATCAAAAATTGCTTAAAAAGGAAAAAGAAAAAGAGCTTTGCGCAGTAGGCGGCCTGGATCTTGGCCCGCAGGCCGACCCATGCGCGTGCTCGGCCCACATCCGCACTGCGCGGACGGCCTGGCTGCTCGGCCCACGCGCGCTCCGCTTGGACGCGGCCCATGCGGGCGTCGCGCGCTGCCCTCTCCCCTCACGCGGTCGCTGACGGGGTAGCCCCACCCGTCAGTTCCTCCTCCTTCGCGCGCGGCGGCTCCGCCGCGACTCCGGCCGCCGTTAGCGAAGTACTCGGCCCACGCGTGCGCGCGCATCCACTCCGCCTTGACCTTGCGACTTCACTGCCACCCTCTACTCGTGCTCTACTATCTCCCTCCTCTCCGGCCACACGAAAAGCGGGCGGCCGCCATGGCCGACCGTCGGCCGGCCACTGGGGCTCGGTAGAGCGTGAACCAGCAAGGCTGGGAGGTTCAGGGAGTGTTAAGGAGCAAGGTGCTCACAACGCGGAACTCTGGGAGGTAGCCGAGACTGCTAGCGACGAAGACGATGCCGTCGGGCGGGTGCTTCGGCTCCGGTAAGGTCGTTCCGGCGATCCTGTTCGCGCCCAGGGAAAAAGGAACGAGCGCATGAGCAACTGGAGGTAAAAAGGAAACAGAAACATCCGCTAGTTCGATCGTTTGCTCACTGGAATAGCGTGGCCACGGAGAAAGCTCACGGCGGCGGCCTCGGCCGGAGTTGGAGAAGAACAGAGGAGCTCTGGCGACTGGGTGGGTTAGAGAAAGAGTTAGGGGGTGCGCTGAGCTCGCAAGTTTGTGGCGAACACGGTGGGGTGCTCAATTTGACTGGAGAGGGATCAAGCACAGTGAATTTTGAGAGAGAAGCTCGTCGGGATTCTTCGGCTCTGGACGGGGAGAACGCGCGGCGCCGCCCGTGCTGGTGCTTAAGGGAAGGAGGAAGCGAGCCCGGGCGTCCACGTCGCCTGGCGACGCAGGCAAGCAGGCAGCTGCGTGCCCGCACGGGCGCTCGCGGTGCTGCGCGCACGGCGGCCGCGCTGGACAGGGAGCCAGTGATCCCTATCGGGTCACTGTAGCAACCCTTATCCCCCCCTTTTCTGGATTTTGTGAAATTCAAACAAAATTTGAACTGAAGTCAAATTTGTGTCAAAACGAAAGTTGTTCCAAATTTTATAAGCTACAAAACATATTTAGGTGCCCCAAGCTGATTCTCAATGGATCAAGGGTAATTTTGCCAAACAGTTTGAAAATCAAACTCAAATCAAAAGAATTCCAAATTTTTGAATTGGGGCAAAACAGAATTTCCAAAATTACTTTTGATTTTGTATAACAACTTGAAAAACTCCCAACATGAAAGTTGCTCAACTTTTTGTGCTCTACAACTTTCATGGTGACCACTTTTCAAAATTCCAAATGGATTTTGAATTGGGGGTTTAAGTTGGAAAAGGGGACACTTTCTGGAAATCTGCATTTTCAAAATTACTTTGAATTTTGTATTGAAACTTTAAAAACTCAAAACACCAAAGTTGTACATCTTGCCAAGATCTACAACTTTGCTTTTGAACTCAACCTCAAATTTTGCTTAGTTTTTGAACTGCACAAAAGGGGGCAGTTCTGGGGTTCAAAATCAGG
This sequence comes from Sorghum bicolor, assembly GCF_000003195.3. Classification (NCBI taxonomy): domain Eukaryota; kingdom Viridiplantae; phylum Streptophyta; class Magnoliopsida; order Poales; family Poaceae; genus Sorghum; species Sorghum bicolor. The sequence goes on along the minus strand of NC_012878.2, from coordinate 6,451,551 downwards.
GTTTTCCCCCCCTTAGCCTATCGAAAAACTTCCACCCTAGGGTTTTAGCAATCACACAGGCAACAACACATCACAGAAGCACACTCTACTTCCCTAAGCTCAAACATTCAAAATAAACTTATTTTAAGTTGATGCATACTAATGTGCTTTAACCAATATGATTTGCAATGCTCATGATGACATGATCCATTTTTAGTAACCGTAACATCAGGGATGTTACAGCCCTTCCCCCTTAAAGAAATCTCGTCCCCGAGATTTAAAACCTTAGGGTAAGTAATGGAAAAGGAAATTTGTCAAAACTCTTTCATCTTCAGCTTCTCCATAAGGCAAGGAGTTGGGGAAAAATACTTCATTATAAGCATATATGTACATTAAGTACATGGCTCTGGCGACTCTTTTCCTTTACTAGAGTACACTCTTTATTTATCACATGTTCTCCTGAAGAGAAGCATGAAATTCCGGAAAATTCTCTAGCAAGTAATCTTCAGATTCCCAGGTGGCTTCTTCTTCAGAGTGCTGGCTCCATTGTACCTTATACCATTTGGTGGTTGTTCTCCGAGTAACTCTATCTTTTTGATCCAGTACTCGGATAGGATATTCCGAATAAGTTAAATCTGGTTCAAGCTTTACATCTTCAATATCTTGAACTCGGTCTGGTACCCGAAGACACTTTTTCAGTTGAGACACATGGAACACATTATGTATCCCGGATAATCGTTCGGGCAGTTTAAGGCGGTAAGCGACTTGCCCACATCGGTCAATAATTGGAAATGGACCAATGTAACGAGGCGCTAACTTGCCTTTAACACCAAAACGATTTACTCCTTTCATTGGGGATACTTTCAAATACACATGATCACCTTTGGCGAACTTTAATGGTCGACGTCTTTTATCAGCGTAACTTTTCTGTCGGGACTGAGCAACTTTCAAGTTATTTTGGATTTGTTTCACTTTGTTCTCAGTCTCTTTCACTAAGTCAACTCCGAAGAACCATCTTTCTCCAGGTTCTGACCAGTGTAACGGAGTTCGACATCGGCGACCATACAGTGCCTCAAAAGGAGCCATTTTGATACTCTCTTGATAGCTATTATTGTAGGAAAATTCTGCTAGAGGCAAGCAGTCATCCCACTTATCTGGAAAATTCAGGGCACAAGATCTTAATAGATCTTCTAGGGTTTGATTTACCCTTTCCGTTTGCCCACCAGTTTGAGGGTGGTAGGCTGTGCTGTATAAAAGCTTAGTGCCCAAGGACTCATGTAAACATTTCCAGAATTGGGAGACAAATTGTGTGCCTCTATCTGACACTATTGTCTTTGGCACTCCATGCAGACTTAGGATACGGTCGAAATAAATCTTAGCATAGGTGGAGGCAGGATACAATAGCTTTACTGGCAGAAAATGTGCTGTTTTGGTGAGACGATCTACTATGACCCAAATGGAATCAAAGCCCTTGGCCGTTTTGGGCAATCCTACTATGAAATCCATACTTATGTCATCCCATTTCCATGCGGGGATAGGCAAAGGTTGCAACTCCCCAGCGGATTTGAGATGAATGGCTTTAACTTTTCGACAGGTGTCACACTGGGCCACATAGCGAGCTATTTCTATCTTCATTTTTGTCCACCAAAACCTTTGCTTCAGGTCCTGATACATCTTATTGCTTCCCGGATGAATAGAATACCTCGTGGTATGAGCTTCATCCAGGATTTGCCGACGTAGCTCAGGTACCTTGGGAACCACTAACCGGTTCTTGAACCAGATTACTCCCGCCTCATCCACCTTAAAGTCTGTAAGTGCTCTATTTGAAATCTTCTCTTTAAGATGTCTCATGCCTTTGTTTTCTTTTTGTGCCTTTATGATTTGAGCCTCGAGATTGAAATCAATCTTTAAATTGGAAAGGCTTCCTTGGGAAATCATTTCTATTCCCAAGTTCTCTAGCTCTTGGCACAGAGTTATATCCCTAGGCTTCACTGTTAAGCAATTACAGTGAGCCTTACGACTGAGGGCATCCGCTACCACATTTGCCTTGCCAGGGTGATAATGCACCTCAAGGTCGTAATCTTTAATTAGTTCTAGCCACCTTCGCTGGCGCATATTAAGCTCAGCTTGAGTAAAGATATATTTCAAGCTTTTGTGATCTGTATATAGATGACATGTGTTTCCCAACAAATAATGACGCCAGATTTTTAATGCATGTACCACGGCGGCTAGTTCGAGATCATGGGTCGGGTAATTCTCTTCATGAGGTTTGAGTTGCCTGGAAGCATATGCAATTACGCGACCCTCCTGCATCAGCACACAGCCTAACCCGATTCCTGATGCGTCACAATATACATCAAAGGGTTTTTCAATATCTGGCTGGGCTAAGACAGGTGCAGTTGTCAACAACCTTTTCAGAGTCTGAAAAGCTTGCTCACATTGGGGTGACCAAACAAATTTTGTTTGACTTTTGAGCAAGGTTGTGATTGGTTTGGCGACTCTGGAAAAGTCCGGGATAAAACGACGGTAATATCCCGCCATGCCCAGAAAACTACGGACCTCATGTACCGTAGTTGGGGGTTTCCAATTCAACACATCTTCGACCTTGCCTGGGTCTACAGCGACTCCTTCCGCTGATAACACATGACCCAGGAAATGAACTTTGTCCAGCCAGAATTCACATTTGCTGAACTTGGCATATAGCTGATGCTCCCTGAGACGGGTCAGCACGATTCTCAAGTGTTCAGCATGTTCCTTCTTAGTTTTGGAGTAAATCAAGATGTCATCGATAAAGACGACCACGAATTTGTCTAGTTCTGGCATGAAGACAGAGTTCATCAAGTACATAAAATGGGCCGGTGCGTTAGTCAACCCAAAAGACATTACCAAGTATTCATACAACCCGTAGCGGGTCGTGAAAGCAGTCTTGGGCACATCTTCCGGCCTAATTTTAATTTGATGGTACCCTGATCTCAAATCAATTTTTGAGAACACTTTGGCCCCAGCTAGCTGGTCAAACAATAAGTCAATGCGGGGCAATGGGTACTTGTTCTTAATCGTCACCTCATTTAGAGGACGATAGTCGACGCACAGCCTTAATGTCTGATCTTTCTTCTTCACAAACAGGGCTGGGCAACCCCATGGAGAAGAACTGGGCTGAATAAAACCCTTCTGCAACAATTCTTGTAATTGGGCTTTTAATTCGGCCAGCTCTTTCGGTGCCATTCTGTAGGCCCTTCGAGATATTGGGGCCGTTCCCGGTTTCAATTCTATACTGAATTGTACATCCCGGTCCGGAGGCAGACCTGGTAAGTCTTCAGGAAATACATCCGGGAAATCTCGAACTACCGGGATATCTTTAACTTCAGACACATTAGCGGCATGAACTTGCCCAATTGTCCGTTTGGGAGTAACTAGTTGGATTAGCAAGTAAGAACTCTCATTGGGCAATGGGATTTTAATGGTTCGGTGCAAAGTATCTAGCACAACCCCTCGTTGCGCCATCCAGTTCATGCCTAAGATAACATCAATTTCTTGGTCCTTAAGAACAATCATGTTAGTGGGAAAATTGTGCCCACCAAATTCGATGGGTACTTGGTGAACCATTTCTTTAGACACCAGCCGTCCTCCTGGCGACTGTATATAAAAATGATCTTGTGTTTCCCCAATGGGTATGCCATGCTTTAACACAAAGGTGCGATTAATAAATGTATGGGATGCACCAGAATCGAAGAGCATTAAAGCAGGATGCTTCGCAACAGGAAACGTACCCATCATCACTGGTTCACCCTCTGGAATTGTCTCCACTTCAGTATGGAAGACTTGCCCTGTCTTCTTTACCGGTCTACCTTTCTGTATCTGTTGCCCTTTTTGAGCCCCAGTCCTGAACTGGCCCGGCTGGGGTTGGCCCATAGGTGGCCTTGGAAAGGTAGGATTGGTTTGACGAGGAAAAGGGCACTCTTTAGAGAAGTGCCCAGGTTTACCACAATTGAAGCAAGGGTAATTGTGGCTGGGCGGAGCAGTAGGGCGAACACCCGGGGCGTTCGACTGGCGTGGTGCAAAAGCGATGGCAGTAGGTCGGGAATATACCTGCTGCCCAGGTCTGTACTGTGGAGGGGAGAAAGGACCACGATAAGGTGACGGCGCTTGGAAACGTCCGTGGCCCTGTGGATGATAAATAATCCTCTGGCGCTTTTGACCGCGACCAGAGAAAGAAGAGGAAGCAGCCTTCTTCTTGGCTTCCTTATGTTTCCTATTCTTTTCCTCTGAGGCGATCGCAATATTTACCGCCTCATAGAAAGTAACATTTTGGCATGTGGTCATCATGGTCTGAAGTTTAGTATTTAGACCACGCATGAAACAGGCTTTCCTCTTTCTGTCAGTGTTCACATGATCCGTGGCATATTGAGAAAGATGATTAAACCTTGCCACGTATTCCATAACACTCTTGTCGCCTTGCTGCAAGGCGAGGAACTCTTCGGCCTTCATGGCCATGAGCCCTTCGGGGATATAGTGGGCGCGAAATGCGTCCCTAAACTCGGTCCAGGTAACTTGGTGTCCGGGAGCTTGAATAGCTAAAAAGTTCTCCCACCAAGCACCTGCAGCTCCCCGAAGCTGCTGGGCTGCAAATAAGGGTTTCTGAGTTTCTGAACACTGAATTAAACTGAACTTATGCTCCATAGTTCGGAGCCAGTCATCCGCTTCTAAAGGCTCATCGGCCTTAGTGAACACTGGGGGCCTGGTCTCGGTAAAATCTACATACCGAGCCTCTCCGTCCCCGTTGCGCGGTGCCCTGAAGTTTGAAGCAGGGTGTGTTTGACGCTGTGCTAGCTCGCGCAGCAAGCGAGCATTGTCAGTTGTGGCACTTAGTAGGACAGCAATGGCGTCAGCCAAAGAAGGTGGAGCAGGTGGAGGGTTGGGGATATCATCCCCTCCCTGGGATGTCCCAGCTCCATCGGATCCGCGAGTACGCATCGGCATCTGTTACAAGAATCGTAGATACCTGTTACCACGTAAAATTCATAACACGGAACATATCTTACATTCACTTATTAAACATTAGTTAGATACACACCAAGAGTAAACAAGTTCAACTTCTCAAACCGAAAGAAAACTTATATTACAAACCCGAACCCCACTACGGCAAGCTAAGACCCCTACAACGACGTTGCCCTCAGTTTCACCGAACTAATCGGTGTGGCCAGAGCTGTAGCCCGGGTCGTCGTTACCATCATCTTGATTACTCCCTGGGTTGTGATCATCGGGGTCGGACTCCTCTTCATCACTGAGGCCGGGATCGGGTTCTCCGTCGTCTGCCAACTCGCCATCCGTATCCATTTCTCCTTCGCCGGGAGGTGGGTGGAGTTGATGATACAGATCAAATGCAATATCACGATATTGCATAGCCAGGTCATTGACTGTATCTAAGTGATATGCCAGCTCCAGTTTCTCCAGCTGGAGCTGGTCCTCTCGTTGCCACGCGACATCCCGCTGTGCGGTGACCGTGGCCGCCATCTTCACATACAAATCCTTAAGATACTTTGCCTTGCCCAACTTTGCGTTCATCCTAGTTAGCTCATGCCTATGGGTGCTCCTAGCTTCTTCCTCTCGGGCAATAGCTGCATTCCGCTCCTCCACCATCCGGGACAACATAGCTTCACAGTTTTCCGTAGCTTGTTTTTCTTTGGCCAGTTGAGCTTTGAGTTTGCCAATCTCCATAACATTGTACATTCTCTCTCGCATCACCTCAGTCAACTCGGCAGACAGCCTGTCCACCTCCTGCTGAGGCGGTGTGCGGCTACTACTGGCTTGATCACTGCGTGGAGCTAGCTGATGTCGGGGAACTCCTTTTGGACCGGTCCGCTTACGCGGGGTCTGCTTCTGACGAGCCATCCTGTAGAGGGTAAGTTTAGATTAGTAGGAGAGGCCTTAAAGGTTAGCAAGAATAGGATTGATTCTATTCACCCAACCCAAACAAGGAGGAAGGAACTTAATCAGTTAATACATTATGATGCATGCACGAACTTACGATTCCTACTAACAATTCGTAACGATATTACTTTAGCTTTTACAACATAGGGCAATACTTTAGGTTGCTCCTCTAACCCACTTCAAAAATTCTAAGAAAACCTATAGACAGGGGTAGGTTAGGACTAAGCACTTGGACTCAAAATAGGCAGGTTCATAGTATTAATTTCAAACGAATTTTTGAAGTTTTTCAAAAGGTTCAGCAGTCATCTTAGCAACGAATGCTCTGATACCAGCTGTGGCAGAACCTCCTGAGTGTTTGGGCCCACCGGCACCTGCCATTGTCCTAAGGACCTCTGACGGTGATGCCGGGAGTCCTCCCACTTTAGAAGTCCGATGAGCCTTACTGTGCGCTCATTCCACTGCTACCTGTGGCGTACCAAGCTGACTCGTCCTGACCACTGATAATGGTCAAACAACGAGAACTGTTTCTTCTCGCCCTTACAGGATAGCAAGTGGCCACCTTAACACCAGGATCATTCGTTGCGAAGATAAAGCAGTAACTCAACGACACAAGACCAAAATAGTATTTCAGAGCGAAACAGCGGAAGTATTACATAACATAATTTACAAAAGAAGTTCTTCCAAATAGTAGAGTGTTATTACAAGCCTGGTCCAGCGGAGCAACTTAAACTTTAGCAGAGACAAAACAAATTTACAGACCCTGCCCATGGGTCACGCTCACTCTTCTTCGTCGTCAACCTCGACGACGGTCACACAACAGGGTCCGAAACAAGTCGGCTCCTGAGCTTCACCTGCAACAGGGGTATTGAAACCCTGAGTACGGGAGTACTCCACAAGACTTATCCGACGGGAAAAGAGGAGAATTTAGGGATGCAGGCTTAGGGTAGACAAGGTGTGGCTGAGCAAGGAGCCAAAGTGTTTTGCGGAAAAGCTTACTAGTAGTGCATCCTTATTTTCAAGTTTTACCCTGAATTCCTCCCTCGCAGAGGCAGAAGAATTCGAGGATAGTCTAACTAGTTGTTCCCCACAGACGAATCCGTGAGTTCCTAACCCTATCATTAAGTATTATTTATTGATGGTCATAGCTTCATGTCGCTATGAGTCCGGGAATTGGGATCCGAACCTCATGAGACATTTTCCCCTTTCTCATTATATCACTTAGTTGCATATTTAGCTACGATGAGGGTCGAAGGAATTGAGTCTCCCAATCGGGGAGCAACGACGATTCGAATCGCTTAGCAATCCAGCTGGAGTTCCTAACCACCCGACATATGTAGAACCCAATCTTGCATATATCAACCCAAATCAAGCTCTCCCCAAATTTGACCAGGTTCGCGGCACCCGAGAGCACAGTACTCCACCATCCTACAGCCGATCTAGATGTTTTCCGGTCATCTCAGATCCGTAAGGTGGGTACACACTACTCTCGCCATCTTTCCACTCCCAGTGCGCGAGTAGCTGTTCGCGTCGAGGGATCACAAGACCGGGCTTACCCGTGGCAAGTGGCTAGTACTATAAATTCTCAACCCAGCAGGCCATCAACGGACCGGTCCTTAACCGACACAGTTGGAGACACTACTTTAAGACTCCATTCTTAAAGCAAGTCCACCGACCGGTCTCAAGTTGAAATATCATTGGCCATAAGTGTATCCCACAACAACCCTTCAAACTTTCTTGTTTGAAAACCTATCTAGTAGCAGGGCTAAGCATCGCTACGCAGTTTTAAAATAACACAGGTGTCAAGGACAGGATAACAGATATCAAGGTAGTAAATGCAGCAAGTAGGTTAACCCAATTCTCAACTACCTAATGCAGCATTTTCAATTCATAAGTGATAAAAGATTTAAAACATCCAAGGAGGGGTTAATGCATCCGGGGCTTGCCTTGGTTGCAGGGCAGAGAGGGACCCTCGGAGACTTCCCAAGTCTCGGATCCGACTTCCTCGAACGGAGCACCGACCTCGGGGTTCGGTTCAACGGTCGCTCCTTCGGTCACGTGCACTATACGCAAAATGATGAATGCTCATGATATGCGTATGACAAAAATGCATGAAGGACCAAATCGAGTACAACTTGCCTTCTTGATGCAATACAGAATAAATAATAAATAAAGTTGTTTAACAACTTAGTGTCTTTACCCAAGAGGTTGCATTGGTAAATTAAGACTTTATTTAAATCATAGTTATCTTAAATTAATTAATTATTAAACCTATTTACCTTAATTAATTTTTAATTAATTACTAATGACAGTAATTAAGCATTAGGGCTAAACAACAATTAAATGCCAAAGGTCATTAGGGTTAATGACCTCAGGTCATCACACAATCCAAAGTCACTCAACCCTAATCATGAGGGTTTACTTAATTATTGTTGAATTATTTTTGGAATTATTACTTAAGTACTAAATAAGGGTTTATTAATATTTCAATTAAACATTATCCAAATGCCACCAAATTTTGTGTAGAGCCAGGGAACAATATTCAGAGGCTCTCCACCAATTTTGGTGATTTTTGCACACATAAATAAATTATTAAAATTCCTAGAAGTTTTATTTATTAAATAAAAAGCCAATTTTTATGGACAGGCAAACTATCAAGGAAATAGACTCTAACATTTTTTTTTATGCTCTTTATATTATCTGGAACCTATACAAAAAGTTTCACTATTTTTGGATCACTACACAATTTATCACATAATTTCAAACATCAATCAAAAATTGCTTAAAAAGGAAAAAGAAAAAGAGCTTTGCGCAGTAGGCGGCCTGGATCTTGGCCCGCAGGCCGACCCATGCGTGTGCTCGGCCCACATCCGCACTGCGCGGACGGCCTGGCTGCTCGGCCCACGCGCGCTCCGCTTGGACGCGGCCCATGCGGGCGTCGCGCGCTGCCCTCTCCCCTCACGCGGTCGCTGACGGGGTAGCCCCACCCGTCAGTTCCTCCTCCTTCGCGCGCGGCGGCTCCGCCGCGACTCCGGCCGCCGTTAGCGAAGTACTCGGCCCACGCGTGCGCGCGCATCCACTCCGCCTTGACCTTGCGACTTCACTGCCACCCTCTACTCGTGCTCTACTATCTCCCTCCTCTCCGGCCACACGAAAAGCGGGCGGCCGCCATGGCCGACCGTCGGCCGGCCACTGGGGCTCGGTAGAGCGTGAACCAGCAAGGCTGGGAGGTTCAGGGAGTGTTAAGGAGCAAGGTGCTCACAACGCGGAACTCTGGGAGGTAGCCGAGACTGCTAGCGACGAAGACGATGCCGTCGGGCGGGTGCTTCGGCTCCGGTAAGGTCGTTCCGGCGATCCTGTTCGCGCCCAGGGAAAAAGGAACGAGCGCATGAGCAACTGGAGGTAAAAAGGAAACAGAAACATCCGCTAGTTCGATCGTTTGCTCACTGGAATAGCGTGGCCACGGAGAAAGCTCACGGCGGCGGCCTCGGCCGGAGTTGGAGAAGAACAGAGGAGCTCTGGCGACTGGGTGGGTTAGAGAAAGAGTTAGGGGGTGCGCTGAGCTCGCAAGTTTGTGGCGAACACGGTGGGGTGCTCAATTTGACTGGAGAGGGATCAAGCACAGTGAATTTTGAGAGAGAAGCTCGTCGGGATTCTTCGGCTCTGGACGGGGAGAACGCGCGGCGCCGCCCGTGCTGGTGCTTAAGGGAAGGAGGAAGCGAGCCCGGGCGTCCACGTCGCCTGGCGACGCAGGCAAGCAGGCAGCTGCGTGCCCGCACGGGCGCTCGCGGTGCTGCGCGCACGGCGGCCGCGCTGGACAGGGAGCCAGTGATCCCTATCGGGTCACTGTAGCAACCCTTATCCCCCCCTTTTCTGGATTTTGTGAAATTCAAACAAAATTTGAACTGAAGTCAAATTTGTGTCAAAACGAAAGTTGTTCCAAATTTTATAAGCTACAAAACATATTTAGGTGCCCCAAGCTGATTCTCAATGGATCAAGGGTAATTTTGCCAAACAGTTTGAAAATCAAACTCAAATCAAAAGAATTCCAAATTTTTGAATTGGGGCAAAACAGAATTTCCAAAATTACTTTTGATTTTGTATAACAACTTGAAAAACTCCCAACATGAAAGTTGCTCAACTTTTTGTGCTCTACAACTTTCATGGTGACCACTTTTCAAAATTCCAAATGGATTTTGAATTGGGGGTTTAAGTTGGAAAAGGGGACACTTTCTGGAAATCTGCATTTTCAAAATTACTTTGAATTTTGTATTGAAACTTTAAAAACTCAAAACACCAAAGTTGTACATCTTGCCAAGATCTACAACTTTGCTTTTGAACTCAACCTCAAATTTTGCTTAGTTTTTGAACTGCACAAAAGGGGGCAGTTCTGGGGTTCAAAATCAGGGTTTTCCCCCCCTTAGCCTATCGAAAAACTTCCACCCTAGGGTTTTAGCAATCACACAGGCAACAACACATCACAGAAGCACACTCTACTTCCCTAAGCTCAAACATTCAAAATAAACTTATTTTAAGTTGATGCATACTAATGTGCTTTAACCAATATGATTTGCAATGCTCATGATGACATGATCCATTTTTAGTAACCGTAACATCAGGGATGTTACAAAATATACTCTGCTTCGGCGGTTGAAAGTGCTACACTATTTTGCTTCTTTGATGACCAAGATACAAGTGACCTTCCCAATAATTGACATGTGCCTGATGTGCTCTTTCTCTCAACTTTACATCCCACATAATCAGAGTCAGAATAACCAATCAACTCAAAATTAGCTCCTTTGGGATACCACAATCCAACATTTTGTGTATGTTTCAAGTACCTCAATATTCTTTTTGTTGCCTTCAAATGACTTTCTCTTGGTGAGGCTTGAAATCTAGCACACATGCATACACTAAACATCACATCTGGCCTTGATGCAGTCACATAGAGTAGGCTTCCAATCATAGACCGATATAACTTTTGATCCACCATGTTGCCACTAGCATCACTATCCAAGTTCCCATTTGTCCCCATAGGTGTACTAATAGCTTTAGCATCATCCATGCCAAACTTTTTGAGCATATCTTTGATGTACTTGCCTTGACTCACAAATGTACCATTCTTTATTTGCTTAATTTGAAGACCAAGGAAGTAACTAAGCTCTCCAATCATGGACATCTCAAACTCATTTGCCATCATATTTCCAAATTCTTTACAAAATTCTTAATTGGTTGAGCAAAATATAATGTCATCAACATAGATTTGCAACACAAATAAGTCCTTGCCTATCTTTTTAGTGAAGAGAGTGGTGTCAACCTTACCCATAATAAACCCTTTAGAGAGTAAGAAATCCCTTAACCTCTCATACCATGCTCTAGGTGCTTGTTTCAAACCATACAATGCTTTCTTCAACTTGTAAACATGGTTGGGCTTCTTGTCATCTTCAAAACCGGGAGGTTGCTCAACATAAACCAACTCATTTATATATCCATTCAAGAATGCACTCTTCACATCCATTTGATATAGCTTGATATTGTGAGCACAAGCATAGGCTAACAAGATCCTAATTGCTTCTAATCTAGCAACCGAGGCATATGTTTCACCAAAGTCAAGACCTTCAATTTGTGTGTATCCTTGTGCTACCAATCTTGCTTTGTTCCTTATTACTATCCCATCTTGATCTTGTTTGTTTCGAAAGACCCATTTAGTTCCGATTACATTATGATCCTTAGGCCTTTCTACTAACTCCCATACTTGATTTCTAGTAAAATTGTTTAGCTCTTCATGCATAGCATTTACCCAGTCAACATCTATCAAAGCTTCTTCTATCTTCTTTGGTTCAATGGATGATACATGTTGATATTTGGGAACGCAATAAGGAATTGATCCGCAAGCGCACGGATATCGGTGAGCACTTCACCCGGGAAATTATCCAGAGTATCGTATTTATTTTTTTACCACTAGGAGAAAGAGTGCATCTAACTAACCGGTCTATTACTACTAACCTTTAGGCACAAAGAATGTCTTTCGATGTGAGTGATAAATAGAGAAGACTGCAACCGTAGTCTCCTTCTAACCTTGGTAAGGATGATCTACTGTTCTAATGGGGAGGCTAACGGAATCTAGACAACACAAAGGATGTTCGACCCGCACCTATAAACCCTATCCTTCCTGCTAACGAGATGTGATCTGCAAAGGTAACTCGGAATTGTCACGTTCCTCACTACTACCACGGTCCAGCTAGTCAGGGAATATCTATGAGTACCCCAGCCTAAACACCACGTTTACGCCAGCAATGATTACTCTAAACTCTACGCGAAGAGATTAAAGTAAACTCATAAACCATAAGAACAATAAAACAAGAACTTACTAGAATTTAGAAGTCGAATTACTGAAGAATCCTAGGAGCAAGCTTCGGGTTAGGAGAACTTGATCCCGCAGGTACAAGCTTGGAGTAGACACCGACAGGCCGGGCTTCCTCCAATCAACACCTCCACTCTATCTCTCTCAATCTAGTAGAAACTAGAAGATCTATTTCTACCTTACATTGATTGCTAAGCCTAAAAAGAAATATTAATTAGAGAAGAGGTTTTCCTTCGAGGGCACCCCTCAGTCTCTATGATAATTTCTTCATGTCTTCTCCAGGGGCCAGGGGGGTCTCCTTATATAGTCCTCCCCTTCTATGCGTTTTTGGGTCGATAGGCGAGGTGGTACTATGTTTTTCTTGATCCAATAGGTCGGTGGAATATCCTGTGCGAAGAGAGTCCTGAGAGCACTCTAGCAGGGGGCGGGCGCCCAGGTCACCAGGGCGGGCGCCCTGGGCCTGGCCCCTTTCGGCCTCCGTCTTCTTCTCGTGGCTTCTGGAGTCTTCTAGATGGTAGAAAATCGTGCGGTGCGTTGATATCTCTATGTAATCCCGACATGTGGGCCTTTCTTCCTTATTTCCTCATAACCCCCTGCAGAAACAGATAAACAGCAAAACTCGTGGAATTCTGTCAGATCAAACCCTAATTCTAGGTGTTAGTTGCATATTGGTCCTTTCTCTTGTTTATTTGATAATTAAAATTGATACTTAAGGACCGTCAACAATACAAATGAGAAATGTTCACAAAATGATGCCAATCTTGATCTAGTTTGCACACCTCTTGATATATCACCAATGATATGATCCAATGGATGATCTCTTGCAATATTGGTTGGTTGGAGTATTTGAACTTGATTGCTTGCACTTGGTTGGTCATTTGATTGAGATGATGAACTAGCCACTTGTTGATCTTTCACTTGAGCACCACTTGTACTAGCTTGAGATATATCATGAGAACCACTAGCTTGCACATTTGAGTTAGAGAGCACTTGATTTTTGTCATCTTCAACATCAATCATCTCTCTAGGCCTTATATCACCAACATCTATATTCTTCATAGCGTTGACCAATTGAGTACCTCTCACATCATCTAGATTCTCATCTTCATCTTGGGAACCATTTGTTTCATCAAATTCAACATCATGAACTTCCTCAAGAGTACCATTAGCCAAATTCCAAACTCTATAAGCTTTGCTAGTAGTGGAGTAACCAAGCAAGAAACCTTCATCACATTTCTTCTCAAACTTACTCAATCTAGTGCCTTTCTTCAATATATAACATTTGCAACCAAAAACTCGAAAATATGCAATATTGGGTTTTCTACCATTCAAGATCTCATATGGGGTTTTCTCCAACATAGGATGACAATATAGGCGGTTGCTATAGTAGCAAGCTGTGTTGATAGCTTCGGCCCAAAAAGAATGACTAACATTGTATTCACTAAGCATAGACCTTGCCATATCAATTAAAGTTCTATTCTTCCTCTCAACAAGTCCATTTGATTGTGGAGTATACTTAGCCGAGAATTGATGCCTAATTCCAAAATCATCACATAACTCATCAATTCTTGTATTCTTGAACTCACTACCATTGTCACTTCTCACTCTCTTAATGGTTGTTTCAAACTCATTGTGTACTCTCTTGACAAATGATTTGAAAGTTGCAAAAACATCACTCTTATCAGCAAGAAAGAATACCCAAGTATATCTTGTAAAATCATCCACTATCACAAAGCCATACTTGTTTCCACTAATACTAGTGTATGTTGTTGGTCCAAATAAATCCATGTGTAATAACTCAAATGCCTTAGATGTGCTCATGATGCTCTTCTTAGGATGTGTGTTACCAACTTGCTTTCCGGCTTGACATGCACTACATAGCTTATCTTTCTCAAATGTGACATCTTTCAAGCCTCTAACTAGATCATGCTTTATCAACTTGTTCAATTGTTTCATTCCAACATGACCAAGCCTTCTATGCCATAACCAACCCATGCTAGATTTAGTGAGCAAGCATGTTGATAATTGAGTTTCACTAGCATTGAAATCAACCAAGTATAGATTCTCATATCTAAATCCTTTGAATATCAAGTTAGAGCCATCTACACTTATGATCTCTACATCATCCACACCAAATATGCACTTGAAACCAAGGTCACAAAGTTGAGCTACTGACAATAGGTTGAAGTTCAAGCTCTCTACTAGTAGCACATTGGAAATGCTCAAATCATTGGATATTGCAATCTTACCAAGCCCTTTGACCTTGCCTTTGCCATTATCACCAAATGTTATACTGTGAATTCCATCATTATCATTTGTGTTGATTGAATTGAACATTCTTGAATCACCGGTCATGTGTTGAGTGCACCCACTATCAAGAACCCAATGCCTTCCTCCGGCTTTATAATTCACCTACAAAAGAAAATTAATTCTTTTTAGGTACCCAAACTTTCTTGGGTCCTTGAAGGTTAGTGACTAAGCTCTTTGGTACCCAAATAGCTTTCTTCTTTGAGCCCACAATTGGTGCACCAATGAACTTAGCTTGCACCCCATTAACACTTTTGGTAAGCATATAACAAGAATCAAATTTAATTGAGGATACATTATTTGGTTTGTTCTTGTTCTTGCAATATTGCTCTATGTGCCCAACTTGCTTGCATCTAGTGCAAAACCGACCATTACCCTTCACAAAGCTAGCTTTATGAGTAGCAAAGGCCGCCTTGCCTTTCTTGGGGGTATAGCCTAATCCCTCTTTGTTGAGAGAAAATCTTTGGCTACCCAAGCACTTTAGCAAGCGGGCCTCACCACCATAGGCATTGCCTAAGGCGCGAGTGAGCTCATTGACCTCCTTCTTGAGGGTCTCATTTTCATTTATTAATGTGGCATCACAAGTGAAACCATCACTAGTAGATGAGGTAGAAGTGGAAGTGCTGCAAGAAGAGTTAGTGGAGGCAATAATAATAGGCTCAAAGAAAGATTCATTAATTAAATCACAAGTAGAGCCCTTGTCATAAGTCACAATAACTTCCTCCTTCTTAGCTTGCTCGAGGAGCAAGGAGTGAGCCTTTTCAAGCTTATAGTGAGCAATTCCAAGCTCCTCATGGTCTTCCTTTAGACTCGCGTCACCTCCAAGCGTCGGCCTCACTTGCAGCGGCGACCTCCCTCGTGTGGATCTGGCCATCCTTGTCGAATCTCGTGGTGGTGCTGCGGTGGTGGTCGGATCTCGTCGGCGACAACCTCCAGCGGCGGATCTGGCACCTACAACGACGGACCATCCTCCAGTGGCTGGATCTGGTGGTCCTAAGGCTAGATCTAGCGGCGAGCGACGACGGCGACCCGTGATGGGCTTGGTGGATCCATGGATGGGCTCGTTGGGCCTATCCACGGGTTTTTTTTATTTTTTTATTTTATTTATCGTGGCGGGCATGACAACCGCCTTGGTAAATCATTGATTTATCGTGACCTTTCTGCCAATGCAGTTGCAAAAACTACCTCGGCTAATGCCTTTTGCCCACCACTGTTACGTTTTTTTAGTAGTGTTGCTTCCTCTATTACTTTTGACTGTATTCGATTTTTAATCTCTCACATAGCTTTTTATATATTTCATGAGATGTCACATGATATCTTTTTACCTAAAATATTATTCTTGTGAGGGTAGGATATTTTTTTATTAGATTTAAATACTCTAATACAGTTCAACCTCTTGTATGCATTATTTTTATTTTTATATTAATATATTTTCATTTATTTTTCTTCTCTAGGTACGACCCTCACGATGTCTTTGTAATTGTATGAGTGGTGCGCCCTGCGTTCTTTATTGCGCGAGCGACGGTTGTGTGAGTCAAGCATCCTACATTCTTTATCAGTCCGCGAGTGACGGTAGTTGTTGGGTGGGCCGTGGGCCATAGGAGTGATGGTGGGCTGAACGTAACCACGCGCAGCGTCGAGAAATATTTAGCGCACGCGTTGCCAGCGTCAGCAAGATGGAACGGCGGAGGATGGGAGAGAGAGCAGGTATATAGTGATGTACCGCGGATAAGCATCCTACATTCTTTATCTGTCCGCGGACTTAGTTTGCAAAAATTTTCAAGATTCTCCGTCACATCGAATCTTTGGTCGTATGCATAGAGCATTAAATATAGACGAAAATAAAAACTAATTGCACAGTTTAACTATAATTTGTGAGATAAATCTTTTGAGCCTATTTACTCCGTGATTGGACAATGTTTGTCAAATAAAAACGAAATGCTACAGTAGACAAAAACAAAAAAAATTTGTGAATTGCGAGTGAACTGGGACTCGAACACAGCTCAGATTGGATGCTTCATATTTGAAGCTCGCTGCATCCATCCAACGGTTAACATGTTAATGGGCAACGTGGCGCGACGATGTGGTGGCGGAGCTTGGACTGCGGATTCGTTGTCAGAAGATTATTGCCAAGCTAGCCCATTCATATTATTGTACCCTTGTCTCTGCCTCTGTGCATTCTGGCCTGCAAGATGAACTATCCTGCTTGACCCAAAGCGCCACAAGTTCAGAACCATGAATCACGTGTTCATGCTGCATATATATGTTAAAGGCATCTGCCTGCAGTTTTTGCTCATTACCTATGCCATGCATCAGAGATTCAGAGTTCAGAGCAGCCAGACAATCGGGCAGAGTCTCCGCGTGCATGACCGAGAGAGGCTGTAAATTTCTGTGAACGTTGTGATGGTTCCTATGAAGTACTTGCACAGTTGCACCATAGTGTAGTGTAGCGTAGCGTCAAATGGTTTAAATAGCGGATTAAGGTGTTTAGTGATTTATGTCTAAAATAGCTAAAGCTAATAGCATAGCTAAATCAGGCTATAGCGGAAACGCGGGATATAGCGGTTAAATTGTATATAAACACAAATAGCGGTACCCTGTCTCAAAAGGCTATAGCGGGCTATAGCGGCAGCTAGGTACC
Organism: Sorghum bicolor; assembly: GCF_000003195.3. NCBI lineage: Eukaryota > Viridiplantae > Streptophyta > Magnoliopsida > Poales > Poaceae > Sorghum > Sorghum bicolor. Next base: position 6,434,332 of record NC_012878.2, on the reverse strand, counting down.
GTGAACTTGGCCTTGGTGCTAGCCTCCAGTTTTCAGTTGCGGACCCTGAACCGCCCGCGCGCGCGGCATCAGTCAGATGCACAGATCGAAGACGACAGCGGATGCAAGAGAGAAGCGAGACAGATAGTTTGGCGGCTGCTGATGGATGGAACCCTTCGTGGTTTTTGGCTACTGCTGCTGCATACAAAAGGATTCTGGATTCGGCCGGCCGGGCTCGTACTCGCATGCGGTCAAATGTGGTCGCTGATCACTGGATCCTCGCATCAAATGCGCTGTTTACAGAGACTATTGTGCAGGCGCGGCAAGAAGCAGAGGCAATTGGATGAATTCAGGGGTGAGCAGACTGAACAAGCATGGTGTTTGCTTGTTTGTTTGTTTGCTGGCTTAATATAATATAAAGTCTGGCCAAGCAGACTGAAAGATCAGGCATGGATGGAGTTCCCAATTTCTGCCATCCATCCATGTGCCTTGGTTTGAAGCTACCTCCCATATATATGGCGATATCTCAAAATAACATTAATGCAAACACTTCAGATGCTAAAGGACTTTAGCTCAATTGGTTAGAGCTTTCCGGCGATCGAATTTCAGGCTAGGGGTAAATAAAAATCCCCTCGCTAGCGTGACCAGGATTCGGAGGTTTTTTCTAATCAGGAAGAATCGCATTTTTCTTAATGAAATACGGTGGGAGCCTCTCCCCCTCCGATTGCTTTTTTTTTCAGATCATTACATACACTGATTTGGAAAACAGAAACAAAAACCCAACCCAACAGGCCAACACTAAAAGTTTTTTCTTCTTTTTAGTTTTGATGATGACCCACTGTATATACACAGTATGATGTCACAAGAGCTAGCTAGCGTGGCTGAGGGAGTGCATCGCATATCGCCGCCGTAACTAACCGGTTACTGCCAACCTTTTTTATCCCCGTCAGTAACGGGCCGATGATTGAAGATTCACGTATCATCCACACGTCTCCATCGGACATACAGATGCATGCCAACACTGTTCTTTGTTCGTGGACGAAACGTTTGCCTACCGCGCTAGCTACCGGTACAATATCAGGCCTTGTTTAGTTCCTGAAAAATTTTGCAAAATTTTTCAGATTTCCCAGACGCATGCATAAAGTATTAAATATAGACAAAAATAAAAACTTATTGCACAGTTTGGTCGAAATTGACGAGACGAATCTTTTAAGCCTGGTTAGTCCATGATTGGACAATATTTGTCAAATACAAACGAAAGTGTTACAGTGTCAATTTTCCAAAAATTTTTGGAACTAAGAAAAGCTCAAGAAAACAACAAAGGCTATTCTCTTCTCATTGCACTCCCCTCCCCTCGCCTCCTACGTCAAATCACACACACGGACCAGTGACCACCGTACGTACCGGCCGGGCCTCTTGCTCCCAGCACAGCAGCTCTCCCTTCCCTCTCCCTCTCTCTCCCCCATGCCCATGCATCATTGCCATCGTCTCTGCCTTTTCCCATTGGCAAATCCAGCCAGTTCTCTCGCCACCTGCATTGCATACCCTGTCTAGGGCCTGCTACTCTTCCTAGGAGTAGTAGTCAAGCTCTAGCTCTACCAGGGTACGGCCACTAGACAAGATGAAGTGCTTCAAGATCCTCCTGCTGGTATCCCTCATCCCTCTCGTGCTCAGGGGAGTCTCGCTTCTGGGCAACGTCATTCCTGCAGCATCGCCCGAGCAGCCGTCCAGCTCCAGCTCCAGCTCCGACAACGGCGGGAGCGTTTTGAGCCGCGGCCACCTCTCCGGCGGCTTCACCCAGCGGCGGTTCGGCGGCGACTTCAGGGACGACAAGAGGTTCTCCCCGACCGGGTCCAACCCGCTACACAACTTGTAATACAGCGGGCATTATTATCATCCAGGAATCAGCAGGAAAATGCAGTTTGGAGTAGGAAAACCTCGCTCGCTCCAAAGGTGATGCCTTTTTGCGAATTTGCAGAAAATTAGCCGTGTAATAGTTAATTAGTTCTCTCTCTCTTTTCTCTCTCTCTCTCTCTTTGTATGTATCAGCTTATTTAATTTAGCTCTGGTAGTCTGGTACGGTTTTGTGTGCATACATTTTGGATTTGTTATTATTAGATACTAGATTAATTTTTCAGTTTGGAAAATGCTGAATTTTTCTCGCTCTGTTCCTTTGTCTTTCGGTGTTAATTTCTTCTGGTTGGTAGGTAGGTTAGGTTGTTTCCTTTAGTGTGTAGTTGCTTCAGTTCGTACCAATATGTGTAACTCATCAATGTCGTTTCCAAATAATGAAAGGCCTTGTTTACTTCACATAAAATCCAAAAAGTTTTCAAGATTTCCTGTCACATCGAATCTTGCGACACATATATGAAGCATTAAATATAGACGAAAACAAAAACTAATCACACAGTTTGACTGTAAATCGTGAGACATATTTTTTGACCCTAGTTAGTTTATGATTGGACAATATTTACCACAAACAAACGAAAGTGATACAGTAGAGAAATCCAAAATTTTTTCAGGCCAAAGATGGCTTTCGACAGATGACATGCAAAAATCGTTTTATCTATCATCACTTACCAGAATGGAATATAAAAGTCATGTTGACTGCTGCAGGAAGTTACAAGTTGCATATCTGACGCCCAGCTTTTTGGCAATATAGCAGAAAGCTTGGAGACATTGCTGACCGAGAGATATACATAGGACAATATGCATCCATTGATATTGACTCCTCAAACTGGCACATTGACTCCATCAAATTAAGCGCTCTAAATTAAAGCCCCAGCTCGGATTTATTTTATTTGCCGGAGTAAGCTGAGTCTCTGAGAGAAGCAACTATGGTCTGTGGATGAGCAGTCCTTGGAGCAGGGCTATGAGGAAGAGGGGCCTCCGGTTGATGGTTATCTACAGGGGACATATTATTAGAAATGTCCATTTCACAGGTACTGATGAAATGGAAATCTTTGCCAGGCATGGTGGATATTTCGGCTTTGTGCTTAATTGTTTTCCCTTGCTTAAGCTGTGTGTGCGCCCTTTGCTATCTTTTGACTTTTGTCTACTGTTTTCTTTTGCAAAACATATACACATGTACACCGCGAACGTTTGCATGCACATTTTACCCTTACGAGGGATAAAATAGCATGCAAAATCCTGCGAGATTGGTGAAAAAGGTTGTGCACTTCTCTGCAAAAAGGCACGTCCCCTACCACTAAAATAAATATTAGCTAAAGGTGTTGAATATGTGATAGTTTGATTATGCTAGAAGTTTAATTGTATTAAGGGCTAAGATAAAATTATAGTCAGACCAAATATAAGGCAACTCAAGTTCTAACCATTGGATGACTTAGCGTTTGGGTGGCAGTGACCACAAGTCCACAACTACAGATTTGGTCTTCACTGCCAGCTTTATTACTGCTGGATTTTAAAAACCATCTGTGATAGTCCGTCATGACATATCGTTGTCGGCTCTTAGCTTAAACCAGCAGTGACAGGTCTAATTGATAGTGATATTCGGGTCTTCACTATCAGTTCACAACACTATCGGTTTTAGTCAAGAACCGGGGTGATAATGGATTATCTCTGCCGGTTTTAGCCAAGAATCGACACTGTCCGTTCATGGCTTGAACCGATGGTGATGCTACAAGAACATTTCATAAGTTTCTCATACGATATTCGATGAAGACAAACTTTATATCAAAGTTGTAGTACTCGACGAGATCTATAACTTTGTAATTCAAATTAAATTAAAGATCATTTGGATGTCTAAATATATTTATTTGTAATCATCTATCTAACAAAAATTAATTTTGATATCTAAACTTTAAAATTTGAATTTTCGAAACGACCTCAGATGGATAAACACCAAAAATCGTAGACCTAAAAAAGTTATGCAAGTTTATATTGATAATATTTTCATTTGAAATCATTTAATAGTTTAAAATATTATTTGAAATTAAACTTTGAAATTGTTGAAGAACTCTGATTTATATTTTTAATCTCTGGCTAAAACTTGTAACTAGTTTTTCTCCCTCATACTCCCTTTAAATTTGATGATTTTTCCAAAAGAATTTCTAAAATCATGCTCTAGTAATTTGTTCTTACAACTATTATTTTATCTATCTTTTCACATGATTGTGTTTTATCTATTTGAATTTGAATTTCGAACAATGACAACTTCAAACGTTATTTTGGAACACTAAATGGTTTCCTGAAGAGTCATAAACATAGAAGTTGTAGAACTTATCAAGATCTATAATTTTTATTTTGGTCATTTTCATCCAATAAAGTGGTGGCAACATTGTTCACAAAATTTACATGTATCTCGCAGTTTCATAAACTTTGAGAGAGATGTATAACATTTGTGAACAATATTACTATCACCATATCAGATGAATAAATGACCAAAATAAAAGTTGTAGATCTTGAGAAGTTAGACAACTTTATAGTTGATAACTTTTTTGTGAAAACATCTTGTATTGGAAAGCTAAGTTTAAATTCTTAAAAAATTAAAGTTGAAATTGTAAATTTTTAATGACCTCAGATAGAGAAACTTCTAAAATAAAAGTTGTAGATCTCGCATAATTATGAAACTTTATAATGGATAACTTTTTTATTTGAAATAATATTGTGAAAGAAAACTACATTTGAATTTCCAAAAAATTGAATTTTAAAATGACCTGGACAAATAGCAAAAACAAAAAGATATAGATATTAAAAAGTTATGAATCCTTGTAGTTGATCCCATAATTTTTTTTATTTAAAATCATCTTGTCATGGAAAACCATGTCTGAATTTCTCAAATTTAGAATTCAAATTTTGTAAATTATCTCAGATGAAGAAACTACAAAAATAAAAGTTGTGGATCTCTAAAAGTTATAAAACTTTATAGTTGATAACTTTTTTATTTGAATTTGTTTAGGGTTCCAAATACTCATTTTAAAATTAGATAAACATAAAATGGCTAGGACGAAAATCTCATTTAAACATAAACAGGTGGATGGTTAGGGGCTGATGATATAAAGCACGAGGTTGGAGGTTCGAGTTCCGGTGGCTAAAGATGCAAAGAAGGAGGGCGAAAATTGTGTGACTTTTGACCTATTTGTGACCTATCTTGTAGATTGTGTGCTGTCTGCAATGGGTTCTCTTCCGGTAATAATTATTTTGTTTCTATTTTTCATTGTACTTTTTGGGCTTATTTTCTGAAAACCACATCACTACCGGTTCAACATCAGTGCCGGTTCATAAGAACCGACAGTGATGTCAATCCGATAGTGATGGAGTTTTTTGAATCGACAGTGATATAGAGATATGGCGTAGTGGACGCCACAGGCTTTGGTGACCAGCGCCGGCCCTGAGTTTTCCTAGGTCTAGGTCGAGACCTAATATAGAGGCCCACTTTCAAAATAATATTTATATACAATTCTCTCCTTATATTTGGTGTCTTGAGTGCAAACTAAAATAGCCCTATAGGCTATACCTTTGCCTTGAGCTTATTTCTGTTTTTTTCTTCTTTTCTAAGTTGAGCACATAATCATCTTTTGATTATCACTATCACCTTGATCACTTCATCTAGCTCCATCACTTGGAATATACCAATGCAACCTCATCTAATTTATATACTTAGCATAGAGATTAGTACTTAGGTTTTATTAATTAGTCAAAATTAAACTAGGGCTTTCACCTACCAATCTCTCTCTATTATATATTCCCATCATTGTAAGAATCTCAGAAGTTGGGCATTCCTAATATTTTTTTTTTGAAAAATCTGGAGGGGTTTTTAAACCCCTACAGTAAAATATTTATTGAAAAGGATAAAAAACATGAACCAGTTCAGGTACAATTACAACAGAGATAAAAAAGAAGAACAAGCAGGCGCACCAGCAAGCATTCCTAATATGAAGAGCACTATACTGATGAACATAGAGCTCAAAAGCCCGAACCAGAATAAATCGCTTTGGTTGATGAGTGTTTTGAATATCCAAGCCGTGAAGATCCATACACTTACCTCCGATGAACGACATGATGCTTGCCGCACATCCACAACAAAGTATTATGAACAATGCAGCATCACTTGCACTTAAACTAGAGTGAAGGCTGACAAGTTTCTAAAGTCCGCCTTTTTGTGAACATAGTCGTGAGCGCGGTAACATTTAAAAAAAAATTCTACCGGATGGAGGATTGGCATCCTCCCAGCGCATCTACTGCGGGATGGCTTATACGATGATCGTGTGGCTCCCGCGCTGTGCTAGAAGCCAATTGAACTGCTCCCTGCTGCTCTTAATGTCTCGCTAACAGTTGTCCTCGGAGAGTTAGCCAGTAGCGCGTGTGTATGCTTACTACGGCCTCGTGCAATTAGTTACTTTTTATTTATATTTAATGCTCTATGTATACGTCTAAAAATTTAATGTGACGAGAAAATCTTAAAAAATTTTAGAAAAGTTTTGGAATTAAACCAGGCCTACGTCCAAGATCATTGCAGTGGGAATAGATCGGAAAAGTCGCCAAGCTTTCCTGCCTATTGTTTTTTTTCAACCAAAACAACAACAAGAACATGTGCGAGGCTAAAACCAGCACAGTAAAGTGCGCTTATCTATCTAGTTGATTATAACCGAATGTCATACGTCGAGGAAGGCTTTATAAGCCCAAACCACCAACTGGTGGACAGGCTGTTAGATGAGAGGAGTGTCAAATTCTAAACTATGGGGGTTGTGCAACCCTTTCGGTAGATCATGGAGATGGAATCATATGTGTTCAACCTTGTGCCTTGGATCTCAGACAATCATATAAATAAGATGGAACCATATAGGACAAATTTTAATAAGCCAATACTCCTAGCTAATTGTATCCTACAATAACAGCAATATCCTTACCATCGTAACACTCAAACATGTACCATCGAACTGATGCATTTTTAAGGGACAAAAGAAGCTGAAAGCCATAAAGGTGTCAAAGCATGTCCTGCTGGGAGACAGAAGAAAAGATGGCAGAGTCTGAGGAGACTAGTTATTTGTCCACTACTTGATAAAATTATTTATTACTTCCTCTGTTGTTATGGTTTTTCTAGATACATGACTTTTGTTATGCATCTAGATAGCTTTTGGTATGCGTTTAGATATACATATATAACAAAACCTATGTATCTAAAAAACAAATAACTTATAATTTAGAACAGAAAAAGTAGATTACTAAAATTTACTCTCTCTATATGTCCCAAAATATGTGTTGCTATGGTTTTTGTGTTGAACAAACTTTATTAAGTTTGACTAGGTTTATAAAAAATTATTAATAACATTTGTATATACAAATAAGTTTATTATGAAAATAGAATCAATGATCTATTTAATAATATAAATTACATACTATAAATATTAATATTTTTAATTTTGTATATATTGATCAAAGTTAAAATGTTTGACTCCATAGAAATCATGAACGACACTAATTTTGAGACTGAGAGAGTAGTTGATAAAGCTTTTTGTGAAACAATAGTTTTTTTGTAATCCTCGAGCTTTCATTCATTCATATCCGGAGTACAATCAATGGCCGCTAACGAGGCAAGCCAATTTGGTGCCAAATCAAGCCAAAAGAAAGAGTGCTCAGAAGCTGACACAGTAGCTACACACACATGAGCCACCCTGTTCACTTCTCTCTGCACCCAATTAACTACAAAATTGCTAAAACTCCTGCCAAGCTCTAAGATATCGAAACAAAGACCTCCAATTGAGGAGTGATGTGACGTCGGGTCCTTCAACGGGTTTGCCAACTCCTAGTTGTCGACCTCTAGAACGATCCTTTCAGCACCAATCTCCTATGCGAGCTCAAGCCCCTCATTGGCCCCCAGTGCTTCCGCTGTCAGCGCATCCGACACGTCGTCAAACCACCATGGCATAGCCGCCACCACCAGCCCCGCCTCATCTCTGATGAGAACCCCCGAGGTGCAAGCAGTTTGATCAAAACCTGCATCGGTGTTCACCTTATGCCAACCATCCTCCGGCTTGGCCCATCTGAGTTACTCTTTGTTGCCTCCCCCCCCCCCCCCTCGAGGGTTGCCAAATCTTCCATCACCTTCGGCAGGAATCTTGCTGCAGCACCTAGTTCCCAAACCTTCCTGCCATGTCTGCGACTGTTCCTCGCCGTCCAGAGGACCCATGAGCCACAGATCACCGTTGCCGGGGTTCTCGTCGGCCAAGCTCTGAGATTCAAAATCTCCGTCTCCCACGACCTAGTTGATAAACCTCAAGCAGGCCTAGGCCTTGTTTAGTTCTGAAAAGTGAAAAGTTTTCGGTACTGTAGCATTTTCGTTTGTTTGTGACAAATATTATCCAATCATGGAATAACTAGGATCAAAAGATTCGTCTTGTGATTTCCAGCTAAACTGTGTAATTAGTTTTTATTTTCGTCTATATTTAATGTTTCATGCATGTGCCACAAGATTCGATGTGATGGAGAATCTTAAAAACTTTTTGGTTTTCATGGTGAACTAAACAAGGCCCTAGTACATGTGGAAAATCAAATTGATGATGGGGAATGAGATGTGACCATGAACTGATGCCTGATTGGCCTTGAAACTGCGTCGAAAAGGCGCAAACTGCACCAAAAAAAAGCGCCATGGACTGCGTGAATACATGATGGACAAAGCAAATGAACTCTTGTGCCCAGGTGCCGGTAGCAACTACTGTGCCATATGGACTGACATGCAGATGGCAGAGCCACACCAGGGCTGTAGGATCTTTTGCTTTGTTTTCTTGTTGTCTTGCAATAATGTGTGTAAATTAGTGCTGAGGCCTGGTCGCCACGAGGTTCTGATGAAGCCTCATTTCTACAGCCAATGATTGTGTCGTCCAATCATGCAATCAAAGAAATGCATACTACTCTCTGTTTTCGCCTGTTCGTATGATTTTTCCTTCTTTTTTATCAGAACACGACTTGACTTCACGCATTTTTATTAAGAAATGCCAAAAAATGGCTTACGCAACACAGATATGGAAGAACCCATAGCGCCGATTTCATAACCATAGAGAAAGTGGTTAGAAACCTAAATGACAATAGAACAGAAAGAAAAAGCATTACGGAGAGGCCCTCCACCACTAACCTAACCAAGTATACCTACATAGGAAAAAATACATCAACAAAATGCTACCAGCAAAAGAAATAAAGCCGTGGTGGCAAAGCATCCACTAAGAAGCGATGAGTGAAGTATATCTACCCAAGCAACACGGCTTGTAAAGTATCTGCCAAAGTAAATGTGGCAAAGTATCCACAATATTGGGGGCCATCACGCCCTTAGCTTCCGGGCGTCCTATGCGACGGTGGCGGCAAAGTATCCACCCGAGCAGCAACGACGACAAAACATCCATCAAAGAAGAGAGGTAGTGGCAAAATATCCACTATGAAGAACCAATCGACATCGGCAACACGAAGCAGGTTAGATAGACCAGTCCGAAACACGCTTAAAGTACACATAGACACAACACATGAAGGAGCGACCCCGGCGAGAGTAGCGGGAGATGGGTTGCAATAGTGTTCCAACGATGCCTTTAGGAAGGACCTTGACATCCACAGGCGTCAACAATATCGACAAAAGCAACGAGTAGGTCTTTCAAACACAGCCTTGCGTAAGAAATATGAACTTTAATGACACCTCCAAGAAGGTAAATGGCGTCGGCTAGACCACCTCCAATGGCCTAGAGGAACTTTTCACCGAGCTATTGAACATATACACAGGTGTAGGCCAACCGTGGCACCCGCAGTGGCGGCCCTAACAGAAAAGGGCAAAAGCCGCTAATATGGGCATGAAGACCGCAAGAGCCTCCACAGAACCATCAAGAAGCTTGCCGACCGCTAGATCTGGCAAGTAGCCAGGTCACTGGCAGACACGGCCCCAGTAGGACACAACCAACTGGCCCCGGCCGATAGCTTTCTGAGGCTGACGCAGCCATGTCCCCGCGATAGGCAGGGGAGACCAACTGCTAGGAGGTCAGCACCACCTGGCCCGCATGGGCTAGGGAAGACGCTAATCGGTCCTGGTCATTCATGGCTGCCCATCATAGATTCGACGAGGGGGATACGCTTGGCTAGCCACCACAAGCGCAGGCTACCTAGGGAAGCTGGCAACGACCAGCATAGCTCGCCATTGGCTAGCCGCGCCCCACCAAGCGATGAACCGGCAAGTGGGACATGTGGACCCCTGCAGGCTGCTACCAGGTCAACACTAGTCGGCCCTAGAGAGCTGAAGCCATCGAGCCACAGCCACCCGATGCGCTAGGTAGCCGTGGCTGCCAAGCCTAGATCTAGCAAGGATGCGGTCAAATCTGATCTTGGGTGGCCTGTCGACCAGTTGACCACGAGAGAAGCTCGAGGAAGAGGCTGAGACGGTGGAAGAGGAATGCGGGTAGGGGAAGACAAGGGCTGCAATTGTGACCTTCTTTCGGGCCGCCACAACTGAGGGCGGCAATGGTGATCGGAGAGGAGGCGGACGAGGGGCGCTACTGCAGCGTTGGCAAATGCCCTCAAGTCGCCCGTGGAGGGTGTTTGGTGGAAGGGGAGGGGAGTAGAGCAGAAAATTATAACCAACTAGTCTATGTAATTTTAGATTTAGATTCAGTCAAACTTCTTTAGTTAAAGTCTATGACTCAACATATATACAATATAAAACGTGTTTCATGATTGATGTATTATAATACTTATTTTGTATTGTAAATATTTTTATTATTTACAGATTTAGTCAGCCTTAAAAATATTTGACTTGCCAAAATCGATAAAAAAAATTAACAATCAGAACAGGGCTGCAGCAGCGTCAAAAGATGAAAAGATGATCGACCGCCGAAAACCACCGAGCTTTGCTCATGACCATGGCCTGGAATTCAGGGTGCAAACAGAGGAAACTGCTGCTGGCCTTCATGCTCGTTGCTCCATCATCAGATCTCACGTCCGTCCAACTGCAGACTCAAAAAAGCTGTAGCTGTAGCTACCTGACCTGACGAGACGATGGGAAATTGATGGCGGTGAAAAAAGCGAGTCGGCAGGAGTGAATGCAGTGAGATGCTTTTGGTGCGTCCTGGTACGTTGCATTTGCATCTGGCGCTGTTGCACACGCTGTGTGTGCTCCTTCGTTCTTCATATCGCCACAGACTGAGCAGGCACCAGATTGATTGAATGCTCCGTGCGAGTACTTCCACTAGCTAGCTTGTTTGTTAAGAGGTTTTTTTTGTCCTTGCCGTCTGGTTATCTTGCTTTGAGCAAGTTCTCTTCAAGGGTTTCAGCTAAATCCACAACAACACACTTGATTTAGCTTAGACAAAGCTACCGTTGGTATGACTTATGAGGCAGTAGTCAATCTACATTCATCCTGGCTGCGTCAATCTATATACATCAACCAGGTTAAAATCATGATGTCCACATATTATTGTCTTTGGTAAGAAAACCAAAATGTTCCATCAGGTTCTTTCTTGAAAGAGACTTGAGTGTTATTTTCTATCTTCCCCTTTCCTTGCAAGCATCAGCCCAACTTGAGGATCTTGAGGCCCTGATCCAGGAAAGACAGTGGGCAGAGAACACATAAGATCTATGGTCCTATAACTGGGGGGTCTAACACATATAGATATAGTTCCAGAAAGGGTTACAAAGAGATTGCAGGCACTCAACAGGCTTCTCCTCTATTTAGTTTTTTTTTTTTTGACAAAGTCCCTCTATTTAGTTGGATGTGGTCAGCTGGGAACCTAGGCATGCACAAGTTTTTCTTTTGGCTTCTCTTAATTAAGTGAGGCCTCGTTTAGTTCCAAAATTTTTTATAAAATAAACACTGTAGTACTTTCATTTGTATTTGACAAATATTATCCAATCATGGACTAATTAAACTCAAAAGATTCGTCTCGCAAATTATAGACAAACTGTGCAATTAATGTTTATTTTCGTCTATATTTAATGCTTCATACATGTATCGTAAAATTTGATGTAACGAAGAATCTTGAAAAGTTTTTAGATTTTCGAGTGAACTAAACAAGGCTTAAAATTTGAGAAAGCTGCACAGCACAAGTTATAAGGGCCTAGGGCCGGCCAGACACTGTAGTCTACAGGAGCAGTGGAATGGCTACACCGCTCTCATCGAGGGCTGTATTCTACTAGTGCAATGGTACTGTGGTGGTGTTTTGAGAACTTGAGAAGAGGCATGAGTGATGATGGCAAGGTGCCCCTCTTTAAAATCTTTTGTCGGAAGCACGAGTGCACATGATAACCTGCCCGGTAGCAGCAGCACCAGCACCTGGTCAGTGATCACTGTTCAGGGACGGGTGAGGTGGTGTGTTTTCAGTACCTGCTGATTGCTGTATCCTTGCCTGCTCTGTCCTTGGCCTGTTTAGATTGGGGACGAAAATTTTTTGGGCGTCACATCGGATGTGTCGGAAGGATGTCGGGAGAGGTTTTCAGAAACTAATAAAAAAACAAATTACATAGCTCGTCAGGAAACTGCAAGACAAATTTATTAAGCATAATTAATCTGTCATTAGCATATGTGGGTTACTGTAGCACTTAAGGCTAATCATGGAGTAACTAGGCTTAAAAGATTTGTCTCGCGATTCTCAACTAAACCGTGTAATTAGTTTATTTTTTTATCTACATTTAATGTTCCATGCATGTGTCCAAAGATTCGATGGGATGGATGAAAAATTTTTGGGTGTGGAACTAAACAGGGCCTTAGGGAGGATCTCCTCGAGCTTTCAATAGTCGAGAGATAAAATAATTCTGCTTTACAAATTAAGATTCCTGACTTTTCTTTTGAAGGGATTATCTTACTACTAGAGGGGTTGTCTTTCGCAAGAATTCGCTTTGCTTGGTTTCCTCCTCATCGCACGCAAATAACGAGGGACAATTATTTAATATAAAATGAAAATAAAACCTAGAAAGTAAAAAATAGGATGGAGTTCTGAATATCATAATTAAGTGATCATAAACAAAAATAGTGAGAGCACATGTTTAAAATGTGTCTATGTGTGATGAGTGATTATCAAAAGGCTGATCAGGTTTTGGTTTAGTGTTGAGACTAACCATGGTGTATGTGTGGTGTTGTGCAACTGCGAACACATGGTTGAGATGTATCCACGTGTATCGCTTGATAATGAGTGGTTGTTGAGAGATAATCAAGCTTTCGTTTAGTATTTGGACTAATCGTCTTATTGTGAGTGCGCACTACTACATGTATGCCAGAAAAGCTAATTAGTGACGTGTCTAGAGGGTCATTAGTGACGTGGGAAGGATGCGTCACTTTTATTGCGTCTGTGATGTGGACAAATTAGTGACGCTTAAAAACACGTCACTGTTATGAATATACTAGCGACGCGTATCTAGTACACGCGTCACTGAAGTTAAGATACAAGCGACGCTTATTTAATACATGGGTCATTGATCTTTAGTACAGCAGTGACACATACTCAAAAACCATGTCACTGATAAGGGCATATCAGTGACTCACACTAAGGATGCACGTCACTAGTAAAGGTATATGAGTGACACGCAGTGAGGACACGCGTCACTAATAAGGAGGTATGAGTGACACACATTGACAATACGCGTCACTAATAATTAGATATCAGTGACTCATGTCAACCCAACGTGTCACTGATAGCATATAAACAAGTGACACACGGTAATAATACACGTCTCAGATAAGATCCTAATGGTGACGCGTCTGAAAGCCATCAGACCCATATTAAAGTCACATACCACAATGTTCACAGCACATACATCTAAGGATGCACGTCACTAGTAAAGGTATATGAGTGACACGCAGTGAGGACACGCGTCACTATTAAGGAGGTATGAGTGACACACATTGACAATACGCGTCACTAATAATTAGATATCAGTGACTCATGTCAACCCAACGTGTCACTGATAGCATATAAACAAGTGACACGCGGTAATAATACATGTCTCAGATAAGATCCTAATGGTGACGCGTCTGAAAGCCATCAGACCCATATTAAAGTCACATACCACAATGTTCACAGCACATACATATGAAAGTCATCAATATATTACTACATGTTCATAACAGAAACTCTTCAAATAGATATCAAGTTTAATAGATCCACATTTATATCAAAATCATTGACAAATTCACAATTAGGTTCACAACTTGTTCGAAATCCATCACAACATTAGACTTAACTTATTCAGTCACACACTACATAGACTATACATTTGTATTTATTTCAACAACCTAGTATTTTAGCCCTCCCTTCTTTTCTTTTATTTGTTCAGAATCATGAATATGCCAAGATGAAACCTTCAGTTCTGTGAATATTAATAAAATTGTAGTCGATCATGAATATGCCACGAAAGAAGTATTGTGAAATTTTTGTTTTTCTTTTTCAGCAACATAGTATTTTATTTTGTTTATTGCAGCAACCTAGTATTTCTTTTTAGTTCTTGTGAGTTGTATTTTTTGTACTATTTTTTCTAGAGTTATGGAGCTGCAAGGAGAGGATGCAAATTTCCTGTAAGACATTCTTCTCAATGGAGAAGATGGTATAGTTGCTGGTTTGGATGACATGATGTTTGGATTCACTCAAGAAAACCAAGTTCATGTTGAAGTGCAAGCTACCTGCAGAACAAAGGGAGCCAAGAGGCAAAGAATTTTCATTGGAAGGAAGACGAAGTTATATGCTCGGGGTGGTTGAATGTAAGCAAAGATCCCATTACCGGTGCCAATCAATCTAGTTCATCTTTTTGGGGAAGAGTTCATGCTTACTTTGAGAAGCACATGACAACTATAGCTACGAGGACGGAGAGTTCCATTATGCATAGGTGGCTAACAATTCAGTTGCAAGTGAACAAGTTTTGTTCATGCTATGAGAGCATTCTTTGTAGGAATGAAAGTGGGTTAACTATCAAAGACTAGGTATGTGACAAGTGTTGTTTTACTTTAACTTTGATTATTTGTAAATGATTTATGTACTGACAATATCTCTCTACGGATTAACAAAGCAAAAAAGTTGTATGTGGAATGGGACAAGGAGAAAAAACATTTGGTCTTTACATTGTTATACCATATTGAAGGAGGAAGACAAGTGGAAAGCGAAGATGATAGAACTTGCCGAGCTAGAGAAAGACAAACAAGCAAGCAGAAAAAAACAAAAGAGTTCCACCAAGGTGTCTTAGGCTGAGGGATGAAGAAGGAACTAATAATGATCACGTCGTAGAAGTTGATGCTAAAGAAATTGTACCAAGGAAAAGGCCAGAAGGAATAAAGAAGGCAAAAGAAGGAGGTGGTGAGGCTTGCATGCAAGCTTTGGACAAGCTGATGGCAAAGGATGTCTTGGACATGGAAAAGGAGAAGGCCAAAGAGGAGAGGTCCATGGCTACACTAGAGCTAGAGAAGAAGCGGGTGGCAAATGAAGAAAAAAAAGTAGAAGCAAAGCTACTAAAAGAGGAAAAAGAAATTATGTTAGCAGACATGTCCTTCCTCAACCCGATCCAGCGTGAATGGCTTGAGACGATGCAGAAGAAGATTGTCGAGAGGCAGCGTGAATGCTGAGAAGTTTAGTTCAAGATCTAATTATATTAAGTGTAGTTCAAGTTCTGGTTATATTAAGTTTAGTTTAATTTCTAGTTATGAAACCTTAAGTTAAGTACAAGTTCTGGTTATAAAATTAATTTACACTAAGCCTGTGTATGCATCTGTTTTTCCCGATCAAAGAAGCTTTGGATACACTATGACAAGGATAATATCACATGATATAGAGAGAGACGTCATAATGAAGCAACGGCAAGGATAATATTAGTAAAAACTTAATAAATATAAATCTAGACAAAATATGAAGTCATGTTCCATAGGTGCTCGATGAGGTCATGTTCCACAGCTCAATATAATCTAATACAAATTTGGATGATGGTTCCACAGGTGCTCGATGAGGTCATCTTTCAATTTCTCATGTGTTTCCTTATTTCTGATCCTTCTATGCGCATCAATAAACTCATCAAGGGTACGAGTAGGCTTGCCATGATCTAGTTCAACATTTTCACCACCGTAGTCAAAGCGCTCGTTAGGGTCGACCACGAATCCTTCATCTTCCATAATCATGTTGTGCATGACGACACAAGCTCTCATAATCTTTGATAATGTATCTATGTCCCAATTGCGAGCTGGCCCTCGAACAATGGCAAACCTAGATTGAAGAACCCTAAAAGCTCCCTCGACCATCTTCCTTGCTACTTCTTGCGATTTCACAAAATATTGCCTCTTGTTCGTTCCCCATAGGAAGAGTGATTGACTTGACTAATGTAGCCCATGCAGGGTATATTCCATCTTCAAGATAATAGCCCATTGTATAATCATGACCATTAACAGAAAAGTTAAATTTTGGAGCTCTACCTTTTGCTGAGTTATCAAACAAAGTAGACCTATGAAAGAACATTGATGTCATTATGAGAACCAGGCATTCCAAAGAAGGCATGTCATATCCAAAGGTCGTTCGAAGCAATAGCCTCCAAAATGATAGTGGGCTTCTCCACAAGCCCCTTGTACTGACACTGTTTTTCATACGGACAGTTCTTCTACGCCCAATGCATACAATCTATGGACTCCAACATTCCTGGAAAGCCTTTTTGCTCACCGATTGCAAGTAAGCGTGTTGTGTCCGCCTTATTGGGATTATCTGATGTACTCTTCTCCAAACAATTCATCAACCGCAGCAACAAACCTCCATAGGCTCTCAAGTGCAATACTTTCACCAATGCGAACGTACTCATCTATCGCATCCACGGGAACCCCCTAACTGAGCATACGTATTGCGGCAGTAATTTTTTGGAAGCAACTCAAACCAAGTACATTGGTCGTGTTCTTTTTCTACACAAAGTAATCATCGTGTCCTTCAACGGCTTTCATTATACGTAAGAAAACCACCCTAGACATCCTATACCTAAACAAAACAAAAATAAAGTTTAACAACTTCAATAAAATTTAAACACAAACAACAAGTCAATCCAAAGTGAAAGAACACTAACCTTCGATGGAATATTTCAAGGTTGTACGTTGGATTGACCGCCAAATAATCTTGATACATCCTCTTATGGTCGCCTTCTCTATCACGGTAAAGAACTCTATGACCTAGGACAGAGCCACCGTGTTTTTTTGGCATTGGCAAAGGTGTCCACAATCACAGTAGCCGATAATACGAAACAATCATCATCATCGGATGATGAATCATCCAACTCTCTTCAAAGAAGAGATCTCTTCCTAGGCATGATTCCTGACCGACAAAAGTACTGGAATTAATACAAACAATCTAAATCACCTACAAGCGGATGGAATCTTTCCTCAGGAAAGAAACTGAAACTAGGGGTGCATCCCTTCACGGACGTATCCCTTCACAGAGATTGAAATTGAATCAAGGAGACATATTTGGGGCGTATCCCTTCATGGACGCAAGGAGAGACCTCGACGGCTCAGACCTTCACGCACGATGGCATCCCCGATGGCTCAGACCTCCACACGATCACGCGAGCAGCACGCGTGGCTAGTCGAAGAGTACGTGCGGCGCATGGCCAGGCGAGGCAACGGTGAAAATTAGTTGAATTGGTTTGGAAGTGGGCCTAGTTTTTTAATTTTACCAAGCTCAAATGGCAAACTATTGGAGATACAATTTTTTGCACTTGCCATATGGTTTAGGCACTTGCCAAATCACAAGATTGGCCAAGTGAGATTTGGCAAACTCTTGGAATGCTCTAACATGATTACTATAACAAATGATATTCTCCCTCGCTTTGCAAATGATACACATGTAGTCTTGCAATGTTGTAGCAATGTTTCTCTATGATTTTAAATATATTCCATGTTTTGCAGCTCTCATGAGTATATCTTTACTTTAGGCTAGAACTGATGCAAGCTTCTCCGCCATAGACTTGATGCATCCCATTCACCTATAAACAAGACAAGTATAAACTAATAAATGATGGTCCTCCTCGCTTTGCTCATGATGGCCTTGTAACCTTCTTGTCTTCCTACATTATTTTGTAGTTTCATATAAGTTTCTTGCTTTTAAAATTTTTATTGGAGTATTATTTATTTTAGGTTGGAAAGGATGTGATATTATTTTCTATATTCAGAAATGTGTCAGCTATGGCTAGGGGAACAGTCATTTCAATTAATCCAAACACCATGGTAGGAGGGCAGCCTCTTGGGAATGAATATTGTGAAGTAGTTGTTAATGTTGTGATTAACTTTGTTATACTGCGTCGGACATATGATATTGAGAGTATGGCTAGTGCTCTCAAGATGACAATTGCATGGCCCTACAGTTAAGTAATAAACTATACTTGACATAATTTCCATTTTGATTTGATCTGTGATGCAGGACCAATGTTCCTAACTAAACCTATCTATGTGTTAGATAAAATGCAGGAAGGAATCCAAGAAGGCACCTAGACGGCTAGACCTCCCAGGAGTCCGGCTATGCAAATAGAGATCACGGGATTCTCGGTTCCACCTCGCGAGCTTTTTTCTTCCCTTCGCGCGGTTTCCCATCACGCCGCCACCACTTCGCGCGATAGGAGAAGCATCGCGAGTCCTCCTTCGCCAGCTTCGCGCGCGCGTTTGGACGAAGCAGCGCACAATAGGACGACGCAGCGCGCGATAGGACGAATCTACGACGCAACGGCTTGACTGATGGCGGCGACCTGCCTTGACGACGAACTGATGTCTGATGGCGGTGACCGGAAACTGATGGGGAACAGGACCGATGGAGATCGAGCCAAGGGGCGAACCTGTACGACGACGAACTGATGGCCAACAGACGACGAACTGGTACGGTGAACGGGAACTAACAGAACGGGAGATCGGTACTGCGAACGAGAACGACGAACTGCGCAGCTCACGATCGGTACTGTGCGGCTGTTTGGCGCGGGAATTGGTGAACGGGAGACGACGGCGGGCTGTTTGGCGCGGGATCGATTAGCCGCGCGGGAAGGAGTGCCGCGAAACAAAATTTCCTGAAAAAAAAAGATGATGGACTTGGCATTTTGCATAACGGTTGGAGATCACCCGATTTTAGCCTTGCCATTTTCATTTGGGGGTTTGCAATTTGCCTAAAATGCATAACTTCAAATGCATAATGGTTGGAGATGCTCTTATTTGAAGAGAGTTGGATGATTCATCATCCAATGATGATGATTGTTTCGTATTATCGGCTACTGTGATTGTGGACACCTTTGCCAATGCCAAAAAACACGGTGACACCTGAGCAATCAAGTTTTTATTACTTGATGAAGACCAGTTATCTGCTTGATGGATCATGTTTTAGTCGGTGTGAGTGGTTTTTAGTTAAGGGCTGTGTCATCTGTGCAAATGCAATAGATGCCCAAATCTTAGTAGTTGTCTACACTTGACTAAGTAATAGATGTCGAAATCTTAATCAGTTAAGGCGTGTCAACATTCAGCTTGATTTTCTGGAAAATATTTGTCTACACTTGACTGATTTGTACAACAGCTTTACATAATTCCTCCACTTGCGTAATTACAAGGTTGTTATATTTTTCACGAATGTGTTGGGTCAAGTCGTTGGCTTTAGTTTCTGGAAGGTGGTTCTCCACATAACCAGTTGGTGGATGTGCTCTAGTGTTAGCAAGCCATTATTTTTGGTTTTTGAGTTCCTACAAATGAATGTGTGCACAAACCTTAGTATGTTTAATACAAAATACTAGTATAGCTTGTTGGAAGTGCATTTATGTAATTGCCTGACTTTTTGATGATTCAAACAGTATGCAAGATAAGATTGCATGTTATGTATTGACCTCCATGATGTCATGAACGTGTTTTTGTACCTTTATGTGATGTCATTAAGCTTTAATGCGGGTATTATATGTGCTAAATGTGTTCTATTTTTTGGCATATTTATATTATCCCGCAGAACAATCTGACGCTATAAATACATGGCAACAGCTTGCCTGACGCTAAAAGTGGTGTCTGATGTTATAATGTTATAAGTTAGCAGCGGACTGTCTAACCCTATATATATTCAGGGCAACAACTTACGACGTCTGCAGAAGTCTGACGCTATAAGTTTTTAGCGTCAGATCGTATGACGTTGTATCTGCTTTTAGCGTCAGATTGTCCGGTGCTAATCTCGGTGTTGTGGTGTAGTGCGTGGGCATGATCTTTTAGAACACTAATATAATGTCACCGGTTTATTTCGGGGATGCACATGAAGACAACCAAACCGCGATATCAGATTCTTAAAATAAAGATTTAAAAGAACTATATCATATTGTTTTTGTGAAACAGGCTAGATACATAAACGCTTGTGACAAACTCAAAGAAGCGAGCATGTCGAGGAATAATGGTGGTGAGGGAGGCTAGCGTGCTGAGGAACGGTGGCAACGAGCATGCTGAGGAGATGAAGGGAGGCGAGTGTGTTGTGGTCTTCCTTGATGCGAGAGCCGACCGGACGACGAGGAAGTGAACGAGGCGATGCAATTAATTGTGAGTAAAGCAAAGTAGTTGGCGAACGCAATGGGCGGCGAGGGCCATGGGCAATCACGTCCAAACCTGACCCACGGGCGAGCAACGATATCCTTTTCGAAAACAGGCCTTCAGCCCAGGACGACCTCAAATACAGAGTATTCAACATTATGACTCAGCATGTAACTAATGATCTAACTACCTAACTCAGAGTAAAACAAATATAGGCGCAAGATGGTCAAGGACACGTACCTCAAAAGTTGTTTAGATAGACGATCTTTACTTCTCGTTCAACCTTGATCAACCTTTCCTTCAATATAGGAAACACACAAGCAAGCATAACAAAGGAACCTAAAAACAGTATAGCAAACATTATAAAAACATACTCCCTCCGTCCACGAAAGAATCAGTTTCTAGAGTTGTCCTAAGTCAAACTTTTTAAACTTTGACCAAATTTCTAGAAAAAATATTAAGATTTATGGTAGCAGATTAGTATCATTAGATTTATCATAGAATATATTTTTATAAGATTTTATGTCATAGATGTTATCACTCTTTTTTATAAAGTTAGTTCAACTTAAAAAAATTTGACCGACACAGATTCTATGATTTGATTCTTTCATGGATAGAAGGCGTACCATAAATATTATTAACGTGTACGCTCGTTTTTATGAACTAATGAGCACCAAAACCACCTAAAACCGAGCTACGGTTATAAACATACTTAGCTTTTAAAGTTTTAGGAGCAATTCTGTAAATAAAATAATTTATTTTTACAAACCAAAGGCCAAAATTTAAAATATTTAGAACTAAAATAAATGAATAAAAGTTTAGAAACTATTTTTCAAAACTGATATTTTCCAGAATTATTTTTATACTAAAAATAACATTTATCATGTCATCAACATGAATTATTACGTCACTATATAGAAACAAAATATTTTTTATTAAACAAAAACTACGTAGAGGATGTGAATGAACAGTATAAAGAAAATTGGAAACAAAAACAGGAGCTAGATTGTGAAACAAAAACAGGGAGCTCACCGCGCAGTCGGGCAGGGGTTCTCGGCGGCAGCAGCTGGCACGAAGGGCAAGGATGTCGCGGCGGGGCGGACGGCAACGGCGAGGTGCTCCAGCGAGCACGGCGGACGACGTTGCGAGCACCAATTCACAGCAAGAAGCGGTGCGGTGGGTGCATTGTGTTCTTTCGAGGCCAACGGAACAAGAGTTCGGGTGCGAGGTGGTCGAGATGGGGAGATCAGGAGCTCGGGCCGACCTTCGGCAATGGCGGCGGCGGCGGCGGTGATAGGATGTGCTGCGGCGAGGGAGAAGGCTCGAGGAGGGGCGGGGTGGATGCGACGTGCGTGCGCAGGGCGCTGGCGCCTTTTATAGAGGGAGAGAGGGTCGTAGGGGCCGGTCCACGGAGCCCCGCCCGCATGCCAACAATGGCGGCCGCACTCTGGCGTGCGCGGGAGTGAAGGGTCAAGAGGCGACCGCGTCGATTGGGGGAGCGCGGAGAGAGGGGAGATCCGGGGATCTCTCTGACGGGGTCGGGCGGGGCCGGCCAGATTGTGCGGCAATGGCGGAAGAGATAGGGTAGAACGCGGACGAAGGGGATGGCGCCGACAGGCGGGTCCCGCTTTTCAGCGGCGGAGAGGGGAGGCGCACGAGGCAGAAACTGCGAGAAAGAGGGCGCTCACGCGATGGGCTGAGCGGCCTCCATGCGCAGATGGGCCTCGGCCCAGGCAGGAAGGGAGACGTGGGCCGGCCAGATTGGGATCGAGGGAGAAAGGGAGAGGGGTTTATTCTTTTTTCCATTGTGCAAAATCAAGCTAAGGTTTGAATTGAAACCCTTTTCAATTCAAACCAGTTTTGAAAGTATTTTAGATACTTTTAGTTTTGAAATTTTAATTATGAAGTTTGGATATCAAACTTTTGAACTATTTTTAAAATAAAAACTAATACTTTATTTTAAAAAAAGGAGAAAAACTTATTCGCATCTAATTTGATTTTAAATAAATCATTTTTCACTCATTAAATTTGAAGCATGAAACATGAATGCGATACAAAAACATTTTAATTTTGTAAAATATTATTTTTCTCTAGATATTATTTGATTATAAATCTAAATTTAATTCTAACAAATTTTAGAAAAATGTTAAATTCAAAACTTAGGGTGTTACAACGCACTGAGGGTGCTCTGGCTAACATTGGTGGAGCATTCATGGTACCTCCGCCTCACCTTTGGTAGGCCGCGGTAGAGGTGAAGATTTAGAGCACGATGGTGGTGAGGGAGAGGATGGGGAGGCGGGAGATGGCGATGGAGCTATAGAAAGTGTCCCCCCATGGGGCCGACATGGCCTCCATCGCCATGCCTCGTGGGGACACTACCTCGTTCCTTCAATACATGTGTGTGATCTCGAGGGCGACTATACAGGTGGGCCGAAGGGTTGCGTGTGGATGGGTTAAGGCTGGCAGTGGAGAAGAGGGAGACATGTGCGGGGTCGAGGCTAACAGAGGGCAGCACGTGCAGGGTCAAAGCTTACAGTGGAGAAGTGGGAAGAGTGCAATCGCTAGCCTCTTGCCGGTGGACGAAAAGATGATATCACATACGACCAAGCAATGGAGACTAACACCGACAAAAGGTGTGGGGGCAATAGGTGTTACCAACAAAATGGTGGGGGTGACGGCCGAGTGGGGATGGAGGGAGGGATGACATGATAGGAGGGGTAGGCGGATGGCCAAGGAAATGGATAAAGGTGGATTTATGTGAGAGTCCTCGACTTGAGCGACTCTTTTTGTGGGTTAATGTTTTAATGCTATGACAATATTTTTTGGGGGATGGAGTATAGTCTATGGAGGGAGGAAAATCAGTCTATCAAGCACGTGACAAGGACATTTTTCACAAAAGGTTTGTTGTTAGTGTTAGGTCCAAGTGGCACCATGGTTGAGACTAAAAGATCAAGATAAGTGGAGTAGGACGAATGCGTGTTGGAATGACTAGAAAACTTCACACTAAATGCAGCCCTATTAACAGACACCGGACAAATCAGAATGTAATAACTGCTACTCTCTTCATTAAAAAAATACAATTATGGTATCTGTGCTACTCAATCAAGCTCAAGTTTTACTAAATTTATATTAAATAATATTAACATTTATCTCTAAATTAGTTTATTATAAAATATATTCTATAACTAATCTAATGATATTTATTTTATATTATAAATATTTTTTTATATAAATTTAGTCAAAGTTCATATCGTTTAACTCCTTGAAACCTGAGAACTACGTTCTTTTGTGAACGGAGGTAGTATGTCGTTTGGATATTAGTTTTTAGCTCTTAAGAGTCGAGACCTATCTAGCAAACAATTGTACTCTCATTTGCTTTCTTATTATATAGAATATTATTTAAACTTATCAGCATGGTTTATTAGCTATTATACACTATTTTACTCTAATAAGAAAATCAGCAAACAATGTTTTTAAACATCAGCATAAGTCAAATTTCAGCGAAACCAACGGGATCGGTTGGATCTTCAAGACGGCCCATAACTACGAAATGGAATGTAGCAGCCCACGGTGCCACTCTTCCCGGTTTTGCTTCCCTCCAGCTCCAGGCTCCAGCTTCCCATCTCCATTCTCCAATCAAGAACACAAGAACGGGTGTGGCGGAAGCAGCAAGTAATAATCGAAGAAAAACCCACACGGAACCAAGATGAGATACGATCATCGATACACATACATTTTGACTTTTGAACATGCAAGGCAGCAAAAGTGACGTTCACTGCCGCCACCGGCGAAAGCATCAGCTACCTAGCTAGCTCTTCCCGGCTCCGGCGGCAGCCTCCGTGGACTTGCCATGGAGCACGCTGGCGGTCTCAGACCCTGAGCTGTGCTTCTGCTCCGCCGACCAAGACACCGGCGATCCTACTTTCCAGTACTTGCCGTCGCCCCACTTCCCACCACCACCGCCATGGCCACCGCCGCCGTGCACCGACTCCTCGCCGTCGGAGTTGGAGACCGACACGGCCCGCCAGTTGCTCCACACCCTCAGCATGGTGTACAGCAGCGCCACGCACACCACCGCCGAGACCAGCGCGATGCCCGCAACGATCACGACCACCTCCGTGCCCGACAGCCGCCTAGCAGGCGACCGCGGCCCGCACGGTGGCAGCGGCGCGCCGCAGAGCTCGTTGCCGACGAACGACGCCGCCGGGAAGCTCGACAGCCCCGCGGGCACCGCGCCGGAGAGGAGGTTGTCGGAGAGGTTCAGGCGGTGCAGGCTCGTCAGCTGCAGCAGCGAGGACGGTATCTGCCCGTCCAGCCGGTTGGACGACAGGTTCAGCCGCTCCAGCTTCACGAGGCTGCCGAGGGACGCCGGGATCTCGCCGGAGAGCCTGTTCCGGCTCAGGTCCAGTATCACCTGCAGCTCCGAGAGCTGCCCGAGCTCCGGCGGGATCGGACCCTCCAGCGAGTTCTCCGACAGTCTCAGCTCGTACAGCTTGTTGCATTGCTGCAGCGACGGCGGTATGGCGCCGGTGAGGCTGTTCTTGTTCAGGTTCAGGACGTTTAGAGACGTCAGCCTGCCGATCTCCGGCGGGATGCTTCCGGTGAGGTGGTTGTCGCTGAGGGACAGCTTCAGTAGACCCGAGCAGTTGCCCAGCTCCGGCGGGATGCCTCCGGTGAACACATTCCACGACAGGTCGAGCTCGCCTAGTGACCTGAGGCTGCCGAGCCATGCAGGAACGGTGCCCGTCAGGCTGTTCCCGTCGAGCTTCAAATGGGTGAGCTCAACGCAGCTGGAGAGCTCCGCCGGGATGTCGCCGGAGAGGTTGTTGAGCGAAAGGTCAAGCATGCTGAGCCTTGTCAGATTGCCTAGTTCGGCCGGTATCGCACCGGTGAGCCGGTTGCCGCCAAGCTGGAGCCGGACCATGTTCCTCGATCGGGCGACCACCGCTGGAATGACGCCGGAGAAGCTGTTGCTGGTGAGCGCCAGCACGGCGAGGGAGGTCGAGCCGAGGAGAGGGACGAGGCTGCCGGCGAACCGGTTGTGGGAGAAGTTGATCACGGTGAGGTTCTTGAGCTGGAACAGCGACTCCGGCAGGGGGCCCTCGAGGGAGTTGTTGTACAGCGTTACCACGCTGAGCTCGGTGAGCTGCCCGAACGTCTCGGGCAACACGCCGGTAAGCCGGTTGTCTGCCAATGCCAGCGCCTGGAGGCTCCTGCACTCACCGAGGCTCGCCGGAATGGGGCCCGACAGGTCGTTCTGCCGGAGCTGAAGCACGGCCAGGTTCCTGAGGTTCCCAATCCTTTCTGGAATAGGGCCATGGAAGTGATTGCCGAAGAAGTCCACCTCTTCCAAGCTCGTGCAGTTGGTGAGCTCGTCAGGGATGGTTCCGGACATCTGGTTCTCGTAGAGAAACAAGAGCTTCAGCTTCTGAAGCCTGCCGATCTCCGACGGTATTCCACCGGTGAGGCCATTGTGGAATAGAGACAGAATCTCCAGGTTGCTCAGGTTCCCTATCTGTCGCGGCAGGCCGCCGGTGAAGCTGTTGTTGTGCAGAGCGAGGTTGACGAGGCCAGGCAGCCGGTCAATGCCCGGCGGTATCACTCCGGTGAAGCTGTTGTTTGACACGTCGATGGACTGGAGAGCATCGCAGTTGAGCAGCGCCTCGATGCCGCCTTCAAGATTGTTGCCAGCAAGGAACAGGTTCTCCAGCAAGCTTGATGAGTCGCCGGCGCAGAGGTCTTCAGGGATGGCGCCATCAAGGAGATTGCCAGACAGCACAAGGTACTTCAGGTTCTTCAGTTGTGCTGGAGAGATGCTGACCTTTCCAGAAATGTTGTTCATGGATAAGTCCAGAACCTGCAGCTGGCCCAGCCGGTTCAGTTCTGCCGGAATGGCGCCGGTCAGGCTGTTGCCGAGCAGGTTGAGGTATGTCAAGCTGGAAAGGTTGCCGATCTCCACCGGAATCTCACCGGAAAACTGATTGTTTGCTAAATTAAGAGACTGGAGATCACTGAAGCTCCCAAGAAACGAAGGAATGTTGCCTTGCAGCATGTTATCAGACACTGACAGAAAGCGCAAGCTTACGCAGCCAGCAAGCTGCTCCGGGATGCCGCCGGTGAGGGTGTTGTTGTCCAGGGCCAGCTTCTGCAGCTGCTTCAGGTTGCCAAGCTCAGCAGGAATGGTGCCATTCAGCTGGCAGTAGGCCAGGCCGAGCGTCTCCAGCTCCGAGCAGTCGCCCAGTTGCGGCGGGATCTCGCCGTGCAGCCTGTTGTCGCCGATCCTGAGCACCTTGAGGTTCTTGAGAAGACCGAGCTCCGGCGGGATGGTGCCGGTGAGGGAGTTGGAGAAGAGGAGCAGCGTCCTCAGGTTCTCCAGCACGCCAAGCTCCGGCGGGATCGGCCCGGTGAGGGAATTGGAGGACAAGTCAATGGACTCGACGGAGACGAGGCCACTGATCGCCGGCGGTATCACGCCTGACAGGCCGTACCCGGACAGGTTGAGGCCTGTCACAATGCCCACCTCCCCGGGCAGGCATGTAATGCCGTGCCATGAGCACACGTCGGCCTCCAGTGACCAGCCGGAGAGGACGCCTTCAGGGTCAGTGAGGCCGGACTTCACTTCCAAGAGAGCAGCAGGAGCTGTGGCTGGTGTGGCTAAACTTACAGGTGCAAGCAGGATGCAGAAGAGCAGGGATAGACCAGCATGAACACGCGGAGAGAAGCTGTTGCTCTGCTTGATAGCCATTGCTACTGCTAAGATGGTATCATGTAGTTGTGCGAGCTAGAAGGAAGTGTGAGCTTCCAGGGTGCTGCTATGGTGAAGAGGGGATGTCTATATGCTCCACTGCACAGAGCAGTTGCCCAAGCTGCAAAAAGAGGAAAAAAGAGTTGTCAAACAATACCTGCTCTATGTATCACACAGTCAGAGAATGTGTTGGATTCATATACTGAAAATGCAATACAAGCCAAATGAGAAGGTGAAAGCAGTTCAGAAAATAAAATTTCAGATACTGTATCAGAATAATGACCGGCTGACCAGCATAGGTTTCGATAATTCAGGCCTAAGCAACAGGTAGTTTAAAGGCTAATCTTGTTGTTTTGACTTGTTACTTCACCCTCTTCTGTTTGATTTGTTGTGACGAGAGCGAAAAAGGCGCTCGAAATTAGTTAACTATGTGCTTTACAGCGCGTACGTGCTCGAACAGTTCAACTGCCCCCTCGATTTGGTGGCAACAGGACAAGTAGATGATGCTTCCATGCTTTATTTAATAATCTCTTTGCTCAATTTTAGTGACAAAAAAAATAACTATAGCATACTCTGGTCATCATCCCAAACCCAAAGTCAAGCTTCTGACTATGCAACCAAGTAGATGGATGACGTGAAATTTTCTCCTTGGCAGCTAACTGAAAAAATAAAAGTACATAGCTAGGGAACGTGCTACAGGTAATTGAAGGTAAATACAAGTATTTGTACAACCTCCGTGCAGAAAAAAGATTCAATTCTAGATCTAACTTAGCTGAACTAGCTAAAATCTAACCAAATTTATAAATGAAAATATCAATACTTATGATATCAAATAGGTGTACTATGGAAATATATTTCATGATGAATTCAATAACACTTTTGATATCATAAATATTGAATTTTTTTATCAGTTTGATCAAACTTAAAATGGTTTGACTTGTTATTATACTAGAATTCTTTTCGGGGACATAGAGTATTTGATAAGGAAAGAAATAATAACCATCACCTTATGGGATCTACTATGTATCTGAATAAATTGCTGGAAAAGGCCAATCATCAAACAAGCAAGACCCACAAAGGGCCTTTTCAATTATCAGGTCGAGGGAAAGCCAGTTACTTTTGCAGGGGATCGACAGTGACACAATCGAATCAACAGGGGCACAGGAAACAAAGGTGACTCTTGGTTCAAAAAAAAAAGAGAGACAAAGGTGACTGGAAAAAACAAAACAACCCACAGTAACCACTGGCCAGAAGCATGCACGGGGCTCACCAGCTCGCACTTGGCTTTGCTTCCTGCAGTTCAAATGCAGCAACACCCAAGTGATTCCATAGACGGGACGAGTCCATTCAGATAGAGACAGACTGCTATCTGGTTATCCACTAGTGGCCTTCTCAGCTCTCATCATGCACAACGACGCCCTCCTTTCTGGTTCAGCTTTCAGAGTTAAGACCACATAGTGGAGTGCCAGCTTTGTGCAGCCATTTTTCAGTCAGCTGCTCACTCACTGCTTTGGTTAACCCACAATCCTAAGGAATAATAACTACTTCAATGAAAGTTTGTAACTCACTCATTTGGCTAACCCACACCCTACTAATTATGAGAATACAAGATATGAATTAGGTTGGGGTCTCTCTACATTGTTACCTTACCTTGTCTCTTTGGTACAAGTAACACAGAAATAGGTTTTGGAGAAGCAAATATAGAGGTAAAAGTAAAATGAGAAAGTGAATCGGCAGTAACTGAACTTATTGCATGATAAGAAGTAGATAAAAGAACTGAGAGGGCTATATGATCGGATGACTCCAAACCACAACCTACCCGTCCGTTCGGCGACATGAGGACAATGACTTGCGGCTGGTGCAATGGTTGCATCATTGGTCCACGATTGACTTTCTTTGACGTCCGAACAATTTAGTACTGGTGCCTGAAGCCTGATTGATCTGGGTTTGACTTGTGCCTCCTTCACACTGTGATTATTCTTGCTGGCTTGCTTGTACGTTTCTCGCCTGCTCACCCACATGATTCAGAGTTGGATAGGACACGAGTCAAAGGACAATAAATGTGGGTGTTTAAAGCGTGTCATCTGTTCTATCTTATCTCCAAACATAATACTTAATTCAGTGCTTTTTTCTCGAACACGCATGAGCGCTGTGTATCAATAAAATACTTAAGTCAGTGCTAGAAGGAGCAATGTATTTTAATTAAGGGATATTGAAAGATGAGGTATTCTAAACCGAAATCGCGGCGCAAACATTCTTGGACAAATGAATAGTCCATTTAGCATGTGTTAAAATAGTGGAACTGATATTCCATCTCATAGGCATAAACGCAAGAATGCTACCTTCATAACCTTAACCTCAACTAAGAAACACTTACGTGACTACTAAATGAATCATAAAAATGGCTCGTGTTGTTGCAATTAAATCAAACATTCACCTTCCAGCTTGCTGTTCAAGAGAAATTTTGAGAATGCGGTTACCACAGGGAAAAAAAACTGTTCATCATATGCAAACTACAGAAGAAAAAAAAAACAAAGAATTTAAGATACTGCACAAAAAGATAATGTAGTTAATGTCACAGCATGCTAGACAAGTCATCCAAGTTATAGGTAAGGCCTAAGAGGTGCAAAAGGTGCGCTGCTATGTTTGTGCATCCAATTAGGAGTAAGTGACGTGTTGTTCAGTACTTGTACTTCAGTTGTTACTTGTTACCATGATTCCTATCTAGCAAAGGAGGATATAAAACAACAAGTGCATGAGCATGACCTTTGTGTTTTGGTCTTCTGACCGGTGTTCATGGGCACTGTTGGTGCCGTTGTACATAAAACTCTATTCCTTTCTTAATTGAGCGGTTGAGCTCCTACCTTTACTTTCAAAAAAATAAAACTTGTTACAATGATTCAAATCTCTTCAGAATTGCTCTAGGCACCAAGCTCTATCCCTCTTGAATGTCATATGTTTTTCGTTCATGGACTCAAAGAAATGCATTTTTTTAGCAAACATGTCCCATGTCCCTGCGGGAGTTTCATTAAGAGGAAGGACTCATAGAAATGCAAAACAAGCCACAGATAATGATCAGTCAGCGCTAATTGAGGATGCATGGGAATGGTGCTCCAAATGGATACCTGCGGTTCTTCTCTAGTCTAAACTAAATAGATAATTACTATTTAGCAAGCAACAGAGGAGATTCTAGTCTGCAAATCAAAGTGTCAGCATGCATGACCCAAACCCTTTTCCCATGCAGACATGCAGTAGCACACAGCCACACACAACCACCTGCAAATCTACAATCAGCTGCCGAGACAAACTTTCCAGTTGGGAGATGTTGGAAAAGCCGATCTGCTTTCAGAAGAACGAACTGAAACCTGCCGGTGAAACGTTGCGGTCATTGACCCAACACCCAAGCATAGTACCAGGCAGGAGTAGTACCAGTAGGCTAGCAGATTACTAGCTAATAATCTAGCATCTTGCAGGAACGACGACAGCACTTGCATGATGACGAATTGACAGTACTTGTGCGGGAGGGAAAAGGGAAGGAAGGAGATCCACCAACCTGTGGCCAGCTGCAGAGGAGGGCGGGGCGGGCGTACGTCGCGCGCGCGAGTGTCAACGAAGCAATGGATTGAGTTGGGCAGAGATGCGGACGAACGTGACGTCTCGGCATGGCATCTTGAGTTGGAACAGGAGCCGTGCTCGCCGTGCGGCCGCGCACGCTGCATGTCGTCGAGGTCGATCCCATCTCGCTCCTCTGATTTTGTTGAAAGTGATCGCTCCTCTGATTCTCCTGCCGTGTCGATCAGCGCGTGAGTCGCGGGAGATCCGAAGCCGATGTCAGCTTGCGCGTAGGAGGTCAACGGGGGTTGGCAGCAGGCAGGGCTGCGCAGATGTGCAGCTAGCCGTGGACTTCTGCTCCGTTTGCGTTTCCATGCCACGGCGGGGTTGAAGGGGGCGGCCGTCTTTGGGTCGCGGTCGCGGTCGCGGTCGCAGGACAGTCTGTGGCTCCTCTGGCAGGCTGGAGCTTGATGGCCCCCGCTGGTTGTTGGCTCGCTCCGGCTGCAGCGCCATAACGTCGAGCACCTCGCGTGTGGCAGGTGACCGAGACGGCGACCTTGAGAATCACGAGCGGGATGAGAGGCTGGCTGGCAGGGTACTGTACTGCAGGACCGCTAGCTCATTCTTGGACACCACCGGCGAGCGGAGAATGGGTAGGGGAGAAACCCGCTGTGGCGCGCGGCGGCCGTTCGGGCGGCACGGGCACGGCAGCAATAAGCCATTGCCGGCAACCGGCGTGGTCGCCGCGTGGCGAAGTGGTGTGACACGAGGAAAGAGAGCCCCACTCGCCAGGCTATCTATCTAGTGTTGGGCTGGAAAATTCAGTTGAGGTTGGCCCATCGCCCCTCGCCGTGTTTCCTGCTTCTTTTTGGATTGGATGCTTATTACTAGGCCCTTTCGGCCCGTCCATAAAATCCAACTATTATGGTGTGCCTTCGGGCCTCCTTCTGCGCTTTCGGCCCGGTTCCTTCTTGCTGGCCTGGCCGTTGTTGTGTTAGGGCCCCTTAGAGATCTGGTTGAACAAGTCTCTTTTTACTTTGTGGGCTATTTGGTACGCGAAGAGACAAGTGAGAATTCTTTTAAGAGATCTCTGTCCACGCACTGTTTTGTTAAGAATTTCATGTTGGATCTAGAACTTATGAAACAGACAGCTCCTCCAGGGGCAAGTCATCAACACCAGCAAGGCATCAGCTTCGGCAGTGGCAAGAGACTCCTCAGGCATGTTTGTTGGGGCTTCAGTTGTAGTAACTGAAGGTATTTCTGATCGTGAAATCATGGAGGCAGTAGCGTAGAGAGAGCCTTGCACTCGCATCAGATTTGTTGCTAAAAAAATTAGGGTGGCTTGTGATAATATCACAGTTGTTAGAAATATCCAAGGCAAAGGCTTTGGATCTTATGGCCATGTAATTCAAGAGATCAAGGCACGAGGAGACAGTTTCACTTCAGTTGAGTTTGTTCATGAAGGTCGGATGTCTAATGGGGATGCTTATAGGCTAGCAAGAGACTCCCTGTATGAGACAATTGGTAGACATGTTTGGCTTATCAGTCCGCCGAAAGGCGTGTGTACTTCTTATTCTCAGACTGGTTAATAAAGTTTGAGATTCTCAAAAAAAAAGGTCTCTTTTTTAAAAAAAAAGATTTGAGATTCTCTTAAAAAAGATTTGAGTGTCTATTTTACTAGCAAATATATATGTTATTAACCGTCTCCATTAATACTTTACTGGAGGCGGGCACTGTAACTTGACCACCTCAGTTAATGTGTTATTAACCGAGGCGGCCTCTGTTGCATTGCCCGTCTCCATTGTTCCTACAGCTCTAAATGCATAACCAGCGACTCTTTCTTCCTCCTCGTGACTCCTCCAATTTGTTGGGTTTTGAGATCCAAAACCTTAAAAATTAAGCAAAAAAATTTTTTTGGGGGGGTGTCTTGATTTGTTTAAGGAGAACACATTAGAAGGTTAGAACATACTTTTCGAATATTATTTCCTCTACTTCTTCCCATTTTGGGCCTCTTTAGATTTAGATCTAGATTTATCTTATGTGCTCACCTCATTATAAAATCTAGCCGTCTCGATTAGAATCTTTGTAACTTACATAAAAAAAAAGAAAAAAAAATCGAGCACCAGCCTTTTGTTATCAACATCTACTACATCGGAGCATGTATTTTATTTACCTCCTCTCCATACATGTATGTTTATACAAAGAGAAAAACCGAAGAGAGAGTGAGAGACATTTCATTTCCCGCGGCCATATATATATACAAATAAGACGACACACGTACGTATACACACAAGATACAGATTAACAGATATACCATATGTTCTCAAAGACTGACGATCGAGAGCCTGTGGCAGGCTAGAAGACAGATCGAAGACACACATCTTAGCTAGGTGGTGGGCATGGTGAGTGCTGAGGGCAGGGGCAGCATGTTCTGCTTGTTCTCCCTGACGACGGTGACGGGGCAGGCGGCGTGGTTGACCACGTAGGTGCTGACGCTTCCCATGAGAACCCTCTTAACCGTGCTGAGGCCTCTGTTGCCGACGACCAGCCACTGCAGGGGCACCTTGTGGACGGCCTCCGTGAGCTTCCTGCCGGGGTCGCCCCACATCACCTTGGCCAAGACGTGGACGCCTCTCTCGGCGGCGGCCCGCGCCAGGACCTCCATCGTCTCCCCGTCCGGCGCCACGCCGTAGATGTTTCCCACCCGCGGGTCCGACAGCTCCACCAGAGGGATCAGCGCTGACGACACGACATAGACATGAACTGATTGATTGATGATGATGAATTGATGATCATATATATAACAGGGCAGAGGCAGATGATGACGGAGAGATAATATAATTGTGGTGACTGATGGTGGCGTATATATGGATGTATATATGATATTGATAACGTACGTGATCCGTCGTGCTCCCAGAGATGCGCCACGCCTTGCTCGTACTGGTACGAGGTCTTGACGTGGATGAGGATGAGCCGGTCGCCGGGCGCCGCAAGGTTCGCCGCCGCCCACCGCAGCGCGTTCTTGCTGCACGACGAGAAGTCCACCGCAACGCCGATGTTCCTTCCGCTTCCGGTCCCGGCCATGGCCATGGCCATGCCGATGACGATCCAAGTGGCCAACCTAGCTAGGCTAGCTATACTATAGCTTGTTCCACTTCAGCTTCGAGAAGAGAACTACCAAGGCGATCATCAGATCGTATATATATAGACGGCTCAGGAGGGAGCCTCAACAAATTCAAAGTGCCTTGTTTGTGTGCTTCATCGATCAGTCTTTCAGGATTCCTTCCCCATTCCGACCGTCGCCACGCCACTTGCCGGCCGGATTCCGATTCCTTACCGGCGTTTCTAGTCGGATCCCGCGGCGACGCGGTTCGCCGATCTCAGCGCCAGCGGGATTGCGGAGTAGGATGAGCTGAGCGTTGCGCAAAAAGTGGCCGCAATCTAAAGACGGGAGGAATTGGATTCTGCACTATGCGTGTGTACTACTCGAAGTGTGTGTGTGTGTTTTTTTTTTTTGACGCAACTGGAGCCTGTAGGGGGCCTACAGAAATTTAGGCCTTGTTAAGTCCCAATTAAAAAAATTTCATTCGCATCGAATATTTAGACGTATGTATGGAATATTAAATATAAATAAAAAATAAATTAATTATACAGTTTAGTTGAAAATTACTAGACGGATCTTTTAAGCCTAGTTAGTGTATGATTAGCCTTAAGTGCTACAGTACATGTGCTAATGATAGACTAAACACCCTTTCCGACATCCTACGAAATATCCGATGTGACACCTAAAATTTTTTCCCTCTCCAACTAAGGCCTTGTTTAGTTCCGAAAAAATTTCGGATTTCACTATTGTAGCACTTTCGTTTTTATTTGACAAATATTGTCCAATCATAAACTGACTAGGTCAAAAGATTCGTCTCGCGATTTACAGACAAACTGTGTAATTAGTTTTTGTTTTCGTCTATATTTAATACTTCATGCATGTGCCGCAAGATTCGATGTGACGGGGAATCTTGAAAACTTTTTGGATTTCGGGGTGAACTAAGGCCTTGTTTAGATCCAAATTTTTTTTGATCTTGACACTGTAGCACTTTCGTTTTTATTTGACAAACATTGTCCAATCATGGAGTAACTAGGCTCAAAAGATTCATCTCGTGATTTACAGTGCAATTAGTTTTTGTTTTCATCTATATTTAATGCTCCATGCATATACCGTAAGATTCGATGTGACGAGAAATCTTGAAAAGTTTTTGGTTTTTAGGATGAACTAAACAAAGCCTAAACAAGGCCTTATTGAAAGAAGTGAAGTTTTTACAAATGGTTAAACAAGAGGGAAAGAAAGAAGAAGGTACTTCAAGAGACAGAGAAAGAAACAAAGAAAATTAAGTGGATTATAGCAAATTTTCGATCCATAAATCAAAAGTTGCAACAAATCTAGACCTAACCTTTAGGGTAATGATCTTCATCTCTTTCATGAACAGAGCTTTGGCCATTTCTGGATTTTGTTGTATACCCTTGAAGATGATGTGATTCCTTAGCTGTCCAGGTGGACTAGCACATTAAAATTGTAACCGAGTTTGGTTTCTGATCTGCTGAATTGCCAAAAAGATATTATTTCTTGCATGGATCGTGACCCCAGTCTTGTTCCAGCACTGGGTGGCAAATGGGCATGCAAGGAAAAGAGGCTCCATATAGTTTCTTCAATTGCATCCATGCAAAGAGCACATTGAAATGAATCCTGCTGCATGTTCCTTCTTCTTATAATGTTCCTTGTACTCCAGTCTATCCTTCGATAACAGTCAAAAGAAAACTTTATGGTTGGGTTGATAAAAGTTTTCCCTAACCACTTAAAAACTCGAGGAGTTAATTTGTTTGTGGCCCATTAGAAATCTGTAAGATTTTGAGGTTGAGAAATTTCCCCATTCAGAGGACCACATATCTTGCTGATCATTTAAAACATACTCATTTGTGAATTCTGGAACAGTTTTAAGTTAAAAGGCCTCATCAGAGAGCTAGCTTAAACAATTCTTGCAGTGACTGCTGAGAGAAGAACTAGTACAGAGAAGCTTTACGTTGGCGGTGGAATTTAATTTTTACACTGAACCGAACCGCTTGTAGAAATAAATTTCAGGCGGTTCAGTTATATGAACTGTCTGTAGAAATAAATTTCTACATACGGTTCTCAGTTACCTGACTGTGAAAAAGTTTATTTTCACAAGCCACCAAAGCAGGCAGTTCATCAATCCGCCTGTAGAAAGGGGTTGCGAACCGCTTTTATAGTACATTTGTGTACTAGTGCTGGTATCTGGTAATTGTTATTACTCGCAGTATGCTATATTGCTTTACTGATTAAACTACGGTGCATATTTGTTAGCTTTCAGCGATGAGAGATCGTCGTCGCATGCTGCTATGTGGTGACTTCGACAAACAAACGGGTTTTTGGAAGAAGCGACTTCTATTAATTTGCCAAGTGGTTACGGATAATCTGAATCTGTTTACATGAATTATTACACTCCTGACTCCCCACCGGTTACCAATGCTTTTTGAAGTTTAATTTGTCAGTATTTATCGGTACATTTACTTTAATTATATATACATAAAAAAACACACGCATAGATTCTCCTTCAAAAGTAATTTTGGAATACCGTACAAACTACTGCATGCATGCATGCATGTCACCGCTATATTCCATGAGAAAACATTTATCAAAGTTGCACCTAGGATTACAATGGTGATTACCGTCGGTATCAACCGGCAGCAAGAGGGCTGGCAGCGGCGATAGGAATGTGCGGCTTCGCAACTCCAACACTTTTGCAAATTTTGTTTGGTAAATATTATTATTTACCAAATCTCAAAACGATATAGAGAGGGAACAAAAAGGGCATCTTCAAGTGTTTGGCAATTTTGACTTGGCAAAAAAAATTCTACTGGTTCCGGAGATCAACGAAGAAGCATCAGATTGTCAGCTTGCTAAAAGCGCTCTCATGTAGAATGTCAAGCCTATTCCAGGCACACATAAATATCAAGAAAGAAGGAGAATTTGCCGAGGTACACTTAAAAATAAAAAGTTATCAAATATACCCTTCTCAACTCATAAGTTTACAAAATGAAGAGAACTTCATATTCCTCTAGTAAAAGATATAATCGGCTCTAGTAAACAAAAAAATAGATATGGACTCTACTATAAATTTTTAAATTTTAGAAAGCTAACATTATAAATTACTGTTAGAGAAGAATAAAATTTATAGTTACTATTTCTTTTATTAACTTGTTAGATCTATTAGTTTAGCAAGTAAAATTATACCAAACTCCTAAAATACTCAACTTTGAGAATAGCTTATAACAATAAAATGATTTTAAAGACAAATCATATTTTGCTTCTGCTAAAATAAAATTGTTTTTCGTGTGAAACAAAATTATTAATTCAGTTTTACCGGTACTGACCTTTTTAGCAAAAAATTTCGACGGTCGAACGATTTCCAAAGCTGCTCTACCGGGCGGCTGACAATATATTTATTTTAGATCCTGGAGGCATAAAATATATATTTTTAAATCTCTTCCCACGAGAAAATATCTTTACATACAAGAAACAAAAAAAAAACCTAAGAAAGGAGCCGTCGGGACGCGGGAAGGAGTAATTTGGAGATGTGTTCTCACACATGTAGGCTGGCCAATGGGCCCAATGCGCGCAGGCCGGCCCACTCTTGAGGCCTTGTTCAGTTGAGGGAAATTTTTGGTTTTGGCTACTGTAGCACTTTCGTTTGTTTGTGACAAATATTATCCAATTATGGACTAACTAGACTCAAAAGATTCGGCTCGCGAATTACAGGTAAACTGTGTAATCAATATTTGTTTTTGTCTATGTTTAATACTTCATGCATGTGCCACAAGATTCGATGTGACGGGAAATCTTGAAATTTTTTGGGAACTAAACAAGGCCTGAGGTCCCGACTCATTTTGTTATGTTTCCTACCTACTCAATCCATTCTAAATATTTGTCAAAAAAATCCATTCTAAATTATAGAGTCCATTCACTGGTTTAAAAAACCATGATTAAAAATGTATATAAAATAGAGAGATTTACTTGTATGGTCCTAAAAAAAATATCTCTTCCTTGGATGGCCTCATTTTTTTTTAACCCTCAAACGAACTTTCATTCCTTCTATGACATTCCGTTCGTTTTCAGCACTTAATGGTGTTAAGTGGAGAGTAAAAAGACCAAATGCCCCTGGCGTCAAAATTTTTTGCAAAGTTTAATTTGTTTCTTGTATATTTTGAGTAATAGTAAACAAATAAATTGACAATTTAGATACTATAACAGTGCATATTTGGATCATAATAAATATTTGGACAGCATTATAGTACAATACAATATGTGCTCAAAAATTTCATTTATACAAGAAACAAATCAAACTTTGTGAAAAAAAAAACATGCTAGAGGCATTATAGTCTTTTTACCATACAAGGAAGAGACATTTTTTTGAGAGCCATACAAGTAAATCTCTCTATAAAATATCACTTCTTTTGTCGTAATTTGGTTTATTAATAAAAGTTTTAAAAAAGACTTAAATTTGATTGTAAAAAAAATTGTACATTTTTTTAATAAAACAAGTGATTAAATTTAAAATAGAAAAAAATTAAATATCTTATATAATTTAAAAGACGGAGGTAGGATATGTTTTCCTTTCCTACGACTCCTACTCCTTCAAACGTTACGTCCGTACGACACCAAGTCGCTGTCGAAGTCGACCTAGGCGACCCCAATCCCATATATAGCAGATCTCGGTAGGGTGCCGTGGGCTTTCATCAGGTTAGGGCTTTTGCGTGTATGTAGCTGACAAAAACGAAAAGACAAGAGGAGATACACACGATCTCGATCGATACGCGACTTGGGTACGTATACGTTGGCACGCCGATCGATCGTCGGCAAAAAGCAGCTCGACTGGCAGCAGCAGCTGCTTCAGTAGAAGCATGGCAGCTGCACAGGAGCAAGAAAATCCCGGCTGCGATTCCGGCACGTGGCTCGCGTGCATGCTCTGCTGTGTCCTCCTCCCAGCCGTGATCGCCACGATCGTCACCCTCATCGTTCTCAGCTGCATCTCCAAGGACCCCGTGTACTCGGTCACCGTCACCGGCGTCGCCGGCCTGGACGCGGCAGCGGCGGCGTCGTCGTCGTCGTTACTGTCGCCGGTGTTCAACGTCACGGTCCGCATCGACAACGGCCGCGGGCGGCTGTCGGACGCGGCGTGCATCGAGAGGCTGTCGACCGTGGCGGTGTCGTACGGGGACGCGGTCCTCGCCGCCGCCGGGG
The DNA here is from genome assembly GCF_000003195.3 of Sorghum bicolor. Lineage (NCBI taxonomy): Eukaryota > Viridiplantae > Streptophyta > Magnoliopsida > Poales > Poaceae > Sorghum > Sorghum bicolor. Next base: position 6,395,281 of record NC_012878.2, on the reverse strand, counting down.
GATCCGTGCCGCGGTTCTGCGCCAAGGACGGCAAGGTGAGGGAGCGCCGCGCCACGGCGTGGGGCCGGCGCGTGGACCTGCCGCCGTTCCTGCGGGACCAGCTCGCCGGCGAGCTCGCCGCGGGGGAGGCGGCCTTCGACGTCAAGGTGACCACGCCGGCCATGGACTACTTCCGCGGCGACACGGTGTTCGTCTGCAGCCAGGCCAAGATCGGAGGAGGTCCGGCTCCGTGCCGGAAGGAGACCGTCTATCATCAGGAGCAAGCTAATAATAATCCAGGATCTACCGGTTGAGGATTTAATTTGTTGCAGGGCTTGCCACGGACGTCGTCGTCGTCGTAGACGCATAACTACTTTCGGATGCTCTTTTTTGCAAAAAAAAGAAAAAGTTACATGCATAGAGGTCTATTATATATCATGACTTATAGTATCTTCTTGTGTCTAATAATATATCTCATATAAAAAAACGTCTGTTTTATTATTGCCGAGTGAATTGAAATTCATTTTACTGTAGACCAATATATATATTTTATTAGGTATAAATCACTTCAATACCTTTGTTGCTGCCCCTTTTTCTCGTCTTCATGCGTTTGCTCCTCTGCTAGGCAACTTCCGCACGCGCACTTCGATCCAGTGAAACCAAACGTTATTATGACTCAGTGAAACCAAACGTTATTATGATTCTAAGACTCTGTTTGGTTCCCCTTGCTAAATTTAAGCTAGCTAAACTTTAGTTAGTTTCAAACACATCGACTAAAACGAGTTAAAATAGTTTAGTTCTATTAGTCATCCAAAAGTAGTTAAAATAATTTTAGCTAGCTAAAATTTAGCAAGAGAACTAGACGGGGCCTAAGTCGCTTCCCATGACCACGCATAAGAGGTGATTCTTAGATAGAACATGGAAACAACACCGCCCTTCAATTTTTTGGAGGCCCGAGGCGAAACAAAAATATGGGTCCCTTTATTCATACAATAATTTTAGTTTTGAGAAGTTTCTTTTAGCTGATACTACGATCACAGGCATAGTAAACACTTGCTAAAATAAACACTGGTTGCACTAATGTGTACAACTGCATATTCAGCTTCTATATGTATAACTCAATCTCTGAAACCTGAACCACCGCCAAATACTAATACTACTGTGTGTTGCATACTTGGGGTGGGCCCTGCCTAACTGGGGGGCCAGGGCGGCCGCCTGCGTCTAGGGCGGGGCCTGCATGAAAGGAGTTTTTTCCTCATCATAGCATGATTCTAGCTTTCCTCGTCACTCCTTTGCTTCTTCTCCCCTCCTCCAAGTAACCGCTCTTTCCCACATCCATTGTGCCAGTGGCCTCCTCCTCCATGCACCAAGCTCCTCGTCCCCTCCTCCTCTAGCATCGTACCTTTGCACCTCCCCAAGCTCGCACCGCTAAGGTCCTTCACGTTGTTGCGCTCCTTCGTGCTATCAAGCTCCTCCTCGCTCTCCTTCCCTAACACGCTGGTGCCCGCTCGAGCATCGACAACCATCCCTCTCCTGTGCCTCCTCGAACCCTGGCCCATGCACACCTCCTCACTTAACAGGGGATTGCAAAACCGTATGATTCTTCATGCTTCATATAAAATCTAGGTTACCTAGTAAACCAGCTTCAAATCAAAGCATGGCTAAACTAAGCTATCTCAAATAGGCACTAACTCATGTCTCCCACTGCCATCATCTACTTAGGCTACTATCAAGTCTCGCATCGGTGCACCTTTTCATTGCTCTACTTTTTGCATAGTTGTAAATAGATCTTATCATGGACTACCTCACCCAACTAACACTACCTAGCTCAACTAAAAAACCCTGATTTGAACTGACCCACCGGTGCATTGGGTAATAATTTTGACCCATGGTCATCCAACCTAACTTGAAAAAAAAACCAACACAAAAAGAAGAAAATATAAAAATTAACCCAACCCACTAGTGTATCGAGTCAGACTCGAGCCTATATTTTGACCCGATAATTTTTTTTCCCCTCTTAATCTTGAACTTGGGTCTTATTTGACACAACTTAGCTTCACTAGTAAAGCTGTTTTTTAGAAAGAGCTTCATGAACAATTTTATAGGTAAAGTTGAACGGTTTTGGAAAAGTTGTTTGACAAAACAGTTTCACCAACAACTTCATGCATTGATGAAAGAAAGAAATGGAGAGAGCTAGGATAAACTACCTTTTTTCCAGCTTCATCCCAACTCATGTCTTTGTGAGAAAAATAGAAAAAAGTATTTGGTAAAAAAACAGCTTGTGAGCTATGTCAAATAGGCCCTTGATATTTGTAAGGCCTTGTTTAGTTTCGAAAAGTGAAAAGTTTTCGGTACTGTAGCACTTTCGTTTGTTTGTGACAAATATTATCCAATCATGGACTAACTAGGATCAAAAGATTCGTCTCGTGATTTACAGCTAAACTGTGTAATTAGTTTTTGTTTTCGTATATATTTAATATTTCATGCATGTGCCACAAGATTCGATGTGACAGGGAATGTTGAAAACTTTTTGGTTTTCAGGGTGAACTAAACAAGGCCTAAATTCCATTCCCAAGCCCATTTTGTTTTGGCTTCTAGAATGAAACACTGTGGCACTTGTACTAGTAAAGGCTTGTTTGGTACAGCTCACAGCAGCTTCATGAGCTGTTGTGAGCTGTTTTTTTTTGCCAAACACTTATTTCCAAAACAGTTTCATGGGTGAAGCTGTTTTTCCTCTCCTCTCACAAAGACATAAGTTGGATGAAGCTGAAAAAAAGTAGCTTATTGCAGCTTCTCCCTCATTTCTCTCTCTCAACTATTATGCATGAAGTAGTTGGTGAAGCTATTTTGCCAAACACTTTTTTCAAAATAGCTCAGCTTCATCTAGAAAGTCACTCATGAAGCTATTTTCTAAAAAAACAGCTTTACTGGTGAAGTTGAGCTGTGCCAAACAAGCCCTAAGTAGTAACAGTGTACCATTTCAGATTTTGTTTATAATAAAACAGCATTCATGCTTATACCGTTGATGATGCGCCTACCTGTTCATGATCTAGATTTCTATCCTTTTTGGACTGAGGGAGCAGCAAGCAAAGGCCTGCCTGCAGCAGATCCGGATGCTCGTGCGCGTGCCCGTGCCCGTGGACCGGTGGCCGGTGGTTAGTTGGCACGTCGGCGAGCCGCACCACACTGGGACTGGGACAGTGCTCGCCACTCCGGCGCGTGCCGCGTGCCGCGCGCCTTCGTCCCCTCGGCAAGCAAGCCCAAGATTCGATCCATCCATCTCCATCCCCCGCCACCACCACCACCTCACGGCGACTCCGCTGCTCACCCACCTCCTCTTCCCCTCCCGGATCACGAGGCAACGCCACTCGCAAGATTCCCGTGAGCCGAGAGATCTGCGCGGCTGCGCTACGCAGCCGCACTGCGCTTGCTTACCCGAGCTTACTCCGCTCTGCTCATGCCGCTGAGGTAGAGTCCGCAGCGCGCGGGCGGGCGGGGGACAGGTACGGGCCGGCCTACGCCGGCGGTGGCCACGGCCAGCCTCCTCGGTCGTCGGGATGAAGCCGCGGAAGTTCGGCTACGGCTACGGCCGGGGCAGGCGCGCGGCGGCGCTGCTCCTGCTGCTGTTCTGCCTCTGCCTCAGCAGCCTTTTCCTCCTGCTTCTCCATGGCTCCTCCGCGCCGCTGGAGCCCGCGGCGGAGCAGAAGGCGGCGGGAGTGACCGAGCCGCAGGCGGAGGTGGAGGAGGCGCCGCTACCGCCGGGGAACTCCAAGGTCGCTTTCCTCTTCATCGCGCGCAACCGCCTCCCGCTCGAACTCGTCTGGGATGCCTTCTTCCGCGTACGGATCCGAATCCCCACTCAAAATTTCACTCCTGTTTCTATCGCCATTGCCTTCCCCCACATTGCCGCACAATGCCGCCGAATGCCTGTGCGGATCCTAACTGCCGATGGCTGATGTATCGTATCCTTGTTGTGCTGATCAGGGTGACAAGGATGGGAGGTTCTCCATCCTCGTGCACTCGCGGCCGGGCTTCGTGCTCACCCGAGCCACCACCCGGTCCCGATTCTTCTACAACCGTCAGGTCAATGACAGCATCCAGGTTGGCACATTTGCACCATAAAATATGATGAATGGTGAAACGCAATTGGTGTCGTCAGTACGCGTGCTCTTGCTGAGGTGGCTTGCGTGCTTTGCTGCAGGTGGATTGGGGGGAGGCGAGCATGATCACGGCGGAGCGCATTCTGCTCAGCCATGCTCTTAAGGATCCGCTCAATGACCGCTTTGTTTTTGTCTCCGACAGGTACGCTCTTCAAACACGTTTTTGAGATTGCCATGCTCAAATCTGCCATAGGATTTGTTTAGAGGATATTATCTGGGATTGAACTTGAAGGCAATAACTTTTCAAGTTGTAGTGTTCTTTTGCATCTATTATCAAGCATGTGTGATATTGGGTTCTAGATTTGGTTGTAAGATAGTCCTTTAGACAAGCATTAAAACTAGTCTTTCTTTTTTAGCCTGCGATTTGTTGTATGCTAATATGCTATGGTGATGAAAATGGGGATGAAAATGACGTTAATGTAGTAAAATGACTTCATCTTCTTATAAAAATAGATCAAGATCTGTTAAGGCTGTACAGTAAAAAATTCTAATTTAAAGCAAGGTCTACTTTTTTGTATCTTGCCCATGTTTAGTTTGTTATGGGCATGCACTCATTGAATCAGTATGAATCTCGTATCCAGTTTTCAGTAACACGAAAAGCAATAAAGTTGATAAAGCAGTTTGAACCATCTTGGAGAAGATATTTAGTTTTGATACTGACACTAATAGGCGAAAACTAGGGAGCAAATGGGAACAAACCTTTTCTTGTTGCCTGACAGCCTACCGTTTATCTACGACTGAGTTGCAAGATAAAATGCTAACGGACCTGGATACAACATTAACATTTCCTTCCAAATTTCTGTTTGTTCCAGAGGCGGTTGAGCATTTGATGTGTTTCGAGTTTCACAAACTTTTTTGCATGTACAAATGAGGAACTAAATGTCAACTGGCAAATTTCAAGATTTGTCATTCAAGATCATATTGAATATTATCGATAAACTAGTGGTGCTTTGTAAGTACAAATTACTGTTGAAAATATCGAGGAAGTTTCATGGTAATTAGCTTTACACTTGTAATACCAGAGTTATTGGAATGTTTATGCCATTATCTTGAAATATTGTCTTACAACCACAAAGCTTATGTGGAATAAGCTACACCCTATATGACTTTCAGTTGCATTGTTATATATTGTATAGTACTCCACTTTGTATTAAATCTGCAGATAGTAGAGAAATATTTCATCTATACTAATATCCATTTGCTGATTCCTATGTATGCTGCTGTCAACAGTTCCACACCTTTTTTCGATCCTATTTTGACTTTCTTTTATTTATTTATCGCTGGTAAATTTTGGATCTTAATTTTGATTCATGCTTACTAGGATCTTCTCTCTGTGGCAGCTGTGTACCATTGTACAATTTCAGCTACACTTACGACTACATAATGTCATCATCAACCAGCTTTGTAGACAGGTATAAATATCCAAATACTGTGCTACATTTCCTGGTCTTGGTTATACCAGTCTTTTATGATGTCATTGGAAATTCATTTTGGCTCTTTCCCCTTTATGAATTATGATATACCTTTCCTTTGTTGTACCTTGATCCCGTAGATGAGTTGCACAGCATGCTACAGGCTTGCAGCTGAAGGGTCAATTCTTTTTTTTTTCTATTTATTTTTGCCCTGTATTATGCTGGTTGCAGTTTTGCTGATACAAAGGCAGGGAGATACAACCCAAGAATGGACCCAGTTATTCCAGTGGAGAATTGGAGAAAAGGCTCACAGGTGGTCCTTTCACCATTATAAATAAAGACTGAAGTACTGAACATTGTATTGATAGTTAATTCTGATGCCTCTACCACAGTACCACTGAACTTCTATTCATACATTGTTTCCAGTGGGCTGTGCTAATTAAAAGGCATGCTGAGGTTGTGGTTGATGATGAAGTGGTGTTACCGGAATTCCAGAAGCATTGCAGGGTAATCTTAATTTTGTATGAAGATAAGTTTGAGAACAGTAGTAAGGTTACATTGTTTACTAATACCTCTTAATTTGTCAGTCAAGAGAGTAGATATTAGATATTCAAAACTTTCTATTATTTTTTGTAGTTTTTTGCATGTTATGTAAACATGCATAGGTCACAGGGGTTGAGCTGCTAATAACTTGCCAACAGTCTCAAAAGAACTAGTAAAGTTAGTGTGGCAACTGCTGTATGTGGCACCATCAGCATGTAATAACGTCTATTATAAAATTATTTGTAGCTCTCCTTTTATGGTGACAATCAATCCAATTTTGTTATAGCATCATTTCTCAAATTATGAATCCTCATCTTAATTTACATTAAGCTCTTACATCTATTCAGTTTCTAATATTGACCAATCATATATTTCTGTATACTGCAGAGGAGACCCTTGCCAGAGTTCTGGCGGGATTGGGATCGTCCCATTGTAAGTGGAAACATTTCAGTATCTTACCGAACAACCCCCTTTCTTATGCATGACATCACTTATGGATTGCCATTTTAGCAGTTTTTACTTGTAAAAATGAATACATCAAATCCCATTGTCATCAACAACAGAGCCTGACAACCTGTTAATCCCAAACAAGTTTTAGTGGGCTTCGGATGGAACCTAGCATGAGCCACCAACATGGGAAAAAAATCCCAATCAAACATAATAAAATACAAAAGGGCATTAATGACAATAATAGTGAATTAGTGATACTAGGGAGTAGGGAATCTTAACACTAGTTTATAGTTCAGGTACTTTCTGCATGCTTCTATCTAAGATATCCTGTCCTTCCTGATTCCTACAGACATACCCAAAACCCCCATATGCTACCTCAACCTACATTAGATGTGCCTACATTACCACTGAGATTTCTTATGAAAATCGTCTCCCTGGTAGGTACACTTCTAACCATGTCATCTAGGTCTACCCCAGATTGGCTCGGTGACTTGCATTGTGATTTACTTGAGGGGCATGTGCGCTGATTATGTTAAAAACTAAATCACCAGCACCTTGGACTGGCTATGTTGAAACAACATAGACAGAGTAAATGGGGTTCTGGTAAAATAAAGTAAAGAAAACTATTAAATCTTTTTTAGATGACAATGCAAATTGTTATCTGAGATAGGAAAGTAGAAGGGACAATTGTAGGTCCATAAGAACCAAAATATGAAGTAGTCCAAAATAATTGCATTAAATTTTTTTTTAGATTTTTATATGGTTACTTTTCTGGATCACAGTATGAGTGCTGATTTAAACTTCCTAAGTATTATAGAATTTTGTTTTTGAAGTTCCAAAATAAAATAAAGAGATAGTATTATTCTTGTGCATCAGAATACTTTCCAAGTTTCCAAACTCTATATTTGCATCTATTTGTGTTTACATTTTAGTATTTTACAAGGGAAGCTCAGTTGATAATTATGTTTGTTTAAATGCCATTTATCCTTCTGTTTTTGCAGCCTGCAGAGGCATGGAAAGCCCATAACTGCATACCAGATGAGCACTATGTTCAGACGTTGCTTGCAGTAAGTCAATGATCTCGATCATAGCAATATTGTTTGCATAATTTTTTTCTGCACTAAGTTTGCTGATCATTGAGCTCTTCTGCAATGCAGCAAAATGGTCTAGAAGAAGAACTTACACGACGATCAGTAACACATAGTGCATGGGATCTTTCAGCTTCTAAAGATCGTGAAAGACGTGGGTGGCATCCTGTAACATATAAAGTCTCCGATGCTACTCCTAGACTTATAAAATCTATAAAGGTATAAAGATTCTTCAAATCTGGACACGTTTGTTTCCTTTAGGACATATATATTTGCTAAAACAACATCAACAATGACAACGCTTTTAGCGCAAGCAAGTTGGGGTAGACTTGTTTTATGCTTAATTAAAGGGGAAACCAAAGGGTCCATCACCATTTGAATTTAGTTTTGGTTTGCCTTAATTTGACAAGTAATTCAATCATATAATTTGATATAATGAATAAAGCAACAAGCACCTTTTATAGGAAAAGGAGGTGAATGTCTTTAACCTGTAACACCTGTGTTGGTAAATACTGCATCAATCGAATAACCGATGTCTTGAACAAATGTCTGTTTCGAAGGCTGATGCTTTTGTAACAGGGTCAGCTTTGATTCTTGATGTGCCAATTTTATACCAAAATAAGCTTCCACTAAGAAGTGTGCATGATAGTTCCCTACTGTTTGCTAAGGATCTATTCTTCTCATTTTTAGGATATCGATAATATATATTACGAGACTGAAAATAGGAGGGAGTGGTGTACAAGTAATGGAAAGCCAGCACCCTGCTTCCTTTTTGCTAGGAAGTTTACACGTGGAGCTGGTCTCAAGCTTCTTGATTCAGTAAGTCCATGTCATTTCTTTTTCAGTTCTTGCTGTGTGTTGGCTTAGTATAAAATAAAAGAAAAATCCTTTGCTTACAGTAATTTCAATTTTGTTGATGTGCAGTCACTGATAGCTTCAAAGTGATGAATATAGTGGCAGGGGCAACTGCCTTTAGATTGTTTTACCCTTACAAGAATATTTCAGTTCACACAAATGTAAAGGAAGGTGCGGGACCACGGGGGAGACAAAAATTAACAGCAGACTTTTTCTTTTTTGGTTCAGCGTGTGGTATCATATTATTTTGTTGCTTCATAGAAAGGCACGATACATGTTGTAAAGAAATATCTTCGTTTCTTTTATTGCCTACTAGGAGGATAGCACGTTGATTAACACATTACTCATCATTGTAACACCAGTCCACCGGTTGGCTGTGGAGTCCTGAGAAAATTTGTCGGCAAAACTAGAACTATGAAGAAATGTTGTCTCATACTACTGTTCATATTCATTTTACTGTACACATTGCAGTGTGTTGTGGTGACTGAATCAAACGTACGATTCATAGATGCATGTTCAGAAATCAGAATTATGTTCGATCAGAAATGATGGTACAATCACAACACCATATTCTGTTCCATCAGAAAGATGGTCGGCGCCTTTTTTTTTTGACTTTGATGGTCTCAAGACTCCCAGTCTATAGTGATTGTTTTGTCTGGATTAGCAGAGGTCATTTAGCCAATTTAATGCGTTGGCAGAGCTCATCATGGTGCCGGTTTGATTGATACGTACGTACTACTACGTACAATTGACTTAGAATCCAGCAGAAATGGTGTTGTGATTGACTGATTGTACCATTAGCCTTACAAGTAGTAGCATATAATTTAGCAGATAACGAAAACAGGGTTTGCTATGCAGATTTTTGCGTATTGGTGCCACAATCCAATAAGGAAACACGGCTGAAAGGACGTGGCTAAAAATATTATTTATTGATTTATTATAAGAGTGACCGTCAAATTCGACATATAAGATCAAGCAACAAGACACGCTTTTTCTGAACTCGAAGAGATCATCAAATCCTTTGATACATGGGGAAGTGCCCGATTCTGTTGCACCTTGCAAACTGTAGAAGAACTGGTTCCTGCACCAATTCCATCTACCTGCTATTTTGCTTCTCATATGGACATGTGTGATCCTTGGTCCCACCACATCACGTCGTGAAGCATTTTTTCCCCCTTTTTGGGTTCGGATTTTCTGAATGGATCTTGCACGAGATTTGTGGATCCTGTGCTATACCTACCAAAGAAAAAAGAATCATGAGGATCCTGTGGTACCAAAGAAAAAAGAATGATGATGGACGAGAATGCTTGACGCATGCTGGTTGCATATGCTGAGTCTCCTTCAGGGCATGGCCAACGCAGGCAGTACCGAGTATTAGCCCCAATATAAAGTTGTAGGCCACGTAAGTGTTGATAGAACAAGACCTTCATTCTCTCAACCCAAGCATACTCTTCTCTTTTATCCAGCAGTTCAAAAAGATGTCAGGTGTGCAGGAGCACAGTAAGAAAAGTGACACCATTCTGTGCTCCTCATTTTTTTTGAAGGAACTAGAGGGGCCGGGGCCCCTACAGATAAAATATATTGCAAGAAAGACTAAAGGGTACAAAGAGTTTCAGCAGAGTTCTAGTTTTGAGGGAAGAGAGGTCAGGGGACAAAGAAAAAAACAAAAAACAGAAAACAACAAGAAAAGAAAGAATCAAGAATTACAAGATGGAATTGGTCCATTGAGAGAACCGAGCACTGATCCCTCTCTTTACTCTATGCTTAAGCAAGAGTAGCTCTAAACTGAAGATTGCTTTGGCTTCATCAAGAGAAGGTTGAATCCCCTTAAAAATTAGGTCACTCCTAGACATCCATATTGCCCAACACATTAAAATAACAGCCTCCATGAAGAACTGAGAATTGATCCTATCCTTGAAAAGATCTGCAATTTCTGGGAATGGTAGCAGAATGGGTGAGTTTATATTTAGCAATTGCCAGCATTGGGCTGCAAATGGGCATTGCAGAAAAAGATGATAACTTGTCTCTTCAGTGTTTTGTAAGCATAACACACATTGATAAGAAGGTAGCAGCATATTTTTCCTTCTGAGAATGTTCCTTGTGCTCAATCTATCCTTGATTAGTAACCAAAAGAAGACCTTATGTTTGGGTTGACAATAAGAGCTCCACAGCCAACTGTGAATGTCATGGATCTGTTGATGTCCCTTCATAAGCTTGTACGCCCTTGAAGAGCTGAACCTATCACCCCACCTGTACTTCCAAAAGTCCTTGTTATCTGATTGTGGAAGATTTTCTAATGTCTGCATAAGATGCTCCATCTGTGAGTAAGCAGCTTCAGTGACCGGCAAATGAAAAAGTTGAGTCTGATCTTCCTGTCCTAGAACCTTTTTGCCTGATATGAACTTGTTTTTTGCAAATGAAAATAGCTCAGGCATTTCTGATTTAAGTTCATACCCATTCCATTTGTCTTGCCAAAAGAAAACTGTGTCTCCACACTGCATTTGAAGGACTGCTAGCTCTTTGAACTGCTCAAGATTTTTCAGATTATCCCTCCACCAAAAAGATCCTCTCCTGACTTGTCCTAGTTTCTGTAATATTTTTCCCAGATCATTAGAACCCAAGGTATGTCATTTTTGTTATAAAATGTCTAAATTCTTCATCAACAGAGCCTTGTTCTGCTGTTCAATGTCAATTACCCCTAGTCCCCTTTCTTCTTTAGTCTTGCAAACCATCTTCCATGCAGCTTTGGGTGGCTTTCTAGCATTGATATCATTTCCTCTCCATAGGCAATGTTTTCTGAATTTGTCGATTCTCTGGATTACCGTCTTTGGCAGAGCTAGAGTGCACATATAATAAGTTGGGAGAGCTGAGAACACAGCATTTGTTAGCTCCAGTCTCCCAGCCTGTGATAGAAAACTTGAGATACTGCCCAACCTTGCTTCACATTTGTTAATTAGAGGTAGGAATTCCTGTAATGATGGCTTGGTCAGACTCAGGGGTAATCCCAGATAGGTGAAGGGGAAGGTTCCCTTGGAGCATCCAAATGTTCTTGCCAAGAAATCCAGCCTTGCTTCATAGATGTTAATTGGCAGCATCATAGATTTTTTTTAGATTTACTCTTAGCCCAGTTGCTTCAGAAAAGGTATTCATAACCGATTTTAGGAATAGCAGCTGCCTGGTGTTTCCCTCCAAAACAATTAGGGTATCATCTGCATACTGAATGATTGGGAAGTCCTTATTTGTTTCCAGTGGAATAGGAAGATTTAATAAGCCCAGATCTTTCCCTTTGTTGATCAGAGTCTGAAGGAAATCAGCAGCTAGCACAAAGAGAAGAGGTGATAGAGGATCTCCTTGCCTAACTCCTCTAAGGCAGTGAAAGGTTTTCCCAAAAGTTCCATTCAGGAGAACCGATGAGGTAGCAGAAGAAAAGATCTGATTCATCTAGGCTAACCATTTCTGCCCAAAGCCTTTCTCCCTCATTATAGTCAGCATTGATTGATGTTCCATTTTATCAAATGCTTTTTCAAAGTATAGTTTCAGGACAATAATCTCCTTCTTTGAGTGATGACACATGTGAAGATACTCAAAGGACAATGCCAAGCAATCTTGAATAGTTCTATTTTTGATGAAACCATATTGATTCTTGTGCACTAGCTTTGTGATGATTGATTGTAATCTATTGGATAACAGCTTTGTAAGAAGTTTCACTGAGCTATTCAACAAAGAGATTGGTCTAAAGTCATTTAGAGTTCTTGCCTCCTGAGTCTTTGGGATCAGGGTGATGAGAGAGGTATTGATGCTTCTGAGGCAGACATTACCTTCATGAAAGGCTTTGCATAACTCATATATATCATTTTTTATTACTGGCCAAGAAGCTTTGAGGAACTCATTACTGAAGCCATCTGGTCCAAGAGATTTGTCATTTGGTAGGTTCTTCACCACTGTGTCAATTTCCATGACTGAGAATGACTCTTCAAGAAAATCAAGATCTTCCCTCCTTTCCAGTATGGTAGCAGGATCAATTCCAAATCTTGTGAATTCTGATTTACCAAGTCGTTCCTTGAATTCTTCCCAGATAAGCTGCTCTTTGTCCTTGTGAGCTGTTATGATTTGGCCATCCTTATTCTCTAGTTGCTTGATAAGATTATTCCTCATTCTTATTGTTGCATTTGCATGAAAGAATTTAGTGGTTGCATCCCCTAAACTGACCCATTTGATTGTTCCTCTTTGCCTCCAGTAGGTTTTCTGTTGCTCTAGCAGCATTAGCAACTTATTTCTGATAATGGTTCTGAAGTT